>NC_049225.1:70673952-70982523 GCF_011100685.1 Canis lupus familiaris
ATAGACATCAAGCATATGTAAAATTTTCTGACATATCACTGTATCATTTATAGTATAAGCAAAAGGCCAGATTTCATGTCTTAAAACAACATAAATCTATCATCTTATAGTTTTGTAGGTCAGAAGTCTAAAATGGGTCTCACTGAATCAAATCAAGGTTCAATCTGTGTTGTGTTCTTTCTGGAACTCTCAGGGAAAATTCATTTCCTTGACTCTTCCAGCTTCTGGAGGCTGCCTGTACACCTTGACTTATGGCTTCCTTCCATCTTCAAAGCCAAAATGTCTGATAGTCTTTTTCAGGCTGTATCACTCTAGTATTGACATTCTTGCCTCCCCTTACCCTTAATAAGACCCTTATAGTAGTACATTAAACTCAAATGGATAGTCCAAAATAGTCTCATCTCAAGATCCTTGACTTAATTGCTTTCCTGAAAATTCCCCCTTTCCATACAAGGTAGCATATTTACATTCTAGGGATTAGGAGTTAGACGTCTTTGCAGGGGGGTCATTATTTTGCCTACCACACTATAGGATGTTTAGGTTACATTGGGAGTAGTATAAGGTGATTCAGAGATTCTTGATCTTGATTGACCATTAGAATCATTTAGGAGCTTTAAAGAAAACAGATGCTCAGGCACCTCACCCAAATACTGTGTTGTAACTGGACCACAGGGGCCTGGCCATCAGCATTTGCTAAAAGTACCCTAGGTTATTCTGCAAAGCCAGGTTTGAATGCCATAGGGTATATTTAAGAAAGTGGATTTGGACCATCACACAAACTTAAATTTAATGGCCTCTTTAGCCCCTTAGGTTACTCACTTTACGTTTCTAATCCTGAGTGCCTTTAATCTATAAAATGGACATAATAATAATGTGAGAACTAAATTCGGTAATATATATGAAGTCCTGAGTGCCTTACCTGGAACATGTTAATCCCCCAATAAAAGGTAGCTACCGTTATTAATTTTATAGAGTGAGTCGTATTATATCCCTAGGGTATGACAAACAGAAATATCAAAAGTAAATACCCAAGGATGTACCCCAAAGCCACCCCGTCTTGGTTAGCTTAGAGCTCTAACTCATTCTGCTTAGATCATCTGCAAACTGGCTCAGCCCAGGGGAGAGCTTAGATCATCTGCAAACTGACTTCACATTGCAGAGAATGGGCCTGTGGGACAAATTAGCTTAGCATTACTCACAGACAGCCAGTTCTCTCCCTTTGTCAACCTAGGCGATGATATATACACTGAGTCCCAACCCAGGAAGGTCCTTAGTCCTACTGGTGTTTTAAGTCTCTCCTTTAGTAAGAGAGTTTCAGCCCCTGGCCTCTAAAAGACTCCGTTCACCATTCCTGGAGCCCCAGCCCCAGCCCCAGCTCAGCCAGTGAGGTGGGACATCCAATCAAGACTGTCTCCAGTCCTTGAGAAGCAGCCACACCCTGTCCCACAGAGAACTGAGATGCTCTGCATGATGCTCCCACAAGAGAAAGCCCCTTTGCCATCCCATTTTACTTTCTTGTGTTGCTGAAGTTAGAATGGGCAAAAAGAACCATTCCCATTTTACAGTGAGGAAAGGCTACATTTAACTAAATCCCAAAGGAGTCATCAATTGTAGTACTGGTGTTTTCCGATTTTATTAGCTTCCAAAATAAAAAAAGAGAGAGGAGATTACATCATAAATGAGGGATCTTGCTTTCTTAGCTTCCAGAGTCCAGAGAGAGAGAAAAGAAATGATATATATATATATATATATGGTCTCATACGTTTTTTTTGTCTTGTCTTTTCCTTTGCTAGCCTCTTTTTTTTTTAGCTGCTGCAGAATTAAGGGGAAATGCCATGTCAAAAAATGTTGACCCTGGTGATTTAAAATTAAAATCTGTGGTTCTTAGTATGAAGGAAAACTGGAGCCTTATGATTCTACTTCCTCTATCTGCAGTTCTTGACAGAGGCCAGCAGCCCATTGCCATCAGTGACAGTATTTCCAAAGTTGGCATGTCTGTGGCATGGAGCACTTGTGTCAATCTTTCTATCCCTTGTGAAGCAGAAGCAACATTTTGGTTTGGTGTTTTTTTTGGGGGGGTGGGGATTGAGAAAGTTTTAAAATACAAAAAAAGCAAAAGAAATGCATAACAGTGACCAGTGGGCCCAGGACCAAGAATTTTGTCATATGTGTTAGAAGCCTTCTCTAATACGAAACGAATAGACCATAAATACAAAGTTGATATCAGTCATCAATCTCCTCAGTCTCTTTCCCACTGGGGCTTCCCAAAGGCAGTCCCCATCATGATTTCACTACAACTCTTCTAATGTTGCTCTTTTGTGTGCCAGCAAAAGTCAGTTCTGCTCATATTAACTTGTGTGATTGGGACCCCAAACCCTAGAAGGTAGAGATAATGACCACTCCAGTTAAGAGTCACCCACTGCTGCTGACTAGATCTTTCACCTCATCCAGCTCTGGTTGTGGATGCTGGAAGAGATGCTCTAGGCTTTGTATGGGGGTCAAGAACAGACAGAGCATCCATGGCTAGCTCAAGACTTTCATTTTCTGGTTCCCATGGAGGCTTCTCAAGGTGAAAGTTCTTCCCCAGCAAAAGGCACTTTAGGTCAGTCTTACTGGATTCAAGAGAAACAATCCTTAAAAAAGAGAAAGAGAGAGAAAAAAAACAATCCTATGAAGAGAATCCAGCAGAATTTCAAGGGCTCTTGGGTTACAAATCAAATGCTTCCTGGGGCCAGGCAGGCAATTTCAATGAGCCAAGTAGTCACAGTCAATGATGGAGTCCAGGCAAAATTCCAGCTAATTGTTGCACTGAGAAATCAGACTTTTCAAAGAAAGCCACAGATCTGAATGTTTATGTGAAATCACTCTAGTTTTTACATTTCCCCATTTTTTTATTTAAAGTTTTAAATCTACAAAAAATCTTAAGTGATAGTACATCAAACAACAACTATATTCCCCTCCAGCTAAATTCACCCAATTGTTAACACTTGGCCACATTATATGTATAAGTGATTTTCTGAACAATTTGAAGGTAATTTGTGCAAATTATGACAATCATCCCTAAAAATTTAAGCATGTATCTCCTAAGAACAAGGGCAGTCTCTTTTTTAACCATAATACCATCATCACACCTAAGGAAAGTAAAAAGTTTTGTATCGTTTAATTGTCCATATTAAAATATCTCCAACCATCCCAAAAGTATTCTAATTTTTTGGTTCAAACCAGAATCCAATCAAGCTGTATGTATTACATTTTATTATATTCCTTTGGAATCTTTTAATCTGCAAGAGTTCCCTACGTTTTTATGTTTTTCCAAAGCTATTTTTAATTGTTGCTAATGAATGGCATTTATATGAATTTGTGTCTATGTGTGTATGCATCCTCACACACATAGGCAACACAAGCAGATCCACAGGCCAGATTCATGCTGTGTGGTGGATCTCTGCACCAGGATGTGGTCCATCCAAAGTCCCACTCCCAAAAGCACAGTCAATATAGTCTTTGCCTCAGCTCACATTAGTGCATTTGCTTAGTAAGTATGGAAAGATGAGAGAGAAAGAGAATTCCTTCTTTCATTGCTATTTATTGATAGGCCTCAGCACTGATACTGCTAAACTCTCGGAATGAATTAGATGAGAATCACTTGGGAGAGGAAGCGGGTGTAAGCATGATTTCTGGGTTTTATTCTAAACCTACTCAGTCTGGAATCACATTTTTAAAAACACCTCCCTTATTCTTCTGAACACTAGACTTTGAGGACTGCTAGTCTAAAAACTCAGATAAATTATGAATTGGGCCCTATCCCTGGCAAGTTCAAATGGACCTAGACATTAAACATTAACACCTGTTGGAATGAATACTCTGAACGTCTCAGGGGGAGGATCAGAGAAGACTGGTGGGGAAGGAATCTCAGCGTAGAGTTTAAAGAAGATTGGGTTGTCCCAGTTGAAGAAGGGGAAGAAGTTATGGAAATGAGAGTGGCAGAAGCTATGCCTCATGCAGTGGGAGATGGGAGGCGACAAGGACTGATGATGGAAAGCCTCATATGCCATGTTAAGGAGTTTTGATTTTGTTTCCTGAAGGGTTGGAGAGCCACCGAAGGGCTTTCAGGAGGCATGATCCAGTTGATCATAGGAAGATCATGCTTGACAGCCCCGGGAAGAAAAGATTAGAGACAGAACAATTTCATAAGAAGCCATTGCAGTTAAAGAGGCAGGAGGTGATGAAGGCAGCGTACTGGAGAGGATGGGCAAGTGGGGTTCCAAAGACCCTTGAGACATAGAAGCAACAGGACATGGTGCTAAAATGTGAACACAGGAGTCAGAGAAGTGAGTCTAAAGTTGATTCTCAGCTCACCATTTGGTCTTGTGTGAATGAATGTCTGCAATGCCAATTGGACATTCAGGTGAAGATGTCCCTTAGGTGATTACCTGGTCAGGAAAGCAACAGTGGATAACTGAACACGTGGACCCATAGAGATGACACAGCTGGGGCAGATTGGTGGGGATGACAGGCTTTAGATCAGAGAGAAGTTTTGGGGGCACTTGCATGCCAAAGAAAGTACTTGTAAACCCATTTGAATGGGTGGGACCAGACAGTAGGGAACACCATGACATCCCTATGCCCTTTGCCTACTTCTAGTGCATTGGTTTTCTCTTTCTACTCTTTTTTTTTTTCTCCAAAGTGGAGTGAATACAACAGAAGGAGGCTCAAGACAGTTGGACATGAACGGAAATTGTTAGATGATATTTTTTAAATCTCACCTTTCCTATTTTTGTTTACATTTTATAATGGTTAGTAAAGTATATTTGTGAAGTGATACACGTGTGTGTGTATGGAGTGGTAGGTAAATATATGGCTCACTAAAAGACATCTCACTAAAGATATTAGGGGTGAATGCTAAAATATATTTTACTGCTAGCTATACACAATCAAAAATCTTGAGTGACCACTTTTCTGCATGACAGAAGTTCAAGAAAGTGGAGCCTCCAGAAGGAGATGGGGAGAAATGGGCACGGATCTTGCACGTCCACTTCTCAGAGATTGCCAGCATCTCTCAAAAGGTTTTGCCAGTTAACAAAATCCCACATAGCAGAACCCCTGGAAGTTGTTCAAGTCCCTGTACCTTTTCTTACTTTGAGTGTGTTTGTAGAATCTAAGAAGCTGAGAGTTGGAAAAACCTTTGGTGTTGATGAGCTAGTTTTCTGCCTTCTCGAGAAGGATAAACAAAGAGCAGATTGGAGGAAGGAGGGTGGGGAAAGAGGGAGATAGGGTGGAGGAAAGTAGAGAAAAACCATCTTTTTTTTTTTTTTTTTTTTTTTTGACCCATGAGCCTGAAGCCAGTCCTGCCCCTTGCAGGTTGTAATGTTTCTCTGATTTGTGTATAGGAGTTATGAGGGGAGCGAGGGGAAGTAGCTGTTAAAGTGAAAGAAAATAAGCAGAATCTGTTTCTTGCCTTCCCTCTACGTGATCCATTCTCAGCCTACTTACCAATGTGTCTGGGCATTGGGTACTTTTGACATCACATAGTGAACTCATTCTAGGAAAACACATTTTGCATAACCTGTGATCAGGCTGTGACTGATTTAAAGACAAAGCTTCTGACAACTGGACATTTGTCAGCAGGGCAATGGCAAATTTCGGAAGGGTGTGGATTCATTTGTGCTTTATCTGCTGCTCATTAGTCTGGAACAGTGGCAGAGCTTGGGCTCTCCTGCCAAGTGCACTCCCTTGCTACTTAAGCAGGATGGGGAAGCCCACCTGGTCTATCTTCATGTTACCTCCAGATGCTTGTGGAAAGGGAAGCCATCAGGATTGTGCTAAAACATAACTTGAGGCCAAATATTTTCACTCACACATACATTCATGATTTGTTTTCTGAACAAGTCACTGGAGACGTTGAATGGCACAGCACAGCTGGCATAGGCACCAGAACCAGATCACCTCTCCTTGAAAGGTGGCTCGACTGGTCATTGGCTTCACGTCTCTACTTGAAGAATTAGAATATTAGCTGTCATTTTTTTTAAATTAAGAGGACATAAATGTTATAGTTGCTAAGGTACAAGAACGGTAAGTGCAGCATTTAGAGAACAGAAAAAGCAAGCATATTGACAGGCCATAGGTATGAACAGGTCCATGGTGCAGGCAGTAATTATATGGACCAGATAGAAATAGGGTAAGGTTTCTCAAACTGGGGTAGAGGTGAGGATGGGGTGACATAGGAATAGTAGAAAATTTGCCTGTCACACTTTTCACCCTAAGGTATTTTATTCCCTTGTGTTTCACAATAGAGCTACACATAATGGGGAAGAAAAAGCCTGGTATTCAAGCCCACAAAGAATGAGCTATTCATGGAGACCATCATTTTCTTTGAATCACTCTTGCTCGGGGAGGGGGGGAGGGCGCTCCTCAACCTTTCATAAAATATCCAGAAGTATTGAGGTGTTGGCTGTAATTCTGCAGCAGATGTAACATAAGAGCTAGTATTTAAGTGAAGAAACCTTTGAAAGACTTTATTTTATGTAATTGCTCAGGCTTCCTCGTAATTTATGAAACACTCTAGGGAGGAGCCACAAAAATAATGAGAAGTAGATGTCCAAACGATAACCCAATATGACATTAGTGATTTCCCTAAAAAATAGAATGCAAGTAATTCTTTCCAACTCCACCTTCTGTTAACACCATCTCAAGAGGGACTGTGTGTGAAGAAAACTGTGCCTCTCATATTTTATATGCTTTCCTCTAAATGAAAGGGAAAGAATACTATTGCCATATAGCAACTTTAAAGTCTTGCATTCATCTGCTGCTTCACAAAAATGGTTGCATGTATCTAGAACATACAGTAAAACAGGCATATGGCCAAAATAATGCTTTTACTTTGGCATATATTGATTATAAGCCATATAACATAGAGGGGCACAGGGGGAACCAAATGGGATTTTTGTCATCATTACCATGTTGTTATCAAATAATAAAAATACTTGATATTTAATATCAAATATTGTATATCTCTTTGTGAGGAATTACAAAAATACGAAAAAAGTGAGCGGAATTACAAAAATACGAAAAAAGTGAGTGTTACGTAATAATGATATCAGCTCACTATAAGAGAGACTCAGATAAGTATCTACACTTTCATTTATTTTAGGAACATTTCCTTATGTTTCCAAGCTCATCTCCTAGCTTTTTACTTATTTTTATTAAATTTGCAAACTTTTCCAGTACTATCAACAAACATAGCTATCACTCAATTTGAATGCTCAAATGTTTAAGTATAATCTTTGTAAATGTGTACATTTCTTCTCCTCCCATTTTGGATTGCAAAATTTATTTCTATCCCTCAGAGGTATAAATTGCTGGATTTACCATTTCCTGGGGATAAATGTGTAAAAGACGTAAATGCCCTGCAAACCAGGAAGTTGCCCTTGACTTGTAATAAATTAATTCATTCAACAATGTTTATAAAGTGCCTTCTGTGTGCCAGGTACTGTATTAGGAACTATGGATGAAAGACAAATAAGCCATAGTCCCCACCCTCAAAGAGCTCAAAGTCTAGTGGGAGAAACAGACTTGTCTCCAATAACTAAAGGATACCTAGGAAGCCAGAGCAAAGACATCTTGCCCAGTCTTGAGGAACTGAGTTCAGAAGGAGATGACATCTACATGGGGCTTTGGGGCTCAAGTAGGAGTTAACCAAGTAAAGTAGAAGAGAAGAGATGCATTTCATGGAGGCAGGGCATGTTCTGGGTTTGGGGAGATTTTGTTTCGTCTTTGGCATCAGAGGTAGGTAGGTGGGAAAGAGAATAAACATAAGACTGGCTTTAAAAAGTGAATAATTCTCTACTTTCTTCCTTTCCCTCACTCATAACCATCCAGCAAAATCCAAGGACAGTAGAGTTGCTCCCTGGTGCCAGGACCCAGGCTCCTTCTGTCTTCTGGCTCTGCTATCCCCAGCATTGCCCTAATCATCAGTGAACCACAGTGGCTCTGACCCACACAGTGTTGCAGCCAGCGGGGAGGAGAAGCATGATAGGACCCAGGTTAAGGACACTACCCAGGAGCTTCATAAATCTCTTATACTCTGATCCAATTGGCCAAATCTTAGCCATATGACCACCTCTAGGGGCAAGAGGCTAGGAAATGTTCTCTTCTGTGTAATTGTGTGCCTGGCTAAAACACAGGAGTTCTCTTACTATAGAACAGGCATTGGCAAACCTTTTCTACAAAGGGGTCAGATAGTAAATCTTTTACACTATCTATGGTCTTTGTCATGTAAGTTGTTGCTCTTTTTGTTTCTGTCGTTTTTTGTTTTTTTTTAGAAACTCTTTATTTTCTTTTTTATTGATTTATTTATGAGAGACACACAGAGAGAGAAGCAGAGACATAGGCAGAGGGAAAATCAGGCTCCCTGTGGGGAGTCTGATGCAGGACTGGATACTAAGAACCAAGATTCAGGACCTGAGCCAAAGGCAGACATCTACTCAACCACTGAGCCACCCAGGTGCCTCTGGTTTTTACATTTTTAAAGAGTTGCTAAATGGGGCACCTGGGTGGCTCAGTGGTTGAGCAGATGTCTGCCTTTGGCTCAGGTTATGATCCTGGGGTTCTGAGATTGAGTCCCGTGAGGAGCCTGCTTCTCCCTCTCCCTCTGCCTATGTCTCTGCCTCTGTGTGTGTGTGTCTCTCATAAATAAATCAATAAAATCTTTTAAAAAAATGTAAAAACCAATCTCAGCTTAAAGCTTGTGTGAGATGAGCCATAGGGTAGGTGCGGCAGACACATGGGCCACGGTTTACAAAACCCTGCTATGGAAGAATGGAAGACTACAGGGAAAGGAAAGTGGCTGTGTCCAACACAACTGCCACGAGTTTATAAAGACTAAGAGGAACCTTGTCTTGCTCACTTTTCTGGTCTCAACGTAGGGCTTGACCCATACAGTAGGTGCTTCCTATTTGTGACTGACGGACGGATTGATTGATGGATCGATTCATTAATTAAAGAAAGGCAAGAGAGTTTAATTTAACAACAATTTGTCAAAAACCCACTGAGTCCCAGTGGTAGTCTCTCAACATAGATTGTAATTTGAATACTCCAGTTTTTTCAGACTTTGAAGAAAAATTTAACCAATAGCAGGAAGAGTGAAACCACTGGGCTTTCTGCCACACGCACCCCCACCAGCTCATACAATCAACCACTCATTTCACCTCCCAGCGGCAGAAGCAAATATGCCATGTCTTGGAGTGGATCTCCCTAATCGACAGCATGTGGGCAGCCCCAGGTGTGCAAGCAGATTACAGAAGCAAAGCCTTCTCGGTTCCTCCCCCTGTATCCTGGAAGCATAGTGGCAGGCAGGAGGACCTCTTTTGGGTTTTGCCCTTATAAATGTCATATGCTTGGTGGGAATGTCAGCAGAAGTGTCCAGGCTGAACAGACACTTTTTAGTTCCGCTTACCTCCCCCTTCTTACTCAATATCCTGAGGACATAATAGAACTTTTCTTGTCGAAGTCAGCCTAGTAGGGGGAGGGAGGGGTGGATCACTGAACCATTCCCTTGGACATCACCCTGCCAGGCATCTGAAAGTGCCACAGTTCTTGGACTCTGCAGGCTGAGCAGATACAACAGCCAAAAGTGAGGGGGACCCAGCCCCTGGCCCCAGGAAGACTCACTCAGTGAGGCCCTCTTTTTTCCTCATTCTGCAGGAGTCCGGTAACAGCTTCTTTCAAAGAAATGTGTAATTTTTTACAGCAGCAAATTCTGGCAGCATAGATTGTGCTAGCTGAAATAACTAAAAGAAAGCTCTGCTGGAAAACAGCGGAAGAGGTGGACATCCGACACTCAGAAGCAGCCTCATTATAGCCAGAAGGGTGATAAGCAGATAAAAACGTGTCTGTCACTCGCTGTTTCGTAACTGGAGAGGGCCTGTCACACGTTCCTTTCCAACCCCTGGTGCAGCTGGTGTTAAATGAACTCTTGCAACAGAACCAGAAACATGGTCCTAGAGGGCACAGATGACTTAGTTCATCCTGGCATCCTTTTGATGAGGAGGAGCAAATTTCAACTCACCCCAAACCTTAAGATCTGGCAGGGGGTGAAGATTCATGTGTAATTTCTGCATAGACCAGGGAAAGGAAGCTACTATGCTGCCATCAACCCCGCCTCCTCAGAAGGAACCCTGGGAAACAGGGACAAACAATGATAAAGAGCGACAAATTATCTGAGGAAATCTTTCTCAGTGACAGTAACTAAAAGCAAAATTTGGTTGGAGCCTTTGGCTCTCTTGTATGAATTGCTGCCTCTTCAGAATTCATTAGGCCTTCCCCCAACCCCACCTTTTAGCTAAAGTTATAATGAGGTAATTTAAAGAAGAGCCTGGGCCTCTTACTCTGCCTCGACCAGCTGTGTGACTGTGGGCGAGCCACTTAACTGCTCTGTGCCTCAGTTTCCTCCTCTAAAAAATAAGGGTAATAGTAGTACTTACCTCAGAGAGCTGTTGTGAGTATAGAGTTATATGGACTATATTACACTTATGTGTACTAATATGTAACAATAGGTCGTTAATATTTTCCATTTTAAATATTTTGGCATCAGGTAGAGATTATTCCACGTAGAGAAATAGGTAGGTGTATGAACAAGGCAAAGTCATGGCTGTGCTTTTCTGTCCATGCTGCAGACCGTCAGGCCAGGTTTTATGTAGACCAAAACAAACATTTGCTTATATAAGGCATGACACAAACTTCAAATATTATAATACCCAAGAAATTAATGATAAATGATAGGTAAGGAGCAAGAGGAAGATGTTCTTTCCAATAAAACCACATCTTTAAAAATCCTCCATTAAGGGATGCTTGGGTGACTCAGTTGGTTAAGTGTCTACCTTCGGTTCAGGTCATGATCTTGGGGTTCTGGGATCAAGGCCCACGTCTGGCTCCTTGCTCAGTGGGGAGCCTGCTTCTCCCTCTGCCTTCCCTGCCCCTTCCCATTCTCACTCTTTCTCTCACTCTCTCCATCTCAAATAAACAAATAAAATCTTAAAAAAAAAAAATCCACCATTAAAAGTGATCACGAATATCAAAGGAATCTCAGTGTATTCAAGAGACCCCCCTGAGAGAAGCCAGCCTACTGTTTTAAAAAGAAAAGGCTGGGAAAGAAAGATTGCATTTCTCTTGGAGAATTAATTTCAAGGCTCAAATTCATGCTGCTTTTCATGACTGCTTGTCATTTCCATCCATTTAACTACCAGGGGCTTCATGTGCTCTCCATCTCCCACCGGAATCCAGAGGGCCCTTCTTAGGGCTAGGAGCTCAGTACAGCTGGTTTCTGGGGGAAATCCACTCTTGAAAGTTAAGGCAGGCTCAGGGAGAGGTCACACTGGCACCTAGTGGTCCGAAGGCTAAGTGCAAGCAATTGCTAAACCCATTTTAATCTTTCTTTTTATTAAAGTCCGGAGTTAGACAGGCCCCAGGCTTTTATGTCCATGGTTGCTGAGTGCCGAAAGGTGGAGAGCAGAGGTGGGAAACATTTCTGTATCCAGCCACTAGGAAAAAATCAAATATGTATGTGTTTGAGCAGAGATGATAATCCAATGGGAAGTCTTAGAAACTCATCAGAAGCTAGTGAGGGGGTTTTTCTCATAGATTTGGAGAGTTCAAGGCTTGACTTGTTTTTCTACTTCTGTTAACAGGCCTCCTTACATGGACAAGAAACAGGCAAACCCATAGAGTATATAAATTCAATATACGCTTTATAAATAATATTGCTGAGTCTGCGCCCTGATTGCTGGTCAGAGTAGTGCCTGACCTTGCTTCCAGGGGCAGGTTAAAAGCCACTACAGCTCACTGGCTGCAGGTAACCAATCCCCCACTCTGTGTATCCGACCCAGGGACAATCCCAGCAGGAATGCTTGCTCTGGGGTGATAACAAATGGTGGTGCAGAAAAGGTAATCATGCAACAAGATTTTACGCCCTTCATCGTGAACATCATCCATGCAGGCACTTAGACGTTCAGAGAAAGATGGAACAAAGGCATTTTGGACTTTTGGGAAAGGGGGTCCTGTTAGTTTCCTGTGGCTCCTGCAACAAATTATGACAAACTAGGTGGCTTACCACAACAGAAATTTATTCTCTCACAGTTCTGGAGGCCAGAATTCTGAAATCAAGGTGTTAACCAGGTCATGCTCCCTCCAAAGGCCCTGGGGGGGGTATATCCATTCCTTGCCTTTTCCAGCTTCTGGTGGGTCCAGGCATTCTCTGGCTTATCACTCCAATCTTCATGTCTTTGTCTTCATGTGGCCTTCTCCTCCTCTGTTTTCTTTCTCCCTTCCATATTTACAAGTACGCTTGTTGCTGGATTTAGTGCCACCTGGATCATCAAGGATAATCTCATCAGATGATCCTTAATTACATCTGCAAAACCTTTTCCCAAATGAGATCACATTCACTGGTTCTGAGACATGAACATATGTGTTTTTTTTTTTTTTTTTTGAGAGGGTGAGGGGGTTCTCATTCAACCCACTAGAGTGGTTGTAGAAGATAGAAATTTTAAAAAGACAAGCAGCCAACATCTGTACCCCAATTCCACTTACCCTTGCTGAATCAGGGTACCCCCAAAAGTTACTTCAACCTTGCCATTAAATTTCTGTAATTCTTAGTAGGAGTTGATCAATGAAGATGTGAGGAGAAAAGGAGAACAGATCCAAGATCCCAGTGGATTTTTTTTTCAGCTTCATTTTACTTTCCATTGGATTGTTTGTCTCACAGTTGATTATTTGTATGGGTAGTGACGAGGAGTTTCAAGAGTTCTAAAAGTGATCAAAACACATTCTGTAGGTGGTGGTAGTTGCCCTGCTGGCACAGTGGGAGACCTGTGCTTTCACTTGTATGTTTGTCTGTTTGTTTGTTTATGTAACGTATTTAAACTAAAGAAAATCAAAACCGAAACTGTTCACTCATGTCTCCCAGACCCCCAGGCCTCACCTCTAGCAACCACCAATCTTGCCTCTGTATCTATGAGCTTGGTCTTTTTACTTTATTTATTTTTCTATTCCACATAAAAGAGAGATCACATGGTATTTCTCTTTCTCTAAGTTATTTGACTTAGCATAATACCTTTGAGTTCCATCTATGTTGTCACAAATAGCAAAATTTCATTCTTTTTGTGGTTGAGCAATATTTCACTGTTCATATATACTATAGTTCTTTTTATCTATTTATTTACTGATGGACACTTAGATTGCTTCCATATCTTGGCTATTATAAATAATGCTGCAATGATCATCGGGGTGAATGTATCTTTTCAAGTTAGTGTTTTCATTTTCTTCAGACAAATATCCAGAATGAATTGAATTGCACAGTAGTTCCATTTTTAATTTTTTGAGGAACCTCCACACTATTTTCCATAGTGGTTGCACTTGTTTGCATTCCCACCAACAATGGACAAAGGTTTCCTTTCTCCACATCCATGCCAACACTTGTTATCTCTTATTGGTTTTTTTTTTAATATATAATAGACATTCTAAGACGTATGAGGCAATATCTCATTGTACTTTTGATTTGCATTTCCCTGATGATGACTGATATTGAGCATCTTTTCATGTGTCTGTTGGTCATCTGGATATCTTTGGAAAAATGTCTCTTCAGATCTTCTGCCCATTTTTTAAATTGGTTTGTTTATCACTATTATTATAAATGGGATTGTTTTCTTTTTTTTTCATTTTTTAAAAGATTTTATTTATTCATGAGAGACACAGAGAAAGAGAGAGGCAGAGACACAGGCAGAAGGAGAAGCAGGCTCCATGCAGGGAGCCCGATGTGGGACTTGATTTCAGGACTCCAGGATCATGCCATGAACCCAAGGCAGGCGCTAAACCGCTGAGCCACCCAGGGATCCCTGGGATTGTTTTCTTAATTCCTCTTCCTGATAGTTCATTATTAGTGTTTTTAGTCATTTTGGTATCCCAATATGCCATGAGATGACACATGCTCACATTTGTCCTCATGGCTGGAAGGGCTGGTGATTCTCCATAGAGAAACCCTTAAAGGAGCACAGAAGGATAGGATGGGTTACATTCCATGTGCCTCTTGAAAAAAATTTCCCAAGATGATTCTACTGCAGCCTATGTTTCTAGCCCTCTGCTTTCCATGTCACCTCAGAGGAGACCATCTAAAACAATTTTTTTTAACTTATTAGTCAAAAAATAACTTTAGCAATGAGGTATGCTTATACCTCCCAAGTAGTTTTGTATTGTTTTTATTTGTATTAGAAATTTGACATTGGTCCTTTATTACAGTTTTGCCACACTTATGTGTAAGTCGTTTAAAATGTTTTAAAAGTTTTAAAAAATATTGTCAATCAAGTGCAATGTCATCTGGACATATGTATACATATAAGCTTGATCTTCTTGAAAGATCATTTTTACCACCATTTTGAGTCACTTCCATTTTCCTCTTCCAATCACTAAAATGGAGATAAAAAGAAAGAAAAGATCTCATTGTGGAAAAATATCAAAGCAATTGTATCATTTACAAAGAGTTTTTGTTTAATAATTTTTCAGATAATGCTTAACTATTTTTACTACTTTCTTGTGTTAAAATATACGAACATAAAATTTGCCATTTTAACCATTTTTAAATATACAGTTCTGTGGCCATAAGTACATTTACACTGTTGTATGATCTTTAATGCCATCCATCTCCAGAATGTTTTCATTTTCCCCAAATAAAATTCTGTACCCATTGAACACTAACTCCCCATGGCCTCTTCCCCTCAACCTCTGGCCACCACCATCCTACTTTCACTCTATGAATTTGACTACTCTAGGTACCTCAGATAAGTGGAGTCAGACAATATATGTCTTTTTGTGACTGGCATGTTTCACTTAGCATAATGTCCTCAAGGCTCATCCATGTTGTAGCGTGAATCAGAATTTCCTTCCTTCTTAAGACTGAATAATATTCCATTGTGTGTATATACCATTCTTTCCTCATCCATTCCTCCACTGTTGACACTTGGGCTGCTTCCAGCTTTGGCTACTGTGAACATGAGTGTACAAATAGCTGTTCAAGTCCCTGCTTTCACTTCTTTTGGGTATATAGCCAGAAATGAAATTGCTGGATTGGTTTTTGAGGAAATGCCATACTGTTTTCCACAGTTACTGCACCATTTTACATTCTCACCAGGAATGCACGAAGGCTCAATTTCTCCACATTTCGTTTGTTATTTTCTGTTGTTGGTTTTTTTAATATAATAGCCATCCTAAGAGGTGGTTAAATATTTTAATTAAAGGAAAATTTATTTTAATATAACAGATGACTCTCTTTGTAGTATCTTTATTCTTTAGGAAAACCATACTATTTTAAAAATCATTAAACAAGAAGGGATTTTCATGTGTTTAATTTTTTATTTCTGTTCTTTGAATGAACCATAGATGTTAATGGGTTTTTTGTTTTGTTTTGTTTTGTTTTGTTTTGTTTTTTGCTTTTTTATCCAGGTAAAAGGAGTTATTTTATATGAATTCTTTGCTCACCATCTGATTTTTTGCCACAGGCCTTCCCAAAATATAGCCTCTTTCCCAAAACATACCCTTATCAATTCACACTTTCAAATTCCCTCTGCAGCCAGATGAATAATAAACACCATCCCAGGGGAACAATGGATGAACTGTAATGGTGCCCCAGGCCCCTGAATGGCCATATGGATGATTCATGCCACTGACTCTGGGGAGCAGTTGTTTGTGGGGCGGGGGAAAGAGACCTAATATAGTCCTGTATGTAAATGTACCACCCCAACACCCATATACACAGACCAAACATCAAAAATACAGCAAGCAGAATTGTTTGTCTTTGTCTTCTCTCACATTTTTCAGATTACCTGTGATGTTACAAAGCCAATCAGGATATTTTGGCTTAGATCCCCACATCCCTGCTTGATTTGTCTCTTTGCTCATCTCAGATCTGCTATGATCACAATTGTGAGTAGAGCAAGTGTTAACACATCACCCACCATGATTAAATCATTAGGGTTAGGTGGAAAACTTTTTGGATCAGCCTAAGAAATTCATCTTGTGTGAGCTTAGGATTCAAACTCAAAATCATAATCATAGAAGAAGGAAAGTCATGACTTCTATGGCATATTATAGCAAACATGGGTTTAGAGTCAGAAAATCTCAATTTGGCTCTCTTTCCTACCATGTGCTTGAATTAGGTTATCCTTCTCTGTCAATAGGAATAAACCAGGCTTTGGGAGGATCCAGTCAGATATTGTATGTGGAATTTTGTTTTAAAATATGATTATTAGTTCTAATAATAGAATTCATAACAGATATAAAATGCCAAACTCTAGAATTTTTTTGCTAACTCTACAAGTGTACACAGTTTGGGGAGGGGCAGGAAGTGTTGAGGTCATTTGTACCCCGAGATGAGTGATCATAATTCAGCACAGATTTTAAAGTAGATATTGGCAACGTGCCACATGCTAGAACCACTGACATATTAGCAAGGAGTCACCAGTGCTCTCAGAAGAAAATGAAGCAATGTGTGAAGGAAAAGATAAGTGAAAACCCAGAGAGCTAAAGCCATGAAGCACCTAGGAAATGATAAGGGGCTGGGGAAAAACAGGGTAGCTGGTGTTAAAAGCGGGATCTACACCATGAAAAGGTTGAAATTGAAAACATCACAGTTTTAATGAGAGAAAGTGCAACCTGCTTTAAAGAGCTCATGGTGATAAAGGTGAGAGAAGTTGCTCATCTCATGGCAGAGTCGTGTGACTGACTTATAAGAGAGGAGAAGTGAAGTAAGAGGTGTGAGGTGACTGTACTGCTCAGTCCTGATTACTAAATACTGAATGCATTTTCTTCAAAGTTCAAAAGGAGAGATGGACTAGAAATGGGAAGGGGGATACGAGGGAGAGCTTCACATTGCCACGTACTATAAAGTGAGGTTTCAGTTTGTGAAATCCCCCATAACCCTTCACTTCTAAAGTCTAGTTTTATCTTCCTCCATTCACACTCTAGATCCCTTACTGCAACCTGTCTTGATCAGCTTGTCAATGCCTTCCTCTTCTGAGCAGTTCTCTTCTCATAAAACTTTCACATGCTGGGAAGGAAGTCTCTAGAAAACCCCACAAATGGCCTCATCTCCTTACCCCAGCCCAGTCCATGTAGACCATACACTTTCGGTTTCTAACTTCTTGTCAAGTGCAGAGAAGGAACTCACTGTCCAGGCTCCTGTGTCTGTGTGTGTGTCTGTTTGTGTCTGTGCTGGGGGGGGGGGGCAGGGGGAATGTGGAAGCTGAGAAAAAAAGGAAGCAGGACATTTCTATTTTGTTTATCCTGTGTCGAACAGCATCTTTCTCAACCATCAAGAATTTGTATTTCAAATTTCATATGCTTTTAACAAAGTGAGTTTGGTTTTGCTGGTTTATACTATTTATATATAAAAATAGAATAACCAGGGACACCAGGGTGGCTTAGTCGGTTAAGCGTCTGACTCTTGATCTCAGCTAAGGTCTTCATCTTGGGGTTGTGAGTTCAAGCTCCAGTTTGGAGCCTACTTTAAAAACAAACAAACACAGAATAACCACTAAAAATAATAGATGAAATTAAGATCTCTTTAAGATAACAGAATTGGAGGTACAAGAAAAATAAAAGGACTTATATTGTATAATTGTCGATACTTAAATATTATCTTAAGATCCAAATAAGCCAATAGTAAGATATCTGTGAAAACACTTTAATTATCTACAAGTTCATTGGTCAAAATGCAAATTCCTGAGAGACTATTCCCTAATTTGGTATATTTACTTAACTGAGGCTATATGAATTGCACAGTAAGCAAATGTAAGTTAAATCTACTATAAAAACTTTATAAAATGGAATAACAAAAATAGATGGTTCTGGGACTGTTGTTCCATCCTATCTACATTGGACTCTATATTCTCTGCATCCTGTCACCATTACATTACCATCAAAGAGTCAAAACTTAGAGCAGAAAAAATATCAGGAACACATAGGAAGTCATATTGGAGTTCCTTATCCATTTTCTATAAGCCATCAGAAGCCATGACAAAGTCAAAACTGTGCTGGTGCAGGGTTTATTTGGTAAGATAACCAGAAAGAGAGGTTCGAAGGCTCTAATTTGTAGAAGGATGGTGATTTTCAAGACTGATCTTTAAAGACAGAAGGTCACAAAAGCCTAAAGGATCAATATACCTTGAGAGTGCAAGGTGACACAGCATTTGGAAAATGGGCTGTCACTGTCTGAGCTTTACCAGTTGCTGAACTATCTTGCTTCTTCTACTTCAATTTACTCTAAAAGAGAGAACACAGCAGGAACAAGGAAAGGGTCCAGGGCAACAGGTGCCTGAGGTAATACAAGAGGGAATAATGATAGAGAGGTTTTCCACTAAGGTATTTAGGCCAGCCTCCTGCAGGCCAAGTTTACCTGTGTTGAGGGGAGCTAAGCAACACAGCTCCCAGAGAGAACCCACTTAGGCCCGGTATTTTCTTCTGACTCTATTACACCTCACAACACAAGGATGGCTGCTAGGGTTGTCTGCAGTTCCAGCTCCACCTTTACAAGTCACTGAGAAAAATGTAAGGGCTCCCCCCACTGCTTCCGCCACCAACTCCTCCTACCTGTGCCCTTGCCCAGTCTGCAACAGCCTGATCTTGCCCCAAGAACTCAATTTGTGGTGAGAAGATGTTCCCACATCCTGTTGAAGAGGGGCCTGGTGCTCCCTCCAACCTCAGAGGCTTAGCCAACTGGAATCCATCACAGCCCATTCGCAATGAGGTAGAGATTCTGTTAGAGAGCTCTTAAAAATAGATTCATGACTGGGGTTCAACACCTTTGAAGAAGTTGAGGAAATCATGTCCCCAGCTATCATCTGTGTGCTCAGTCATGGTGAAATTCAAGTAAATTCAGCCCACCAACCAGTATGTGTGATAAATACTATGGAAAGAAATGTGCCAGGCAGTAGGGAGTGCTTGTTCAACTAGGTGGTGGCAGAGGGGTGCTATTTTTGAGGAAGAAATATAAAACCAGGTTCCTGCTTTTACATCTCACTGGGGAAACAGAGTATACACAGTAAGTACTTAAATTATGACCCATTAAGTACCTAAATTTTTGACATCCCTATTAGGGGATGAAAAAAAGTGTACTATAGTTTCACTATCTCTAGTGCAACCTGCCATCTACCATCTTGTAAGAAGTTGTCACAAGTACTGTTTTCAGCCAACTTCTATGATCTCTATCTGTACAGTCAATACCAAGGAGAATGATTTTATTATGTAACTTCTGACAATAAACAGTTTTAAGAAAGCTTATTTTCAGATTAAAGGAATTCTCTTTTACAAGTGTACTGAGCAGAAAAGATTAAGCCTCTAAAAAGAAAAGACAATTTATCACTCATGTGTGCCTGCGTGCAGGCATGCACGCCGCTCAGAAGAGGTCATGGGGAACATACCTGTTATTGTCTTTACTCTAGGCAATAGAAACCAGTGAAGTTGAAAACTATTGCTCTGTGAAAGTTTGAACTGCTTGAGTGTATTACAAATTTTCACCAGCCTACTTCTTACCTCAAGGACGACCCATTTATTTGGCTTAGGAAAGAACTTTCTATCTTCTTGGCCTTTTTATTATACCTTCTTATCAATCCTTTGCTGAATGGGTGAGCAATATGAGCCATCACCCTGGCAGAAGCTGGGCTCTCTCTTGCAGCACACCACCCTCACTTGCCTCCTTCCCTCTTCCATTCGCTCTGCTACAATCTGTGAAGCCTTGAGCAGGCCTACGGCTGTCTTCCCTGGAACATTTTCCCTTTATATACACACCTCCTTGCAACTGCATGTTAGCCTCTGATGCCACCACACCGGGAGTCCTAATGGTGGCAGTGGTAGGAACCAATTGTGTTCTATGAGAAGAACCATCAGTTCAGACCACAGGTCATGGGTAAAACATAACAGTAAAAAAAGAAACAATGACATAACAAGAAAGAAAATCCACATACAGTAAAACTGAGCAATGATGAAAGAAAGAAACCAATTTAGGTAAACTATTGCTGTCTCCCTCATGATCGAAAGCATTACATGTGATCAAGTGCAAATCACTTTCTTCTCTTTTTCCCTGGATTCTATATAGGGAAGAATAACAGCATCCACAAGAGTGGTTTGCTCTACTCTTGCTTTAATTACAAAAGTAACACAAACACATCTTAAGGAGGTAAAATCAAGCTTCAGTTGTTTCAAATCTATTAATTACCCATGATTCGTGACTGTTTTTCTTTTGCGCTTTATAAATGAAACTTTACAAAGACGAGACTTTCAAAGACATGGAACTTGAAAATAATCTCTAGTGGTAGCTTTTTTTTGTATCATTGAGTTTTTACACAGTTATTTATAGGTTTTAGATTATATTCTATTACAAAAATTAAAGGCAGACTTTCTGGTAAGGTGTTTTCAAGAATCCAGGAGCAATAGGATTAATCCTATAGTCAGGGCTTCTCAACTTTGGGACTATTTGGACTGATAATGCATTGTTGAGAGGCTGGCCTGTGCACTATTCAGCACTATCTCTGGCCTCTACTCACTGGATGCCAAGAGCACACCCTCATCAGTCATTTCAATCAAAAATTTCTTCTGACGTTGCCAGAAGTGCTTCTCATTAAGAACCACTGAATCAATCTAATATTCAAGATATATTTAAAAATATGAGCACTGTAAGGGTGCCTGGGTGGCTCAGGCGGTTAAGCATCTGCCTTTGGCTCAGGTCAGGATCCCAGGGTCCTGGGTCAGGATTCCAGGGTCCCGGGATCAAGCCCTATGTTGTGCTCCCTGCTCAGTGGGGAGTCTGCTGCTCCCTCTCCCTCTGCCCCTGTCCCCCATCTTGGGCTCACTCTCTCTTGCTCTCTCTCAAGTAAATAAATAAAATCTTAAAAAAATATGAGCACTATAAAAACAAATCCAAAATCAAGTAAAACCCTATTATTAGCAACAGTCATAGAGTGTTTTTAATTTTCCTGAAGAAAATATGTAGACAAACTGCTACAAAGGAAAACATTTTCTTAATGTGTACAGTTTCTTGATGTCTGTCCTAAATGTCATCTTAGCCTTTAAGTATGTACCTGATCCATCACTTGCATATAAATTGCTATAGAAAGATTTTCTGGAATCTAGAGTTGTTAACTAGAAACCCAGAAGACGTAGCAAAACCCTTTTTACTAGCAGCCATCTTCCTAGTATAATTATAGAGCAATGAATGGGAGTATTTTGGACTAAACATTATATAGGTACATAACAGATGGAGATAATAATGAATTGCTTCAAATGATTTTGGAAAAGAAACTTAAGTAGTTTGAGATGAAGTGTTTTTCTTAAAATACCCTAAAGTTTGAGGTCTGCCAGATGTGAAATATCTCTTTCTAAGAATAAGTAGAAGCCCAATCTTTAAATCATTAAAGTCAAAAAGGTCTTGCAAACTAACAGTAAGTCTTAATAAGGGGAAACTAAATGCAAAGTATATGACAACTCTGTACTATATTCTCAGTTCTTTTGTAAATCTAAAACTATTCTAAAAATTAAAAAAACTATAATTTAAAAAAAGTTGTGCAAATAATATGCACTTATATGGATCAATTATAAGGAAAATAACAGAGTTAATACTGAAAGTATTTAACAACTGGAATTGTAAAGGTACCAAGCCATCAGAATGATTGCTGATGATATAGTCAGCTGTGCAGGTGTGTAGCAGCTGACTATCAGTCCTGGAAAAAAGCAGGCTGCAAAGCGGGGGTTTCCACTTGTGCAAAAAGTAGGGACAGGAAGGGTGTGTATGTGTGTGTGTGTGTTTATATTTGTACATGCACAGCTTAGAAATATATATAAGAAACTAAGCACAGTAGATGCCTCGGCTGAGAAACTGGGTAAATTCACCATGTAATTTATTGTTGAAAGCAAGTTAGTTTTGAGAGTATATGTGAAACTTATAAATAGTTATTTCAGAACAATAGGCATAAACTTGTCCTATACAGGTAGGTCAGGGTATATGATACCCCTAGAACTAGAGGAATAAGGCTTAGAGTTTCAAGGCTTAGAGTTGACTGACTTTTCACTCTATCATACAATGATACATTGCTCCTATACTCTTTTCAACATTTTTTTAAGATTTATTTGTTTGAGAGAAAGAGAGAGAGACAGCACGTATATGCTAGAGAGGGGCGGGAGAGGAGGAGAGGGAGAAAAAGAATCTCAAGCAGACTCCTCATCAAGCCCACAGCACAGGGCTCGATCCCTCGACCCTGAGATCACAACCTGAACCAAAACCAAGAATCGAACACTTCCGTGACTGAGCCACCTAGGAGCCCCCCACCTTTTCATTAACTTTTTTTAAAAGTAAAAAGAACCCTGGAAAATGGAATGGGTATTCAATCGACAATGAAATCAGGATGGGAGGATGTAAAAAAAAAAAAAAAAAAAAAGACCATTTTTACCTTTCTATTGTTATCATCATGGAAGAAATCTAGCTATCATTGTTGAGATTAAGGATAAGCCTGGGGATCCCTGGGTGGCGCAGCGGTTTGGCGCCTGCCTTTGGCCCGGGGCACGATCCTGGAGACCCGGGATCGAATCCCACGTCGGGCTCCCGGTGCATGGAGCCTGCTTCTCCCTCTGCCTGTGTCTCTGCCTCTCTCTCTCTCTCTGTGACTATCATAAATAAATAAAAATTAAAAAAAAAAAAAAAAGGATAAGCCTGGGTGTTAAAAATGTTATCCAATAAACTTGTAACAATGCTAATGATGAAACAACTTCTAAAGCTAAGCAGTCAGAATAAGTGACTACCTAGTTGTAGAGTTTGAGCTATTGATCTGCCAGACATATCAGTGTAAGCTCAGGGGCTGTTTGCCTTTCTTCAAAGTGTCCTACGTAAGAACATATGACTATTTCCTTCTTTTTCTTTTTTTTTTTATTAAGGTTTTCTTTATTTATTCATGAGAGACACAGAGAGAGGCAGAGACATAGGTGGAGGGAGAAGCAGGCTCCATGCAGGGATCCCAATGTGAGACTTGATCCCAGAATTCCGGGATCATGCCCTGAGCCAAAGGCAGACGCTCAACCACTGAGCCACCAAGGCGTTCCCATATGACTATTTCTTTCCCTACTTTTCAACATTCAGTGAAAAGTTTCAAAGTGTGAGTAAACCAAACTCAAACATAGTAACTCCATTTTGTTATCCAGCAGTATGTTTGCCTCAGTCACATTGATTCAAAATTAGAACATAGGGGCACTTAGGTGGCTCAGTGGTTGAGTGTCTGCCTTCAGCTCAGATTGTGATCCTGGGGTCCTGGGATCGAGTTCTGCTTCTCCCTCTACCTATGTCTCTGCTTCTCTCTCTGATTCTCATGAATAAATAAATAAAATCTTTAAAAAATAAAATTAGAACATAATGTAGCATAATGTATAAACTTGTCAAATCACTATGTTGTGCACCAAAAACTAATGTAACATTGAATGTCAACTATACTCAAATTTAAAAATTCAAAAACAAATAAGTAAATAAATACATAAATAAAATTAGAACATAACATTAATGGTATAACTTCAGAATTTGGTCACCTGGAGAAAATGATGTTATATGAATAGTGGATTAGAAAAAAATGATGTTGGCAGACAATCTTTTGATGTGTGATACATGTACTTCTTTTTTTTTTTAAAGATTTTATTTATTTATTCACGATAGATAGATATATATATAGAGAGAGAGAGAGGCAGAGATACAGGCAGAGGGAGAAGCAGGCTCCATGCCAGGAGCCTGACGCGGGACTCGATCCCGGGACTCCAGGATCGTGCCCTGGGTCAAAGGTAGGCACCAAACCGCTGAGCCACCCAGGGATCCCCAATACATGTACTTCTTGACCTAACAACTTTACATGCCTTAACCCATTTAATCCTGTTTTAAGAACAAAATGCTGTGGAAAAAATAAGTACTGTTATTATTATCATTTTACAGATGAAGAAAGCTGAATCTTAGAGAGAGAGATTAAGAAACTTACTAGGTCACGTGGCCAGTAAATGGCAAACTTAAGATTTGAACCCAAGTCAATAATTGTAGAGCCTGGGTTATTGACCATGATGCTGCCCTGCCTTTTGGGTCTGGGTAGGCAACTAAAAGACTTAGTTCCAATTTCAAATTCACCATTTCCATATTTTCTCAACTAAAACCAGGATGTGGAGTTTGACAGTGGGTTAATGTGTTTTTGTGGGTTTTCCCCGATGAAATCCAAGACAAGAAGTTGCTGTAGCTAAGTAGGATATTGCTTTAAACTTTTGGTTGTTGTTTCCTCTCCAGAGCAGTGAGATAGGGGAGCCAGATGATTTCTAAGTTTCCTTGCTGTATAAAAATAGGACGCCCCTTTCCATCACGAGCACTCTTTAGAGTGCCTTACAGATAATAGCCTCATCGTCCTAACAGACCCATGAGATAGCATTATGATTCCTATGCTAGAGGTGAGCAAACCAAGGCCCAGAGAATTTGTACCCTGCCCTAGGGTAAACAGCTAGAAAGATGCAAACCCACGCAGTCTGGTTCCCCAGTTCATGCTATTACCCACTCTGCAATGTAGCCTCTGGTTCGAAATCTAGAATAAATTATAGATCTAGAATGTAAATTGCAAAATATAGAATAAGTCTAGAATAAAAGAGTCCTTCCCTGGAGACAGACTGTGTTACATGTGAGGAGCAATTTTTTTTTTTAGATTTATCTATCACCTATCTATCTATCATCTATCTATCAATCTATCTATCTATCTATCTATCTATTTATTGGGGGGGGGGGGGAATGTGAGCACAAGCAGGGAAGCAGCAGAGGGAGAGAGAGAAGCAGGCTTCCCACTGAGTAGGGAGCCCAACTTGGGGCTCTATCCCAGGACTCTGAGATCACGACCTGGGCCGAAGGCAGGCACTTAACTGACTGAGGCACCCAGGTGCCCCAAGAGCAAATTTTTGTGTTAATACTTCTTTTTTGCATCTTGTGTTAAGGTTTGGAGTCCTCCACAGCTGTGGTCTCCTTGGGAGGGTTCAGGGAAGGACCCATCATCTCCCATTTGTCCCCCAATACCCAGACTCTCCCTATTCTTCCTGCTTCCTGCCTATTGTCTTCAGGAATTGTTTGAGGATTGGAGGATATCATGGGGATTTGGAAAAAAAAGTGTTCAAGGAAGACCGGTAGAAAACAAGATGTTTTCAGCCGCTTGGAGAGAGGGTAGTAAGTTAAAGAAGCAAAATTCAAGCCGGAAACTGCTGTTTTCTCCTCCTAGAGCCTAAGCTTCTTTCTCTCATCCTGCAAATACATAGGCCCTGCAGTTTGGTACAAAGAAAAAAACTCCAGCTGAGGGCACCATTTCTTTTAAATTGTTATTCACAGTATTCAGCTTACTGCCAACCTTTATTTCCCCAAATGTGCATTAGAATCCTGAAGGTACCAGCCCCTGGCCCAGGTATTGTGGGGATACAAAAAGGAATGAGACCATTTCTAGACTTTGGAGTCCTAAACACACCTGAGTTTGCGTCCCCTGTGCTCACAGTTCCCAGCTGTGAGCCCTTGAATATGCTACTTAATATTTCTAATAATAATAGATTCCATATATTGAGCCCATGCTCTTATTTTGCGGTTTTGGGGCCTCAAAAGGTGACGTGTATTTGGGTGTGTGGCCAGATAGGTGGTGCTGGGAAGAAAGAAAACGTTTTCTAGGGGACTCTTAAAGCACGAAAATGGAAACTGTCATGGCCGCATGTGTATCTTTAGTGATTTTTTTTTTAATGCTTTATATTTTCAAGTATTTCTAGAGGAATTAGAAAAGGTCAAATCCTTGCTTTGGAGAGAAAGAACAAAAATCACACTGTGAATTTTTCCAGATTAAATGGAAAGTCACCTTCACAGAGAAGGGTGACTCTTTGCTTGCCATCTCTACTGACTCACACCCTAATGCTAGTCGAGGACAGAGACTGTGTGGCAGGACTTCTAAAGGGTATTAAGTGTCCTTATAGAAAAGACGAGACAGGAGCAGCAGGAAGCCTGGATCTGAGACTTCCCAGCCAGTCTCTATGGCTTCCTGGTTACCCTCTCCCAGCCTATGCCCCCAAGACATTACTCGATGGGAAGGTGAGCACATTCTGGCTGCTAGTCTGGTTCCAGTTGAATCAGTAGCACTATAAATAAGTAAGAAAACTCTATCCAAATGAATGAATCTTTCTGCCACATATCCTGAGCAGACACATCTTCAATGCGGATGGCAACAGGAGAGCGCTTGCAAACCACAGAGGTGTTAAACATGGCCATGCTGCAGAAAGCATGCAATCTGAATTCACAAAACTTACTTTCAGTTTTTCAAGTACAGTTTCTATTTAAGAGACTCAACTGTAAAATATGGAAGAAGTCACGTATTAATCACTTCCATATTTTTTTTCGAGTAAAACAAAGTAGATGAATGCCAAGTTAAGAGTCAATCCAACAGGATAGCTGGAGAAACAGTGAGGAAAAGAAAAGAAAAAAGGTAAGAGGTAAGTTGTCACTTAAACCGAAATGAGCCAGTGTTAGACCAGAAAAAAGAAAAAAAAAAAAAAAAAAGACCCAAGCAGTACATGCACAACAGTAGCCCTCCCCCTTCAAGAAACTCTCACAGACTCTTTTGCCATAGAGGAAGATAAATGTTACAATGTCTCCCTAACTAACCAATCAGCAGCGCGCAGGCCTCAAACCAGGAAGCCCTTTAGAGTGTAGTATTTTAAATTGTGCAAGCAAGACTTCTGGCTCTCAGCTAGTTTTTGTTCCCTGTGCTTGTAGGACACCAAAGCAGATGTAAAGTCCCTCATGGCGAAGTTTAACACAGCGGGCAACCCCACAGAAGAGGTCTCTGTCAACAGCCGCCCCTTCAAAGTCTCTGGGCAAAACTCGCCTTCAGGAGTACAAGCTAAAAAGAATCTATTCAACAACCAAGGAAGTGCCAGCCCTCCTGCAGGACCTAGCAACGTACCTAAGTTTGGGTCCCCAAAGCCACCTTTGGCGGTGAAACCTTCATCTGAGGACAAGCCTGACAAGGAGCCCAAGCCGCCGTTTCTAAAGCCCACAGGCGTGGGCCAAAGATTTGGGCCGCCGGCAAACTCGGCCACCACCAGAGACCCTGAGGCGAAAGTGGGGTTTCCGAAGCCTATAGGCCCCAAGCCTGTCACCGTGCCCAAGGAAGATTCCAAACCTGTGTTTCCCTGGCCCCCTGCGAATAAGCCGGCGCCTCACAATGTAAACCAAGAGCATGACTTAAAGCCACCAGGCCCCAAGCCAGGGTCTCACCCTCCAACCTCGGAAACTGAGCAGAAGCAAGCATTCCCCAAGTTGGCTGGGGTGAAAGGCAAGTTTGCGTCAGCCTCACAAGACCATGACCCAAAGCCCCTCTTCCCCAAGCCTGCCTTTGCCCAGAAGCCATCCCTAGGTACCGACGACACCCATGAAGACGAGAGCCCCGCCAAGACTGCGTCTCTACAGAGAGGACCCCTGCACCCCCTGGGAGCCAAGGCCAAAGCAACCCCTTTTAAACCAGCAAGGGAAGACCAGGAAATTAAAGACCATGGAGGCGAGGCATCCAGCTCACCCTTCTCTGGTGTGGTTCTGAAACCTGCTGCCAATAGAGGAAGCCCAGGCCTCGCCAAGAATACTGAAGAGAAAAAAGAAGATAGGAAGATAGATGCTGCTAAGAACATCTTCCTGAGCAAAATGAATCAGGAAGAGGCGGCCTCTGGGGCTCCTCCTGCCAAGTTCCCTAAGACGCCCTCTAAGTTGACAGTGGCGGGGTCATGGGGCCAAAGTCAAGAGAAGGAAAAGGGAGACAAGAACTCCGCCCCCCCCAAGCAGAAGCCCCTGCCTCCCCTGTTTACCTTGGGCCCACCGCCACCCAAACCCAGCAGACCTCCCAACGTTGACCTGACGAAATTCCGAAAAGCCGCTTCTGGAAACAGTGAGTTCTTTTCTCGTTGGCTGTTTAGCAAGTTTTGCTCTACAGCAAAGGGTGTTTGACCTTCTGGGGAAAAAAAAAAAATTATAGCAAAGAATGATTCTATCCTTGGTACTCCTGTGCAGGTGATGACTTTTCCTCGGCATTATTTTTCCTTTGGTGTAAGAGGTCTCAGGTAAAAACCCTTAGCTCTGTGAGAAGATGCCTCAGGGGCTGCCTTCAAGGGGTGGAGGAAAATATATCTATTTGCTTGATAAGTGGTTTTGCTTTCATTTACATCCTTAGCTGGGTTTCATTTCTGTTGAATGAAGCTGAGGTGAGCTGCCCTTACTACCACAAAGGAGTGAAACAGAAAGGTGAATAAACCTCTTAGTCGAGGGTTCTCAAACTGGGTCAATTTGGATACCTGGCGACATTTGGCTGTGTCTGGAGGCAGTTTTGATTGTCACGACTGGAGGGTGCTGCTGGTCTGTGGCAGGCAGAGGCCAATGATGCTGCTCACCATCCTGCCCTGCCTAGAGCCGCCCCTCACAACAAATGTCAACAGTACAGAGGTTGAGAACCCCCTTCCAAGTGATTTTAAATGTTCAAAAAAGTCATCCTGTGTTTCCTAAGCCCAATGTCCAAATAAGGGATGAACAGGGCTCACAAAATGCCACTTTCTGTTTTATACGTTAGTGGTTTTCTATTTCTCAGTATAAAGCTTTCTGAACGTTGCTAATTCCTAAAGTGGTACAGAACCAGGACAGTAAGCCAGACTAAAGGGACACATTAGTCTCCTTTTGGGAAAATAGTTTAGCTTTCTACCAAAGATGTTACAATCGTATGGCACATGCTAAAATTTGATCCTGAATGACTTGGTAAAGATTTGTAACCCTGCACAGAGATAACAGAAGCTCACTTTGCCTGAAATGATTAATATTTTAGGCCAGATACGCACGATTATTATTTCCTGTTGGGGAAGATGGAGAAAGTATGCTTATGCATAGTGGGATAGTGACCACACCACTATTAGACTTTTTTTCCTTATAAAACTGTGGTCTCATTAAAGCAGTTCTAGGTATACAGGTTGTTTTTCTTTTCTAGCGCTGCAGAAGCGTCTTGTAATCTATCATTTGCAATGCCTCATCACGCAGTAGATCAATATTCTTGCTCTTGATCAGCAAATTAGTGATCAACCCCCCTCCATGGATCTATCATGTAGAAAGCACATTGGAAGTGATGCCATAATCATCCCTTTTCTAAAATGATTCAGCCTTAGTTACATTTGTGTCCTCCTCATCTGTCACCTTCTTATGTTAACGCTGGTCCATAGCTCAGGAGTGTTATTTTTATGAAGACTGCTAAAAGATCCCTTCCTTTAGTTCTTCTGTGCCTCGAATAAAACATTAGCTAGCATAACCTCCATCTTATTATGGCTCTAACTTCAGACCAGGGCTCCCAGGTTTGGGTGGCTGGGCAATCAGTTGCCTGGTGTTATGGTGTTGAAATGCTAATGAAGTCCTCTGGCTCTAGGGTCCTGGCAAGGTCAGTATTGAGCTGACTTTCAGTGCAATAGAGCTCTGAGGGACCCAGACAAAACCACCTCAGAGGCAGAGTGGATCCTTGTACTCTTTCTCCCTTTTTGCCCCATCCTGACCTGCCGCCCCACTGCTCCACTGTCCCAGGATACTATGTAGACTCTAAATCCTCTTATAATGTACCGCACCTCTAACTCAGATCCTTTGGGATGCATTATGCTCCAAAAGGGACCTTATTGCCTCTTCATCCACCTCCTTCACAAATCAAAGCTCAATCCTTCTTAATTTGAACTGACCTCAGATTAGTGTCAGGGTAAAGCAAATCTGATTCCTAGTTTTAAATTATGAATAACATCCCTTTATTTTATTTTTTTAAAAATAACACTCCTTTAAAGCATTCACATTTTTGTATTTAAATTTTTTAACTTCTTTTCTAAGATTTTGTTTGTTTATTTATTTATTTATTTATTTATTCATGAGAGAGAGAGAAGAGAGAGTGAGAGAAGGAGAGAGGGGGGAAGGGAATAGGGAGAGGGAGAGAGAGGATCTCCAGTACACTCCCTGCTGAGCACTGAGCCTCATGCAGGGCTCCATCTCATTACCCTGAGATCATGACGGGAGCCAAAACCAAGAGATAGATGCTTAACCAACTGAACCACCCAAGCATCCCTATACATTTTTTAAACTTGTTTTTTAAATAGAAATTACATCTGGCTCCAAAACAAAAACAAACGCAAGTATAAAATAATATACAATCCTTGTCTGTCATTTTCTGGGTCTTCCCAGCCTCTGCCCCACAGAAACCACTTTTCTTAATTTCTATGTCCATCCAGTTTCCTTAGGTTTATGTAAGCAAATATAAATATAGATACTAGTTCCCCCAGCTTTATACTCAAGAAGTAAAATATTATATGCAATGTTTTGATCCTTGCTTTAAAAAATAATAAAAATCCTGTATATCTTCTCATATTTTAATAAGACGTAACTGAATATCCTTTAGAATTGCATGTTATTCTGGTAAATGAATGACCCACTTAATTGATTGAACATTGTGTATTGTTTCCAAAACTTTCTATTCCAAACAATACTATAAAAAATAGCCTTGAATATGTGTCATATGTGTTACTTTCTGGACACTGAGAATTTCTTAAAAGACAGGTCTGCTGACTCCTCATCCTACCACTGCTACTTTTCTAAAACCATACTAAGTAATTTAGTATCCCACTTAGGAAGATTAAAAATATACCGGATTTAGAAAGCACATAATGTTCGAATTAACCAACACTTCATCTAATAACTCTGCAGGTTTTCAAAACTCTAACACTATTTTCTAGCCTTTTGCCTGACTCCTTCCTTTCCAGGTTTACATCCAATTCCTTAAACCTCTTCTCCATACCTACCCTCCCTCCTTTATCATCCTTGTCCAATTTAGTAGCCATTAAAATACTTACTATTTATTGATGACCTGTTGCATACCAGATACATATTACCCACCTCACTCCTCCCAAGAACTCAGTGAAATAAGAATCGATGAGGAAACTAAAGCTCAGAGAGGTTGAGTAACTTGCCGAAGGCTGTGACATGACAAAGTAGGGACAGAATTGATCCTTACCTCTCTCTGATTCTAGGGCCCATGTCCCCCTTGCCACCTTCCCTGCTAGGCTCCCTCTCTTGAAACCTAGGATATCATGAGATAATAAATCAAGTACAAGGGAAACTCAAAGAATCCTCATCCTTCTGTGTGTGTGTGTGTGTGTGTGTGTGTGTGTGTGTGTGTGTGTGTGTTCTTTGGTTCAAACATCTGTTTCTTGTTTGTTCCTCTGTTTTTTACTACAAATACCCCTGTAAGCTACATGGAGACAGACACCAGTCTGCTTAACATTGTTTATTTGGAGCATAGAAATAATATATTCTTGTTGGTTGCTCAGGCTTGTCATCCTCCCCCCCAAAAAAGTCTATTTAATCAGAATTTGGTATTAATATCCTCCATAGCTTAGCAATTACTTTAACAAATTGGTTGACTGCTGTCAATAGACTTGCACTCAGTTGAATAGAGCATCCATGTGGAATGAATATTACACACAGGGTCTATATTGTAGATCTGTTCGGCTTACTTACTGGTAAATCTTAAGCTTGAACATAACATGTTGCCTTTCTAAACGTGAAGCTAATAACTTCCTCCACCCTGAACCATTTGGGGCTACAAAAGCCTAAACTTTTGAAAAAAATTCCAAAACATCAGAATGTTCTCTGAACTAACCTTTTCTCCGCATACTTTTGGTTCCTGGGCCAGTAGTGAGAAGAATTCATCCTAAGCATCAGTGTGTGCCCAACCAGCAAAGTTTCAGTTGTTAAGGTCCCTTGGCTTGGCTATTGGTTTGCACGTGGAGTTCGTAATAAATCTGCTTGGAAATATTCCATCCAACCATTTTTCTGGTCTTGCTCTTTACTGGAGAGAAACTAGGACCCATCTTGCCATATGTTAGCTTTAAGAATGATCAGTTAAGCATCCTGACACCTGAAGGTGTAAGGCCAGTATCCCAATGGGTGTTATCAAAGGGCTGCTGGCATGACTGACCCCCCAACTTATCTGCTCATGCATCACTTCAACTAATCCAGCCAACAGCAATTTGGAGCCTAAAGGTGTTGGGGCTATTTTTAGCAGCAAGGATAGGAGGTGGACAAGATTTTCCTTCATATACCCTTAACTCTTTTTCTCTTCACTCTCTTTTTACATGTACTCTCTAAAATTGCCTTATTAGATATAATATATCATGTTATATCAATGTGTGTTGCTCCTGGCCATTGCAAGGGAGAGGGACTCTACACTCTAACACATTTCAGAAATTGGGGGCCGGGGGTAAGTAGATTCTTACAAGGTTTTCACAAGTGTGGAATACACTAGTGTGCACTGGGGAATCTAAGAACCAGGTACCCAAAAAAACAAATTGCAGGACACATTTTCTGAAGCATCTCACAGATTGGGCCATTTCAGAACACTGAAGAGCTAGAGCCAAAGCTCTGTGATACACGGACTGGAACGGAAGTTTCTCAAAAGCACGGGTCGGCTTCAGAGGGCGATGTTGTTCTGCTCTCTCACTGTCCAGGTACCTGATGTACACCTTGTGGCTGGTGTCCACTCTTACTTTCAGCTCTGGCCTGAGCCCACTCCCCTTTGTTTGCCCTCCTCGGTCCTACATGAGACCTGAAGGGCTTTCTTCTGCTCTAGGTGGCAACTTCTGAGAAACCACTGACTGTTAATTGGGCATCTTACCTGGGTTTAACCCTAAAACAGAAATGCCTCTGAAAGAGTATCCCCTCTCTTAACCTCACAAGCCCCGGGGCAAATCTTAAGAGCTTCCTACTTTTCATCTTTCTCCCCAAGTTCTCAACCTCTGCTCTTCTAAGATAAACCAGCTCCTCAGTCTAAACCCTGTTCTCTTGAACAACCTGTTCCCCACTGTATCATCCCAACAGCAACCTTTGGGCTTTTTTTATCCAATGTTTTTATCATTTTGATAAACAGTCTATGTGGTTTTTATTTTTAGATTCTAGCATTCAATTTTACTGTGGAGAAATCTGGGACCACCCTGAATTCCACCCCTTTGAAAATGATTATCTTTTCTGTCAGCATTTCCAAAGGAATCTCTGTCTTTAAGATTTAAAAACTTAGCCAAGATATGTAAATTCCAATCATCATTATTTTCAGAAAGATGACATGCCTCTTTGCTTTTAGGGCTTTTCTGTTCCATATGAGAGGGGTCTCTTGTTCTGGCTGATGGATGACAAATGCATCTATGTGTTCCAATCCGGTATTAGAAGTTCACCAGCTCTGGGTGTTGCTTTTAACCCAGTCTTCTTCTGTGGAGTAAAAGATAACTATGCTGGTCTTGAGGGTTGGATGCTGCTCCATTTTCTGAGATTTTATTTGGGGTCCTGTACTGGGGCAAGGCCAACCGTGGCAGCTCATCCCCCTTCTACCTCTGGTATGACCCTGTCGTAATATTTAGGGCTTTCCCAGTGTAGGTTTCTCCTTGACCTTCCCCAGAGTGCTCATTCACTCCTGAGTCCACTTGTGCAACCAGGAGTGGATTAAGGAAAATTCACAGGTTTTTGTAAAATCAGTGTCTTCCGCCAGTATTGCTCCTGGTTCTGGAGAAGAAGTGAAAAGTTTTACTTGCTTCCTATGGCACTGAGCCTGTTTCTTCCCCCTAGCCACTACTTTTTGAGTTTTATCCAAATATGTTGTTTTCCCTTTTATTATGTGTGCTGGCCACTAGTGACTTTGGGATAATATTTATATTGCCTTATTTTATTTTTTTTTTTTACTTTTTTATTTGAGGATTGGAGGAGAAATGTCCTGGAAGTCTTCTCCCTCATTACTTAAGAGCAACTACATACCTCAGTTATAATCTAGGTGTCAGCAATATTTTCAAAAGGACCATCACTTCATCCCCTTCACAAGGCAGAAAGGGGACTCACGTGAAGTGAATGGCCACAGCTTGTTTCATATCCTCTGGATTGGGCTCACTGGTCAGAGGCACTCAGGTGACCACTCCAAGAATCTATTCTGAGGAGTCCTCAGATCACGGTCAAGGTGAAGCAACGGAGAGCTCCAGCTACCTGATGGCTGTTTTAACTCTGGAGCCTGGGTAGTGTCTGACCTCTGAAAACCTGCGAATTCCCTGAGAGCCGCCCTATTTTAAGCCTTTAACAGTCAATTAGGTTATACATAGACTAGCAGAAGACTAGATACTGGATGGGAAAATGAGCCAGGAGGAGAGGACCCCTGGAGCTGACCCGTGAGAAAGGCAGTTCACTCTCTTCGAGGTCAAAGTCATTTGGCCACTGAAAAATCCCCTCGACGTATTTAAGTTCCTGATTCCTTCCTCAGTGCTCCATTTAACTTTAAACTTCTTTCTTAACTGCTCAGATGCCAGCCAATCTTTTAATATTAATTTTAGCACAATACTGCATCCTTATTATCTAATTTACAAGGAAAAAATTCTTTACAGTAAGAGTCACCATGTCTATAAGAGGGGCTATTGCTTCTGTTCAGGAAGAGAAATTTCTGTAAAATCTGGTTAGGCGCAACCTACCATGTTTTACCCTATTGTAATAACTTCCTGTGATCAAGCAGCAGAAATTGGTAAATTTTTAAGCTGCTTACCAAAGAAAAAATGGAAATATTGCCCAATGCAGCGACATTGTCAATGTAGTAACATTTGCGCTAGATCAAAGAAGATATGGCAACTTGTAACATAAATAAATATTTTGGTTCACAACGACTGACTTACCCTTAAATAAAGTATAAAATGCATATGAAGTCATTCAATATACCAAATTTGATCAAAATTTTTAATTCTTAAAATAATTGTGCAATCCATACTGGTAAAAGCATTAAAATGAAATTGCAATTTACTTGAGAAAAGAAAATTAAAAAGAAAGTCAAATCTAAAAATCAAGCACAAATACACGGGAGTCTAATAACCAAATACATACAGATGCTTCCTGATTTACTTTCAATTGTGCTTTCACACATTAACATTTTTTAAAAACTAGAAAGGAAGATGGGGTAAATGTTATAATTCAGTCTGCTCTCTGGGCAAGGGATACCTTGCTTCATATAATCTGCTAAAATTATGTCGAAGCCAGGCCAAATAAAACCCTTTTTTTAAGGATTGGATTTCCACAATATGCATCTGCCACTAAAGCCTCCTTCTTTGTTTGCCTTGATGAAAATTATTTCTGAGTATTATGGGTTCACATGCTAATACCACCTCTTTGTGCATATGTTTTTTTATTTTCAAAACAAAATGAAAATTAACTTATGTAACAAGAATTAACTCCAATCATCGGAGGAATGAATTATGCCTCAGGAGCAGAAATCTAGCTACTTGTTTTTACAAATATATCTGGAAATGTCCTACTCTTTTAGAGGAACACAATCATGATAGTTATGACAAGGCTCTAACTCCCAGAGCACCACCTAGAGCACCAGCAACATATGAGATTCAAGAAAAACAGAAAAGGTCTAAAAGTTGGAGACTTGACCTGCCATATTAACCACTAGCGAAGAGACAAGAAACATATTTCTCTTCCGTTTAAATTGCCGCCAAAGAAAAAAAAAAGATTGTACTTTATTCTGTGTGGCATAGCAAAGGTAGCAAAAACACTTAGAACAGCCAAAATGATAGATACTATCAGAAAAAAGTAACTGAAGGTGAGACATCTGGCTACAGAAAAAAATCTGAACAGAAAACCATATGAGGTTTTTCTTTCCCCAAAATAAGAAGTGGTGTTGTAGAAGCAGTAGTTAGTATTTATCACAGCAGTCTGCATCCCTCTGCAGCTGCACCACTGCCTGCCACAAAACAGGTGCCACTGTTTCAGCCAGTGGCACGCTCCTGGCCATCGAGCATGTGTTTTTCCAGGGGTGGCAGCAGGTCTGTTGAAGCACAGGAAAAGATGCTTGCCACATAGCACCACTCTTTTCTTGATTTTCTTACAATTCTCAGAACCATAACGTAGCTCATCTGATTTTCAAGAGCGACCTGTGTGGTGATATCATTGCCTCAACCCAGCAACTCAAAATCCGTCCAAAATAATTGCGAGGCAGATAAACACCGCGGGTATCCAAAGTGTGTTGAGTATTCATCCCCTTTGTTCCGGAATGAAATTTGCTCCGCTATTTTAAGTGGAGAAAGAATCCTGCATTGATACCAAAAGAGCCTCTTGTGGTGGTTGCTTTTCAAATCCTACAGTATTTTCTATTTTTCTTCTTGGTTGTCACCTGAAAGAAATTGACATACCCATATACCTTTAGTTACTGAGGATTTAGACAGTAGCTTCTCCAAGATCCCATTCTTCTCCCTGCTTTCCAGAATATTAGACACACACACACACATACGTGACTTTCTCCTCAGCCATTTCTTCAAAAGTAAATTCATGTGGAAGGAGGATAAATTAATTTACAAAATACATTTCAGTCATGCATGTTACTGAATTAAAGGAGATTTTCTAGACCTGATAGAGCAGTTTAATAGGCAGGAAACCTCACTCCTTTGTAGAAAGAGGCTGTCTTTGATTCCTCTGAAGCCTGGAGTCCTTAGTTCTCCTGGGGAGAAATTAATTGCTCTCTGGCTGAGTGGCGTGCAAGCAGATGAGGTTTCTAGATCATCTGCTAGATCCCTATCTGCCTGTGGGGAGCTCGTGCTTTCTTCGCTATCTCTGAGTGATTAGCTAATGGACCTACTGCGCAGATTATTACAAGGTGAGGTAGTATCTTAGCTCAGATGGGCTATTACAAAAATACTGGTGGCTTTGAAACAACAGAAATTCTCTTTCACAGTTCTGGAGGTTGGGAAGTCCAAGGGCAAGGTGCTGGCAGATTCCGGGTCTGGTGAGAACCCATTTGCTGGTTGTCTTCTCGCTGCATCCTCCCATGGCAGAGTGATGAGGGAGCGCTCTGAGGGCTCTTTCATAAGGGCACTAATCCCTTCCATGAGGGCTCCACCCTCATGACCCCAACAGCTCCTGAAGACCACTCTCCTGGCACCATCACACTGGGGATTACATATCAACATTTGAATTTGGGAGACACAATCATTCAGTCTATGGCAGATGGCCCGTGCCACTCAACCCCACAAATGATACTCCACTACTCCCCCAACCATCTGCCCCCTCCTATTTTCTTGCTTTCTTCTTCATTCTTATTTTCTAAACTATAATTATTTTTTAAAGATTTTATTTTTATTTATTTATTTATTTATTTATTTATTTATTTATTTATTTATTTATGAGAGTAGGGAGAGGCAGAGAGAGAAGGAAAAGCAGGCTCCCTGCTGAGCAGGGAGTCTGAACCGGGGCTCGATCTCGGAACCCTGAGATCAGGACCTGAGCCCAAAGCAGTTGCTTCACAGACTGAGCTACCCAGGTGCCCATAAGCTATGATTATTTTTTTTAATCATATTCTTTTCCATTTTTCCATACTGTCACCACAGATCTCCTTTCTTGGGTCAATGAAACCTGTTAGTAAAACCTACAAAAAATGCTGAGCTTTATGGAGGTGTGAGGACCAAAGAGCCTGCTGAGTTCTGAACTACTAAGAAACCATGGTTAATTACATGTGCCAACACGATTTTGAAATGGAAAACCTAAGGCAGAAAATAGAAAGCTGCTGGTGTGCTCTTTAAAATCTCAATAAACTTGATTTCGAACAGCAGTCCATGTTGCATGGAAAAATCGAACGGTCCCCACAGAAGATCAATGAATAACCACATGGCCTGAATTCTCAAGGTCACTTCAGGCTCATGCTTCTCTAACTTGCATCAGTTTAGGAATTGCCTCTCTGCCCCTGAGCTGTACTGCAATCACCCAAACAAGACTTGTTTGTCTTTCCTTAGTTTTCACCTCTAACCCCTCCTTCAAGGCGTTGGTGTACCTGATAAACTAAACTTCAGTGAAGGCGTCAGACCGAGAAGTTTTATTACATTGCATTGAGGATAGAAACTTAATACAGAATATTGGCAACCACCATTCTTCAAAAGCAGCTAGGGGTTTTACAGCTCAGGCTCCCCTCTGTCCCCTGTTGTTCACTTTCTTGTTTTTCCTATTTCCCTGACCCCTCTTTCCTAAGGGCGATGAAGAATGAGAACAGTCTCTTTACTTATTCAGAATAGTTTGTGATCCAAGCCCTTCTATTTAACTATTACCTTCCTATATGTATAAGCAGAGGTTCTTTTTTCAAAGTCTCCTCGCCTATTCTTTGGAGAGTGGAAGAAGTTAGTGGGAGGAATGGCCAGTGGGGAGGAGGTGGTTTTATTTTGTATTACTATTAATGGCCATTATATTACCGGAAACAAGCTGATGATAAATGCCATACACTCAGGAGAGTTCGGACGATCCCAGTAGGAGTACAGGAACTGAATTGTTCTACATTGATGTGATATTCAGGTTGTCTGGGCCTCCTGTCTGTTTTCAGTGACTGATAACCAGAGCTCCTTAAAAAACAAGAGTGCTAGAAAATGGCTTTCTTCTACCAGACCTGGGACTTGAAAGTTTTCAGGTTCTTTCCTGAATTAAAATATTACAAGGACACCCATGCAAACCAATGTTCCTTACATGTTTTCCTGACTGTTCTGACCCTATGACACTAGATAGGTCTCTAAGGAAAAAGATGACCAAAATGGATAGATACTCTGATCAACAAAGTAGGTGTCATATGCTCAGAAAGAGAAGAAACATCAAAATCAGGTCTTACTCTTTCCAAGATTCCTTACTCTTTCCAACTTTAAGTTGCATAAAACAAACAAACAAACAAACAAAAACAAAAGTTTCTAGTTCAAGAAGCCGCATGGGTCCCAGGAATTGGGATAGTTACCAACATCAGTAAATGCAGGTCGTCCTTGGACAGCATTAAGAAACCCTGCAGGCTGTGAGAGCTATTACAGTAGGGGAGGAGGAAGGAGGATGGTGGAGAGAGGAAGGGTTTCAAGCCATAGGTATTTTTCTGAAAACAAAAGAAATGCTATCATCACACTGAGACAGGACACTGAAAGTTAGTGATTGCACCCAAACATCGAAATGAGTGTATGAACTATTTAAGCAAACATGTAGCATCCTATGGCCGATCTTAAAATTTTGCTTATTTAGGGAAAGTGCAAAGGTGCTATTCAAATATCTAACATCTGGATCGCTGGCACCAGAATCCTGGAAGTTCTTTACTATGTCAGGCATTAACCTGTTAGTTGCTGGATCACAAAGACAGCCAGGGATCGCTGAGGGGTATCTGGAACCCTTAGAGGGCTTTAGCTAGTTCACTCTTTTAGCAGTGGGTGGTTAAATTGTACACAGCAAGTGACTGGTGGTGGGCCCACCACCAGCTGGCCCAGACTGTCAGCTGGGAAGAGTGGCGTGTTCCCCTGCCCAGAACCACCTGTAAGCAAGAACTCTCCCACTCTTTTCCCCTCTTTCCTTTCTTCCTTTTTTCTGTTCTCTGTTCCCTTTTATTTTCATCTCTTTTCTTCCCTTTCACCATGTTGTGGCCTTCAGGTTGGCTCAGCACAGTGTTTTTACATGACACATATAATTACTATTCATCAAATTAAAAACCCATATTGAGCACTACTGGTAGTGCTTTCTTTGGCAAGGCAGAGAAAAAACTGCAAGTGCTCCCTAAGATAAACAGACTTAGAAAGTCTGAATAAATTGGGCACCACTGTGAGAACCACAGTTTTGTTCATGGAGGGAGGCCAGGAGGACCGGGGAGCTCCTAGCCCTGCCCAGTTTGACTGCTCTTGTTCCCTTGGGAGATCTCCATGCTTGGTAGAGCCCTCACACTCCCCTCCACCCAAACTGACCAGGAGGGCTACGGCATGAGCCGCATCAAAAGCTCTGGATGTTGCTGTGCTCTCAATCTGGTCACTGCTCACATCCAACTGTACTGGCCTCGTTTCCTCACCACAGAGATAGCATCACTTGGTAGCAACGTTCATCTTTTCCTTCAACGATATTTGGTGTATTACATATCTAATCTTTAAAATACGCCTATGTTAATATAGCACTTAAAAGAAACTAAGCCAGTGAAAAAGAAAGCAAGGCCGTTGTCCTAAACTAAAGGGCACCTTTCCTCTGTAATGCTCTTTGGTTGCCCTTCAAAGGAATACAAGTCTTAAGAAGAGCACTCTCAAGTTTAGATGCTGCAGACAAATTCCTGTGTCTGTGAGTCTGACGATAAAAGGAGAGGGTGAATGTGGCATAGATAAAACAGGTACTTTTTCAAGCTTGTCACTATTTTTGTAAGCTGCAAACTTGTTTTTAACCTTGCTACAAAGTTGATTAGAGAGCCTGCAGGAAGCACCAGGAGCAGTTAGTGCTCTATGAGAAGTGAAATGTATTATAAAGACAGAAGCACCTTTTGGTTTTGAAAATACTGTTTACAGGATTGTTTTTCATCAGGGAGCATTCAGAGCAGAGGCCTTGCTGCTAGAGAGCCTCGGGTCCTGTACAAACTCCGACAGTTACTGTAGGATCCAAGGAAGGTTCTCAGCCTCCCCGCCCCTTCCTCAGTTTTCTCATCTGTTAATACAGATGAGTCTTCTCTGTTGTTGGATTATTGTGAGGATTAAAGAAAAACGTATTGGAATGCCTGGCTGGCTCAGCGGTTTGGCACCTGCCTTCAGCCCAGGGTGTGATCCTGGAGACCTGGGATCAAGTCCCACATCGGGCTCCCTGCATGGAGCCTGCTTCTCTCTCTCTGCCTGTGTCTTTGCCTCTCTCTGTGTGTCTCTGGTGAACAAATAAAATCTTTAAAATAAATAAATAAATAAATAAATAAATAAAGAGAAACATATGACAAGTACGTAGTAGGATTTCTGGTATATCATCAAAACTCAAGTCATCGGCTTCAATTTAATTACATTTATCAAAAGGGGAAAAAAGAAACGCTCAAATAAAGACCCCATTGTAGAATAAGTAAATAGGGCACCTGGAGGGGCTCAGTTGGTTAAGCATCGGACTCTTGATTTTGGCTTAGGTCATGATCTCAGGGTCATGATATCGAGCCCGGTGTTGGCTCTGAGCTCAGCACTGTACCAAGTCTGGTTGGGATTCTTTCTCTCCCTCCTGCTCCCCCTGCTTGCTCTGTCTCTCTCCTTCTCTCAAATAAATAAATAAAATCTTTTTAAAAAGAAAAAAAATAGGTGAGTCACAACTGGTGGCCAACAGCAGCTGCCTCAGGGATCAGTCAATACCGGAAAGAAGTCAACCCATTGTTGCAGATGTTAAGTCACTTTTAATATATTTAAACACACATAAAAGATTTTCATTATCACTGTATCAACTTGATCCTTTGAGGTGCAATATCTCCTTGTATCTCTCTTGCCACATTACTCTTTCTTTCGGTGTGAGTTCTACTATTTGTTGACTCAAGCTCTCCTTTCTTGGCACTGGCTCTTCCTGAACGTGGTGCCTCTTAATTTGTGTGCATGTGGTAGTGGAGATTCACATAGATGGTTTGCTGTTCCTGCTTGTGCAATCACCTTGAGTGAAGAGCCCAAGTTCAGTGGAGCGAGGGAGTAGCTAAGTGGGCGGGAAGGGAGCTTTCCTGGCTCATATTTGCCAAGGATGGCCCCTCCCTCTTGGACACTGAAGTGGCTGGAGCTTTGCAGCTTCGTCATTACTCTCTCCAGCCCTGTTGTGCAGAAGTCCGACCACCTGGCTATACATGCCTTGTTCATCCAAGTACTACCCCTGAGCCCCTCCCTGCCCTCAACATTCTCCATCTCTGAGTGTAGAGCACTCTGGGTGAGCTCTCAGTCTTCTGGCCCATCTTGTCCCCTCTTTGGGCTTCTGTTTCGTCTTTGAGCTGATCTTTCTTTAAATGTCTTCTCGGGGGGGTACCTGGATGACTCAGTTGGTTGAACATCCAACTCTTGATTTCATCTCAGGTCATAATATTGGGGTCCTGGGATCAAGCCCTGCATTGGGCTTGGTTCTCAGCCAGGAGTCTGCTTAAGATTCACTCTCTCCTTCTCCCTCTGCCACTCCCTGCTCAGGTGTGCATGCTCTCTTTCTTTCTCTCTCAAAAATAAATAAATAAATCTTTTCTAAAAAATAAAATAAATCTGTCTTTTAGGCATTCTTTGTGACTTCTAGCCCACTGGGGGTTTACTTTGTAGTTTTCTATTATGTTTATGGTTGCTTTATTATTATCATAACTTTTCTTTTTCCAGCATTTTTAGAGATTTAGGGTGAGCAGAATTTACTACAGCAGGTAGTCAGCCTGCCATCTTGACTGGGAACTTTTAATCATGTATCTGAGGGGGCAAAACATTAATAGGACTTTTAATTATTATGAAGCATCAATATCAGAAAAATATCTAATGAGTCATCTTAAAGGAATCATCTAAAGTTTAGGTTTACATAATGCCAAAAAAACTGAAAAATTCAACCAGTCAAAAGTATTGATGGTATGTGTATGCCACTGTAGAGTTGGCATCTAGTAACAATAAATAAGACAAATGTCCTAAAGAAGCTAATTGTATAGGTTTTTCACTTTCTCAACTATATTACAAGGAAAACAATGTTTATATATAATAAATACTTTCCCCTATCTCAAAGGATTTAAAAGCACTAAAGAAAGAGCTTTGAGAAATGTGTTGAGTGCTTTAAATGACACATGGTTTATTATTTGGAATTTTAAAAGTCATATACTCTTCAGTCTGAAATCTTACTGTATAATTGTAGCAATAGCATTGTATAAATGCTAACAGAATATAAGATGGAATCAAAGTCACCTAAAGCTGGATCAATATTGTTTTTACTTAAAGTGCTTTCCATTTAGTGGAAAAAAAAAAAAGCAAATCTAAACTGGTGTCGAAAGATATCCATGGGATGCAGATTAATTAATTTTTGATAAATGAGGTAGAGGTAATTTCTATAACTTTTTATAACTAGGTCAGAACAAGTTGTGCATATCTCTCACTTTTTAGAGAACACACTGGTTCAAAATATATACCTAGCATGTATCTCTCTGTAACACCATTAAAATAAATTTGGGAGTAAGGGTCAACCATCAAGAAACATATACATTTACCAAAGTTTTGTTTTGGTCACACCAGCAAATTGATGGAAGTCACTTGAACATCTTGATTCAACAAATACTAAAGGAAAAGATCAGTTTTCAATAATGGTAGTACATTTAATAGCATATTCTTCAAATATGAAATTAGCCTTTCCTTCAAATGAACCAATCATATGAAAATTCTTTGGGAATTGTTTTGAAAGGGCAAGAAAATTAACCTTTTCATAGTCTGTGAATGAACAGAAAAAAAAGAGAAATTGGTATCTATTATGCATATAACCCAATAATGTAGGATTTTCTCAAACTCGACAAAATAACCCATATAACTTTTGTTTTCAAATTTTCACATTTCAGTAACTTAAAATGATTTAAACAGTCAACATTGATTTTATTCATATAGGTATATATCTTCATAGAAGAAAAGTCACCAAACTTTCTTTTGGCTAAAATAATTGAATTGCTTTTATTTAAACTTTTGGTTATTCTATTCAAGTATGCATCGCAAATGTTTCAGACTTTGTTGATCAATTCATTGAATTATAATTCATCTAAAATTTTGGCAACTGTCTGCTTTAGATAGTTTTGTGGACAACTCAATCACATTTCTGATATGGTCACAACAGCAGCCTAGAAAATTTGGTTTTAATACATTGCTATGTTCTTTCTAATAATCAAAAATTGGCTTTTCTTTTAAGTTGCTGAATAGAACTGAGTTTACTGTTAGATGAAATAAATTTTCATTACCTCAAAATATCTCACCTGACACCAGTTATAGAATTTTCTTTTTATCCATTGTTTCTTAAGGCATTGTTTCTCCCATTGTGGACTGTGGACCATCTACATCAGAATGGGCTTGCACTTTTAATACCTTAATAATGCTGCCACCCCTCTTGTCCCCCACCCCAGTTCCATCACCACCATAGCCCCCTTGCTGAATCAGAACGGCTGGCTTTAGGACCATGTATCTCCATTTTTAATAACTTGTTCAGGAGATTCTTATGTACCTTGACAATAGGCAAAAAAATTAACTCAAATCAGCCCTTCTTTAAGTGGAAAATACTATTTTATATTTTATAAAGTTAAGAACAGATTGTTTTGAGCAGTGTTAGAAACTAATTTTCCTTAAAGAAGCCCTGGATGGAATAGGGATAGGAGGGTGGAGATATCAAGGAAAAGCACATTCTGTAAACCAGTTAGTTGGTCTGAACCATTCCATACCGTCTTGTTGTAGACACCCAGCCTGGCCTGCCATGCTGCTCTAGCTGGCATTTGGCCATGGACTTGTGTAGAATCATAGAAGACTCCTAGATAGCACACATTCTCCCATACCACTAGGAATCCCAGCCCATCCTCTTGTAAGGAGTAAGTATCTTAGGATAAGTCCTAACAAGTCAAATGCATACCTTAAATTTGTTTTCAGCTGTGACTAACAATACCTTTGGATACAACCACTTTCCTTCCTGGACCAGAGTTTGAAAGTATTTATACAGGAAAACATACCAAGAGGAGGCATAGGGACCTTTGAAGACAAACTGTCAGCTAGTTTGGCTTAGAGCTAACTAAGGCTGCCTACAGCATGCTTCCTCTTTCCTAAGAAGACAGTTCTGCCCTGAACAACATTTGGGGATAATGAAATTTTCCTGAAACATCTTGAAAAATTAATAACAACAAATTAAAAAAGGAAAATATACCATAAAAGTGGGTGAGACTGAAGTGCCAACTGTTGTAGGGGAAGTAGTGGCATGAAAAAAGTCTCCTCTTATCCACTCCTTTCCTATATTTTACCAAATATTTGATATCACCCACATACCAAGGATGCTGACCATCAAAGAGCTTAAGTTATGGTTCCTTATCTTCACTCTGATTTGGATCTGTGATGACCTAGTTAGCAAGGGATATGATAGCCCTTAAATAAGCTGTTGTCCCACATTGTACCTGCATAGGTCACACTAACCCAGTTAAAATGATGTCCATGATCTGAGTCTCTTCAAAAGCCTTCTAGTTAATTAAAACTTATCTTAAACAAAGAGAGATCTTAAACCAAAATAAAAGCACCTATTTTTTTTTTTATTTCTTAGAGGCACCTGCACAGTGCAGAGGTGAAAATTTGAAGCTTCCTCAAATTTTGGTGAAACCAAATGACAGTGGTGTACAATATTTGATCACACGACAGACACAAACACACACACATATGCATATTAATGGCATTTGTATGTACCACCTGCTGTCTGTTCATACCCACATGGTTTAATGAGCAATAGGAAGGTGAGTGAGTTTGCAATGGAGCTAAATGGATAAAAGCAGTAAAAGATGGGATGAGGAAGGTAGGCAGGGGCCAAACGCGATAGGTCACAATCATATGTTGGGGCTTCTACCTAAATGTGAGGGTGATCTGGTCAGATTTGGCATTTGGGAAGGATTGTTCTAGAAACAGTATAAATAGAATTAGGAGACTATTGCAGTAGTCCAGGCAGGAGCTTGGACTAGAGAAATGGCAGTAGAGATGGGACCAGAAGATGAACCTGATAGATAGATTAGAAAATGATGGGGAGGGCCATGATTTTTATTTTGAACACACTCAATTGGAAGAGTCTTTGAGATGTCAGATAGGCAGCAGTTACACAGGTCTGGATATTGGAGGAGCCTCAGTTCTCTTTCTATATTGCTTACACAACAGGATATATTTCTATATCCTGTTTTTTGGGACCAATGCTTTTCCCATTTTCTACATTTCTGTGTGATAGACTTTTATCTAGATCTGCCCTGGCCAATATGGTAGCCACTAGCTACAGGGAGCTGCCGAAATTGAAATTAATTAAATAAAACTTACAATTCAGCTCCTCAATTATAAAAGCCATATTTTATATGTTCAATAGTCACCTGTATCTAGTGATTATAGTACATGACAACACAGATACTAAACATTTCCTTCATTCCAGAACATTCTCCTGAACAGTGTTGATCTAATGACCTGCTGGTACCTCAGCTACATCTCCAAAACTGAACTAACATTTTCTGCAATATCATACCACTTACATTCTATATGGTGTTAGTTATTTCTACACCTGAAGCCTTGGGTATTGTGAGTTCTATGAAAGCAAGCACCCTGCCCTACTCATTCTCAAGCCCCCTCACACCCAACAGAAATCCTTTGTAGTATGTGTTTATTAGCAAGCACTGGTTGGACACAGGAGTGAGTAACTGCATAAGCCAGTATCTAAAATTCTGTTTCAAAAAGGTATAGAAAAATAACCACTTGTGTAATCTCTTAGATTTTATGCTTATGATATAGCTACTAAACATTGAAGATGTGGAGAAATAGAACCTGGTTTATAAGACAGCATCAGTATGAGAGTTTATCATACATAATTATAAGATAATCAGAACAGAGGCAGGAGAGGTGGAAAGTAGAAGGCATTGTCTCCCGTTGCCTTCTGCCCCTACTGCACTCAGTTTTAGCCAGAGCAGCCTTCAGTGGGCAACACCTGCCACCCGTTGCCACTTCAGGAGGCAGCAGGAGCAATAGCGTCTGTTGCTTTAACATCTCTACTTCTCTCTTTCATGTGTCCTTCCCCTAAAGGGTCAGAACTGCTGGCCAGGAAATCATAGTTGTGGTGACAGTTCTGTCCCCACAGAGTCTTCCTGGTGCTGGTCAGTGTCACGACAGGGACTTCCCTCAGAATCCTAATCAACACTCAACCTCCATATGCTCTTCACAGTGTTGCTTCGAAGGATGCCCTCATCACATATGAGGATGGGAGGATTGAAATAGGAATTAATTATTGGTGGAAGGCCTGGGAGGAATGAAAATGGAATAGGACCAGAGAGGCAAAGTTTGAGTAGAAACACACCCCGTCTTCCGTCTTCTAGCTGCATGATAGGGTCTGATATAATTGTCCTGTTTATGCACTAGGGAGAGGTAACTGTAAGTGGGGAATCATTATTTTGGACACAGAGACCCATTGGAAAAGAGTGTGCTCCTGGACAGTAACAAATCATCATTAAGCACCAAGCATGGGTCAGGTGCCATACTAGACCCTAGGGATCCAGCAGAGACAAGGTGGATGTGTCTCTGCCCTCCTGCTTGTCCTGTAAGAGGAGCGAGTCAGTGGCACCTATACTGCCCTGATAAGCACTAAGGTCGGAAGAGCATAGGTTCTGGATCTGAGAGACTTATGTACTCCTGGAGAGTCTGAGGAGAAGGCTTCCTATTGGGTCTGATGCCTAAGATGAACCCCAAGAATAGGCGTCCCCTATGCCAGTGAGGGAAGAGGAGAGAGGCCCGTGAGAGGGGCTCGGGGGAGAACAGAAGAGCAGGTGCAGAGGTCTGGACAGAAGTGAGAGCTTGGCAGTGCCAAAGCACAGCTGTCTATAACTTAAGAGTATTAGCCAAAGAAATGTGAGAAGTAATGTTACTGAAAAGACAAACCCTGCATACTGTTCTCTGTCCCCTCGAAATGGAAAAGAGCTCACCTTTTTCTTCCCCCTTTTTCTTACTCTATCCCATGTTTCTCGCTCCTCTCTAGAAATTCAGATCTGCTGTCAGGCTACGACATGGGGGCTGGGCAGGGTGGCCAGCTGTCTATGCTCTGGAGCCAAGCTGGCTGCATTTCCTTCCCATCTGAAGCCCTCAGTATCTGACAGACTTTGGGCAAGTTAATAATTTGCTTGTTTCCTTACCTACAAATGAGAACAATAATGCTACCGACCTTCTACAGCTTCTGAGGAATTACATAAATACTTCCATAAGCAGAGCTTTTAGTGCCAGCCTCCCTAGAAAGCACTCGATGAAGGTTATCTGTTGTTCTTGTTAGGAGCTGGAAAGACTCTTGTTTGCTAATGTGGAAACTAGCATTCAGCCTACATTTCCATGGGAAAGAACTTACAAACTTTTCTGTGCCCCAACCCACTGAGAGTCGGGGCTAGGAAGAAGATTTTAAAATTCAGTGAGTTTTCTATGTGTTCCACAAGATGACATGTTTCCTACAATAAGGGATTGCCCAAGATTTGGAAAAAATTTTCAGGTACCTATCAGAAAATTATTGCCATATGTCAAAGGATTTGGAGGAAAAACCTGTCTTGTTGCACCCCATGATTCATTTCTTTGAAGATTAAGAAAGTTAGCCTCAATTGTTATCAAACACATAATGGCAGGACTTGTGCATTCTTTTTTTAAATCGTGGCGCAGTTAAAAAAAAAAAAAAACCCTATGTATTGCTGTTCTTCTACTTGAATAATTCTACCAGTAGGTTGTTTCTCCCTCTCCCCACATTATATCTATTGGTTCTCGTTCTCCCTGTTTTGCAACGAAGACACTGAGACTCAGAGATTATTAGGTAATTTAACCAAAGTTATGCAACTCGTAAGAGACGTAGCCAAAACTGAACCCTGAGCCTTTTGACTACAGCGTTTGAATTTGTACTCTGATATTTGAGCCTTAGAAAAATTTCATTCCTGTAAAGTGCTTGGAGCCCCTTGAGGCATGCAGAACATGTTCAATAAAGTTTAGGTGATACCTTGGAATTGCCCATCTACTTTGAGTTCTGCAGAATGTTAATAACGTTATAGGGAAAAAGTAATTTAAGTATGTTTAGGAAATCCTGGGTTAAGCAAAGTTAAATTCATTGTTTACTGTAAAGTCTAATACACTACTGGCCATTATGAATATCAAAAATGAGAGTAGAGGTTTTTTGTGGCAATTTCCAATTCATATTTGACCACAGAATTTTTTTTTTATCCCAAAGTAGTTCAGCAGGACCAATGTTCCCAAGGAACTGATTCTGGAAGAAATGCCGTATGAGATAAATGTGGAGTGATATAATATTTACAATTCAAATTCACCAGTAAAAAATATTTTGTGTTTGTAACAGAAGTTATTTTACTGTACAAAGCAGAAACACATAAAAAGGAACTTGAAGTCATTGTTCTAAATCTTAATTTGCTTGAGATGGGGAAGCTGTGTGAGAACAGCTTTGCAAAAATATGTCACCAGTCAAGTAGGAAGTGGGCATTCTTGCAGCTTCTGACAGCTTCAGCCACTTTGTTGTTCAGAGCCGGAGCTGCAAGACACCTTATCTCGGAAAGCACAGACACATGCACATACAACCCCAAGAGTGTGAGAGAGATGATGAAGAGAGTTGGGGATTTTGGTGCCACTCTTTTACATATACAGTTTGAGGTTCAAAAGTTTGAAGTAAAGCAATTACAAAGTTTGAAAAACTTGCGGGGGGAAAAATGGTTTTGCATTCTAAATGATTCCCTAATTCTCTGACACCCAGCAGCTTGAGCATTCTGAGTGGTAGTGAATCTAATTAGCCCACAGTTATTAAATGGGACAATGTAGTTGTGGTTAACGTCAAGAGATTCCATTTGGGGCCCAACTCTATCAACTTAGGGTGATGTTGGGCAAGTAATTTCTTTGGCCACCTTACCATTGGCAAAATGAGAGGGGTGGGCTAAACCATCCCTCAGGGGCCTTCCAGCTCTACAGATGTGTGAAATTAATGGAAGAGGTGGGTTATCAACCTCTTCTGGCTGTTAATTCCCAGAAAATAGAAACTTCTCTGGATAGCAGGGGCATAGTAATAAGAAGGCAGCAACAGAACAATGAGCTCTGGAGGTTAGCCACAACCCCAGGAAGCCAGAGAGGTGACTAGGCCCTAGCCTGCAGGCTGCTGTGTAATGTTACTAAATTGGGGGTGATGGTTCTCAAGTAGTAGGTGTGGGCCATGAATGTCTAGAAATAATGACAGCTGTCAAAAAGTTCTATTCCAGTGTTGCCAGAGCAAAATTCCTGAGACAGAGTCCACATGTTTCAATGTCAGATATCTAATATATATGAGAATGGCGACAACTGCCTTCCCCCAGGGATGCCTAATGCCTAATTGAAATTGTAACCACTCAATCTGCCTACACCACCTCAGTTAAAATGGGCTTGGGAGGCCAAACCAAATGACTAGCTCATGAAATGACTTAAATCAGAAAATCAAGAAATTGTATTGCTATTTTTATTTTACTTTTAACAAATGCCTCATTTCTGAAAATCTCTGATGTTTCTGTCTTTGTTTCTCTTCCCACCATTTATGATTGCCCGGGGAGATAAGCAGCATTTATCTTTTGAAAGATAGGCTCTTTTAAAGTAGAGCCACTGGTAATAATTGGTGCCAAAGGGAGACTAATCATATGATCCTCTAAAGTAGTGAGTTCCTTGATTTGAAAATATGGATTTTGTGGATGATGTTGAGTATAGGTGAAGCACCGTGCCTTTCAAATCATGCTATTCTTAGGTAGATATAAAAATGACTTGGGATTCTCTGCATACAAGATGACAGCTGCGAGGAGGCAGCTGTGGGGCAGCAGAATGAGCTGTGGTGTAAGGGATGCTGCATTACTGTATTTAGTGAGAGCTGGTCTGTGTTCTGCACCTGCCTTTGGAGCACATAACCCCTGGATCTCACTCATATATAAAACAAAGTGTTTGGTTCTCTGAAAGGCCACTGGCCATCTGGGACACACTATTCCTCAAGGGACACAACTGTCCTGCCTCGTGCAGGAATTTTTGCCTCCTAAAATCTAGCCACTGAAAAGCCAGTAACACTCGCTAGCCGGCGCAGCAACCAAAAACAACCCCCCAGTTCTCACCCCCAATTCCCAATGCTGGTACTGCCCCACCCCCACTTGGAACCATGAGCAGATGCACCCTGAGATTCCTCTTTGCCCAGCATCCTATAACAGACTGGCCAGGAGGAACAGTGGACAGTCACGAGTCTGCAGTTTTAAACCTCTTAGAAGCATCCTACGGCAAGAAAGCTGCACAAAAGGGTGCTTTAACAGTTGAGCTCATTATGAATTATAGAGCAGCAATTCCATATACTTTCACAGCCAGCTTTTGTCATTCTTCTCTTTTAATCTCCAGAAGAAGGCAGGGATTTTTTTCCTGCTGAGGTCAAGAGAAGTCCCCAGCTAGTTCCAGCCATCGAGCACCCCCACACACCAGCCTGTCAGCCATTCTCATCTCTAAACAGTTTGATTCAGTGTAGCCCAGCCTATCTCAGGCTCATCAATCAACTGCAGTCTTCTCCGAACCCCATCGAATAGGTGCCTAAGCCACAGGCTGTTGACATACTCCATGCTCCACCACCGGGGGCCTTTCTTTGATGTTTTCTTGGATTCTCCGTAAAGGCTGAACAGTCAATGTAGAGTCTGCCTGCGTGAATCTCCTCCCTGTTCTCTTTTCCCACATCAGGTCTCCCTCCCTTCTCCCAGCTCAGAGATTGGACTATCAACAATTCCCCTCCCTCTCTGGAAGTTACTGATCAATGTTGCTCACCCCCAGAATCGTCTCGCACACTCGTGCACACACGCACACACACGGATGAGCACGCAAACACAGAGCCATGACTTTGGGGAAATCTTAAGGTACTCCTCTTCATAAAAACAAAACAAAACACCTGGGGAAATCGTTTCTGTTTGAGGGGGGAAAAGTTCTGTGTATGTTTGCCTTAGCATATGGTTGTTGATTTTCTGTTTGCCTAGTCTTTCTTTAGCTTCTGCTTTCATCCTAGAGAGTAGCGTGTATTTTCTTTTTCAGTTATTTCACCATTCAGATGCTGAAAAAACTTGCAAAGGAAGATGGATGTTTAGCCTTTATTGTTTCAGGGTAAATGAGATCGGGAGATACAAAGAGATAGAGGGTACTATTTTTGGTTTCGTGGAATGGTAGAGAGAAGATAAGGCTCGAATAAGAAAAGTGAGATAGATTCTAGTCCCTCGTCATGATTTTAAGCTTTGTGTCCTTTAATGAATCACTCAAGTTATATGGGCCTCAGATTTCTTATCTTTGATCAGAATGGGGGATATTTTTTTAAAGTTCTCTTATCTGATGTCATCCTAAGTCTAAGTGATTCTCTTATTATGTGTTGCTAAGTACTATGTAGAAACAGGAAGATGGTCTCATAAAGAATTAACAGGCTTATTTGTGCCAAACTATATGAAGGGCCCTGGAACAGTAAATTCATAAGAACTTTCAGTCCTACAGTTTTATGGTTTTGTACTTAGGAACAGATTCTTAGTCCTTGACCATTTGCCCCATAAGTGGTATGTGGTAGGAGGTAAAAGGCATTCTACGGTCTTGATGAATCCCCTTCGCCTGGTCCCATCCACTTTCTGGATAGAAAACTGGTCATCGGCATTCTACAAGCAGGATGTTAAAGGTTTCTCCTGCTCACTATGTCTTCCTTTCCCCAATCTTTTCAATCTGCCACATCTCCCCAAGTTGTCTTCTGATTTTTCTGATCGCCTGCATCACCCTCCACTCCTACTTATCACTTCCCCATCCAGCCAATTACTAATGGCTTTTCAGTGAGGCTTTTCCCATTTCATAATCACTGGGTTTTCTTACTTCAACTCTGGTTGATCATAAAAGGTTGGGTTCTTGGGGAAAAAGCAAGTCATAACCAGAAGGAACTCTCAGAGAATAAAGTACTAACTGGAAGTGTCAGCTGGTAGCTGATACGGTATTATGGAGGGTCAAAATAAACAAGTTGTGTGTTTAGACTGAGGAAAGGGAGGTTGTGATAATATTACACTTCGGGCAACAAGTTGCACCCCTTAGTAGTACAATGACTGCTGAAAGTTACTGGTTTCTTCAGTCTTCTACATTTTTATGTTGACCTTTGAATATGACAGAGTATAATACCATTTATTCTACACCTATATCCTTAAACTTTAGTGTATGTCAGAATGACCTGGATGACTGGGCCCCACCCCAGTCTCTACCTCAGTACGTCTGGAATGGGGCCTGAGAATTAAGATTTCTTTTTTTTTTTTTTTTTGAGATTTTTTATTTATTTATTCAGAGAGAGAGAGGCAGAGACACAGGCAGAGGGAGAAGCAGGCTCCATGCAGGGAGCCCAACGTGGGACTCGATCCTGAGTCTCCAGGATCACACCCCCGGCTGCAGGCGGCGCTAAACCGCTGCGCCACTGAGGCTGACCAAGAATTTAAATTTCTAATAAGTTCTCGAGTGATGCTGGTGCTATAGGTACTGGGCCCATAATTCAAAAGCTACAGTCCTGTACTACGGAAGATAATGAAGGGATAAATGCTATCTTCAGGTTATTGTTTAAAATTATTTAAAACAATCTACCTAAAACATCTTTTTATACTTTAAACCTTTTTACCAGGATCAGTAATGTCAGCATTAGCTGACTTGAATTTCCCAATTTATTTCATTTAAAGGAGAAGAAAAAAAATCTGTGTTTCTCAAAATGTGGTCTGTAGGCCACATGCATCAGAATTCCCTGAGATTCTAAGCAAGAAAACAGACCTCTGAACCCCTTCCAAAAGCACCTGAATCAGAATCTCTAAGGATGGGTTTCTAGAACCTATTTGTTAAATAAGCACCTGTGTGATCTTTATACACCCTAAATTGTAAAAACTACTACCATAGATCTAAGTTCAATAATCAGCCCTATAACGAATGTCTAAACAGTTGAATTCTGACAATTTAATAAGATCCTATATCTGATTCTTTCCAGGAACTAGAAGGCATTTTTCAATTGAAGTATCTAAAATATCAAATATCACTTTAGCTTCTAAAATAAGTATGCTGTATAATTTACTAATGTCTCATCTATGATATAAGGGTACCCTAAAATTTTTTCTATGATTGCTGTACATAGTTGATCTTTCCCCATCACATACTAATTTTTTTGTCACTAATTAAATTGTACTTCTTTCTGTTTGATGTCATCCTAGTTCGATTTCTCTAACTTACCAGGGATTCTTTCAAGATAGTTCTGGTTTTCTGAAAAAACTGTAGGCCCTTCAACAAGACATTATAAACAATCTGAGTTAAGTGTGCCCCTTTATTATAGTCCTGCAAAAAACTACATCAGAGGTTTGGTCAAAATGAGCACTATGACACAATTTGTAGGTGTCAAAATTTACCAAGATAAGTATAAGTAATGCATCTTTAGCAAAGCATACAATTAGAAATCAGTTTGGGGGATTTTAGGCAGGTATAGCTTCTCTTATCTCCCTAGTTCTTAAAGATAACTTTGGGCTGGTGTCCATTGTATGCTGCTTGTTTGAGGGAAAGCCCTGGCACATGTGGAAGCCCAAGAGGGGGGCTTACCAAGTCTTTTATCCTTCCTCCCAGTTTCATGACACTGAAACTGCAACATCACTACATTCCATGGTTGTAAAATATGCATTTAGCAAGCCATGTTATCTGGATCTAATGTCACCATTTTGTGTATAATTTCTTACTGGGCTACCAGCACTGTTTTGCTTCACTGTCCACAGATTATATACTAATGATTAACTATCGGATATGTATAGGCACACTGCAATCAATAACAAGGATCAGTTCATGGATAAGGGCAGAAGTTATCTACAAGGTTAAAGGAATTCATCTCCAAAACTGATTGACTCCAAAGTGCATGGTCTTGACTGACGTTCTTCATTGCTGACTAGTTTGGATTCTTATCTCCTCCCTGACCTACATTTCTGGCTGAACTTTGACAAGTCCAGTTCTTATCTATTCATAATCCTTGGTCTCTATCCTATGCTCCCAACTAGTCCTGCTCTCTTACTACCAAAGATTTCCTTTCTTTTGGCCAATTCACTGATTTTAAGTTTAATTCATTTTAGACCTGGTGAATTTCTCTATTTATTCCAATTCCAATACTGATATTAAATGTTAGTCTTCCTAATAATTATATGACTTCTGCTTCTAGTTGACTGTCATCCTTCCTGTTCAGTGCCCTGTGACATTCAGTTATACTACTTTGTACTAAAACTAGTATTATGGTGTCCAACCATACATTGATAGAGGACAAGATGTGGGGCAGAGACCAACTCGTGCAAATTCCTTAGGCAAGAGTCAGCTTGATGTAGTTAAAGAAACAGAAAGACAGAAAGAGTAGGCTGGAACACCATAGGTAAAGGGGGAATGAGCTGGCATAAAAGGCACTGACCAAATCCCATAGGTCCTAGGAGGTCATAGTTTGGAATGTGTGATAGGAAGCCATTAAAATTGGAGTCATTATGAACAAGAGTATATAATCTGGTTTACATTTTAGGACTTCTCTTTGCTGTGAGGAAAATAAAATGTAGACAAATAAAAATGCAGCTCAAAGACTGGCTAGAAGGCATGAAGGTGAGAAACAATGTGATTTGCACCAGCACAGTACAGTGGAAGAGAGATAAGTAGGTAAATTTGAAATATGTTTCAGATGTAGCATTGATAGTATTTGTTCACATATTGAGTGTAAGGAGCTAGAAAAAACAAAAAAAAAAAGTCAGTATGAGTGGTTGCTAAATATTTATTCATTAGGTATTAATTTATTGATTTGACCAATTTATTATTATATTTGGAGTTCATACAAGATTAGATCCACAGTACAAATGTTATAGTATGATTTTAATTTAATTATGTAGTATAGTGATGGAATTTATTAATTAGATTTAGGGACTATAAAACTTGGTACATACTGTTTGGTTAAAATCATTAAGCAAAGCATACAGGTGAGATTGATGAGGGGGAGAAATCTATATGTTCCAACTGGTAAACCTGACTGAGCTATGGACAGTCAGGACAATGTATTTCAATCTGAGGTCTTTGGACGTTCTTAGAGATCCTTAAGTTTTTTATACAAAATTTTTAATTGTGTTATTATTGAAATGAAAAATGAAAAAAAAACTAATGTAACTTTGCATTTACATTAGTTGTTGCTAAAGTACATCTTTATTTGCCTCAGACTAATGAAAAAAGAACAAATGAAGGCCAAACAGTGTCACAATAAACCATAAAAACAAAGATTTCACAGTAATTGGAAAAAGAAATATAGCGTAAAAATTGAGTTATAATATAAGACATAACACTACAGCAATACTAATCTCTGAAGAACTATTTTCTAATTAGAACACTTTAATTAAAAATAGACTGAAAAAAAAACCAGCATGAATGTGGGCTAAAAAATGGACTTACTCAGTGGTTAAATACATGTTACTAAATGCAAAGATTTATTAGCACCATTAGAAAATTATACAAATATATGTAATTTAACTACATTTTCCCTTGCAAATCTGTAATAAGGGAAGGGAATTAACATTAAACAGAGTATCTACTGTGAGCTAGGTATCTGTGGTGTGCACTTGTGTTAATAACATAGTTATAAAATAATTGTCAAGTGGGATTTCTATCATTTTATAGATTAAGCAAAGGATCAGAAAGATGAAGTGATTATGTTGGAAAAATTGAAAAATGGTTAAAATTTCCAGTGGTAGAGAGGTTAGGAGACAGAATTTCAGCTGGTTTACAGTGAGAGTGCCCCACTGAAGGACAATATGGGGGAACTATGTGAATAGAAAATGCACTAGTCCTTCTATCTCAGCGACTCTACCTTTTGACATCTAGTTTAGAAGACTACCACCACGTAGACACAAAGAAACATGCATGTGGGTGCTCGTTGTGCGTTGTTGGTAGTCAAGGGGGAAAAGACTAAACAAACCCTGGACTGTCCCAGTCACACAACACACTGCCACAGTGAGAAAGAATGACACAGAGCCAGTCTGTGTAATATGATATTTGGAGTACAGGAATATTTGGAGTTTTGATTAGATAGTTCTCTGCCTGCATTCATAGGAGAGTAAATCCACAGAAAAAAGTCTGCAAAGATAAACAATGGTTGCCCTTGGGAAGGGGAGCAGAATGGAGGTGAAAGATCATGTGAAATTTTACTTGACCTGTGTCATAGAACTTTTTCCAGAAGTGTTTAATATATTATTTGTGTAAATGAAAACAAAAAAATGTTTAAAGCAGGAAGAGGGAGAACATGGCATAAGATCACACCTCTAGTAGGAGCTTCTCTATGGCATTTATATATTTTTTTCTCTTCTCAGTCTTCTATGTCTCTCTTTTGTCTAGGTCTTGATTTATCATCAGATGCTTCTGCGTTATGTCTTGTCTGAGTCCCTCCTTTCTTTTATGTAGGTGATCTTCCAAAAATAGCAATGATGACAATAGTCATTGTCATAAAAGAGGCAAACATTAATTGAACTGAATACATTTTATGTACACCCATCTGTCCATGTCGTTGTACTTCTTTTTTTTTTTTTTAAGGTTTAGTTATTTGAATGAGAGAGAGAGGGAGAGACAGAGAGCATGCACACCCAGAGGGAGAGAGAGAGAAGGAGGGAGAAGCTCAGCAGGGAGCCCAGTGTGGGACTCGATCTAGGACCCTGGGATCATGACCTGAGCCAAAGGCAGATGCCCAACCGATGAGCCACTCAGGCACCCTCATAGTTGTGCTTCTTATAGTTACACTGGGTTGTAGTCACTTTTGTCTCTCCAGTGCTTCTTCCTTCAAAATCTTGCCAGAATACCTGTTCTGTCCAGGTGCTACAGGGAAGATTTACCTTCTTTGTTGGCAGTTCTGATCCTCTTTCCTGAACTTCTATGACTCTCTACCAGGTTTGATGGTCTAATTTACCCCTTTCCAAACTTCATAGTTTTAGCAGGAAAAAAAACTATCTTCTTGGATGAACCTATGATCAGGCAGTTTCCCTCAATAAACCTTTTCTTTATAGCACTTCTTTAAAAAGTTAAGAATTAACTTAAAAGTTAATTCTTAGTTAAAAGTTTAACTTTTTAAATTTGTGACTGTCACAAATTAATATAGCCTATCAATATGCTTTGTTTGGTGTGCAGGATTTTTGAGATTTTTGTTTATTTATTTAAGATTTTATGTATTTGTTTTAGAGAGAGAAAGAGCCAGGGGCGGGTGCCTGGGGGAGGGAGAAGAAGAGGGAAAGAATCCCAAGCAGACTTCACACTAAGCACAGAGCCTGAGGGGGCTCAATCCCAAGACCCTGAGATCACAACCAAGTGGAAACCAAAAGCCAGATGCTTAACCAACGGAGCCACCCAGGCACCCTATTTTGGTTTTTTACTTTGTTTGATTTACCTACTTGCCAACATTCAAAAATTAGAAGATTTCATAGAAAATCTAGATTTGTTCTTTACATATTTACAACAGGCTAGAACCCCGCAGCAGCCACCCATTGAGACAGGGCACAAGTCTATTGTTAACCACAGTCGCATTTCCCGCTCAATGCACAAAAGCATGTTCCTGCCTGGCTTCCAATGACAGATGAGTTTGGATCACCTGCTTTAATTATTCCTCTATTTGCTTATGAAGCTGCGATATTGTCTCTGCAGTATCAATGTTCATTCCTTTCCTGCTCATGGGTGTCGTATTTCTGGGTTATATTAATCTTATTTTAAAATCAGAGTGAAGAACATTCACCATTCCTTCAACATATAAATCAGTTCATATGTGAATGTTTCTAAAACTTAAGTTCTAGTACTTTCTTTGCCCCCATATATGAGTATACTTTTAAAAAAACTTTTAGTATTTGAAAAAAAGAAATACTGTTATTGTCTTCTGACCAAAATATGTTTATCTTAGAGCAAGAGGCACTTGGTAACTTATGAGCGTCTGACAAAAAAAAAAGATGTTTTTTTTTTCCTTTTAAAATTGCACTTTACATTCTTTAGGAAAGGATGTAGGAAAGGAGAGATTCAAAAGTCATCAATCTTCCATCAAATTACTGCCTAGTAATTTGAATTTCATGTTGTTTTATGAATTGAAAATAAAATCATTTATGAGAACAATTTACATTTGATATATTTGATATATAATTACATGTAATTATATGAATGGTTATATAGACAACAAAGGAGTAGTCAACAAAGTGATTGGGGGAGTGAATTTTTTTTTTTTTAATTTTTAAGAATAAAGAAAGTATTCAGAGACCGTAAATGTTAAAGTTAGGTCTGACAAAGAGAAGTTAAGATAGTGAATCCTTTCTTACTTATTTTCCTCTAATTGATCAACATATTGTTTTGATCTCTACTTCATCTTCATCCAATTTCTGCTTTAATTATCTTTGTAAACACTGATGTTTCAGTATTACTTTTCTTTCCATTTAATGGGCTACTCTAAGCTGTCCAACATTTTCTTGGCAGCTTGCTTTCAAAGTAAAGTGTTTCTTACTAATACGGTTACAGCGTTTTCTTTTCAACTACATTGATTTTCAAAATTTCCCCATCCACTATGGGTTTACAAATCCTTTGAAGATAAGAACAGATGACTTTGAATTAGGGCATGGAAAAATTCTGTAAAAGTAGGTGTTCTAAGCCTGTGACACAGAAGTTTCAAGTCCTACCTTTGAAGGCCGCTGGGGATCTTCTGAAAATTTTTGAGATAATTTGACATAAATGGCATTATCTACTTATATGCCTGTATTATAAATGATATTTTATATCAGAGAAAATTCCAATCATAGATAATGTTTTCTTTTTTCAACTAATTAACTAAATAGAATGCTATATATACCTCAAATATTCTATATAAAGGAGACACACAGATACACACATAAATAGAACGTCATATAAGCATATGAAAAGATTCTTAGTCAAATTTATAAACATAGAAATGCAAGTTAAAATGTAGTATCATTTCTTTACCCACCATAATTGTTAAAGACTTTTAAAAAGTATAATGCACAATGTTAATGAGGTTATTGTAAAACAGATATTCTCCTCTTGAGCTAGAAGACAAATGAATTGGTAATACTAAAAAGCATCATTTACCAAATTGTTTTAATGTTTGGGTTTTTTTGACTCACCAATTCCACTTTCTAAAAATTGATATTACAGATGTATTTAAACTTGTGGACAAAGACAGAGATACAAGAATGGTCTTGTAGTAGTAATGGTCTAATAATCGAAAAATATCAAGAAATAAGAGTCCCTCAAATGGTCAAACAATTCTACTCTGGGCATATATCCAAGAGAAATGAAAACATATGTCTACAAAAGACTCGTACATGAATGTCCATACCAGCATTATTTATAATAGCTAAAAAGTGGAAACAGCTCAAATGTCTACCATCTGGAAAATAAATAAATGCATTATCCATGCAGTGGATTATAATTCAGCTATAAATAAAAGGAATAAAGTATTGATATCTCCTACAACATGATTGAACTGCAAAAAGAATTTAGTGAAAGAAGCCAGTCACAGAAGACTACATATTGTATGATTCTATTAATGCAAAATGGACAGAATAGACAAATCTATAGAGACTGAAAGTAGATTACTGGTTGCCTACAGCAGTGGGAGGAGGGCAGGGATAGGGAGTGACTACTAATAGGTACAGTGTTTATTTTTGTGGTGATTCATATGTTCTAAAATTAGGTTATGTTGATGCTTACACAACTATAAAATATAAATACCATTGAGTTGTGCACCTTAAATTAGTATATTTATCGAATTATATCTCAATAAAGTTTTTTTTTCTTTTCTTACCCACACCCCCTCCCCCTGCCGGGCTGTACTCCCTCCCCCCAATGTGGGAGACCGCTCCCCCTGGTGACCCCACCTCAATAAAGTTTTTTAAATAACCTAAATTTCCATCAATAATTAAACTGGTCAAATAAACCATGATAAATATAATGTATGTAAAGCTCCACAGCTATGAAAAAAAGTGATTGCCTTATTTGTCACAATATAGAACAATCTCTTTCTTAAATCCAGAAAGCAAAATACAGAATAATATATTTACCATGGTCTCATTTGTGTACAAAAAAAAATGGAATATTTCTTGAAAGATGTAAAGTTCTTGAAAGACTGGTAACACTTGTGTTTGGGGTGGGGCTGAGGGATGGGATCTAGAATTGATATTTTCTTTTTGATATTCCTCCTTGTATTTTCTTAAATGCCTTACCGTATATATATTTGTTTTACCATGAACTGTCTTAAATTAGTTTGTTTTTTTACTAAAGGGAAAAGGATAAAGGAAAAAGAAAGTTCAAAACAGTAAACATTAAGTGCCCTACTGTGTACAATAGATGTGAAGTGTTGGGTACACACAGATATTGACAGTGGAGAAGTACCCTCAGAAGGTTATTGTGTAACTAGGAAGAAAATAAATAAAAAGATTACTAGATTAATTAATTGATTTTGAGAATTTTAAAGAAAATAAAATTAGTGTAAGAAACCACATGTAAGTACTCTATGTACAAATGGAGAGCTCCCTGAGCGGCGTCAGGTCGCATGGGTGTTCACAGTGTGGAAGGGCAGTACAACCACACTACATTTCAAAGGGCAGGTGGCCTTTCAGAACCTTGCTTTCCACAGAATGGCCAGATGTACAGTGATTAGCATGTGGTTTCAGGCACAAATGGCAGTTCAGAAAACTTTTTTTTTAAGTTGCAAGAATATGATTATCCTATTCTTTCTATGCAGATGGAAACAAATGTGCCCTCAGGGGTTTAACAAGAGTCTGTTCCATATAGAACAAACATAACAGTTTCAGGGTCTGGGATAATTCATAAGTAGAACACCTGCTATAAGCTGGTCAGGCAGACATACTATATCTCATTCTATAACCATCCTGCAAGTTAGGAATCCAGAGTTTCAATACAACAGGCAAGGAATAGAAACCCAAAGAAGCGAAGTAAGTTCACCAGTGTACCATAGCTAGTGCTGGTTGGGATTGGTAGTCAAACCCAAGTCTGAATGACCCCAGCACAGCTCTTCCTTTTACCAAACCATTCCTCTTCCCATGTCAAAAATTGTTTCTGGCATGTGTAGGAATCAGTAAAGTGAAAGTAATGTTTGTTTGTTTGTTTGTTTGTTTGTTTGTTTGTTTGTTTGGGCACCTAATGGGATGGTTCTAAGGATTTAAAGCTAAGCCTCCTGATTCTTCACCCTCCCTAAGATGTCCTAACAGAACAAGAACCAGGCATGATTGGCTTGGGGAAAAGGTGTTTTGTTTTGTTCACAGTTGAGGTGGGTAGATGCTGTGTATCAATGTAGCCAGCTCAAATAACAGCTCAGAAGAGTAGGAATATTTATTGAGTGTTACAGTGTGGTCAGGTGCTTTTACAAGGTGGTTGTATATGACCACTTCACAGATGAGAAAATAAAGATTGGAGAAATCAAGCAACTTACTCAAGGCCCCAAACAGAGTAATAAGCAACTGCAGGTTATCACAAATGTGGTGGAGTCTGAACTCAAACCCACACCTCCCCAAGCCCCTCCATTCTTTGCTCTGCCATGAAGCCACTCAAGCAAAATAAAGATACAGAAGTGGCCAACACAGGCTTTTGTTCCAGGAAGTTTGACTGTAAAGGGAAGGAGGGAAAAGCAGCTAGTAATAGACTAGAGGGCAAAGGTAAGAAAGAAAATTGTTGTGTCCTTCAGAGTGGAGAAGACTGACCATGTTTAAGATGAGACATACTCCTGAAAGATGAAACACACCACCCAGAGCCCATAGTAAGTGCTTAAGAAATTATTTTGCTCAGTGCAAATGAAGGAGTCTATGGTTAACAGAGCAGGATCTATAAGGAAACTGGTACTGATAAGAATCAACAATGCCAACTAGTGCGAGGAAGGAAGAGTGACATTTTTTTCCAGAGAATCAAGGGCAAAGAGAAAGAGGACGAGCAAGATAGAAGGAGATTTCAATAAGTTAGAATGAAGGGCAAGCAGGGAGTAAGCAGTAGGCGTGCTCTCCCTGTTCTTAGTGAAACAAAAGGCAAAGTTGTCTGTGGTGAAAGAGGAAGGCATGAGTGAGGTCCAGAAATGTGGGGAGTTTTGAAACAGCCATTATAGTAAATGTGATAAAATCTCAGTGATATGTGGTCCTGAGAAAGTTCATGTTCGGTTAGGTGTAAATGAATGTGCACGGGTGTGTAGCTGCTAGTGGTTCTAAGTGTGCACCTAGATTGTTGTAAAATTACCTCGTGCAGAGTTCACCAGTCCAGACTCTGAAAATGCCAAACAGCTGCTAGAGCTTCTCTTCCCTTTGGATGGGCAATAGTTAGGTGCCTACGCAGGGGCCCAAAGAAAATAGAAGTCTCTATTCCGAGTTGCCAGTTCAATGGCTAAATCCTGGGGCAGGCATGTAATAATTCCCAAATAAACAAAACGAACTTTATAAATGATTTCAAAATATCTTAGGTCAAAGTAACTTAGCAATGATTTTATTTGCGGCACCCCTCATCCTTGTGGGATCATCTATGATGTTTATACAACAGTTTGGACTTTTCAAGATGTTTTCATGTGTATCAGCTCATCTAATCCTTAAACCTTTATGAAGTAGTTGGGATCATGCTACTACTGCTGGGGACAGACAGAAAAACGAAACCACATGGAGGTTAGTTAACTGATTTGCCAGAGACAAAATGCTCTGGCCCAATTCAAGACATCCCAAGAAAACCAAAGTTAGAAGTACCTAGTTTAGTGTAAGGGCTTGGGGACAGTTGTGGGCAGTATGATATAACGTCCTTGGTTTTGTAAAGGAGCTAGAGAACCACACCCCCAGATGTTCCTTAGACCTCTTGGGACATGAAGGCTATAGGTAGCTTCTTACTCAAAAGTCATAAACATTGGGATCCCTGGGTGGCTCAGCAGTTTAGCGCCTGCTTTCGGCCAGGGTGTGATCCTAGAGTCCCAGGATCGAGTCCCACATCAGGCTCCCTCTGTGGAGTCTGCTTCTCCCTCTACCTGTCTCTGCCTCTTTTCTCTCTCTCTCTCTCTGTGTGTGTGTGTGTGTGTGTGTGTCTCTCACGAATAAATAAATAAAATCTTTTTTAAAAAGTCATAAATATCAAAACCTATGGGGTAGGTTTCCTGAGTTCTCATAGATCTTCATGTTACAAGAGCATTGTGACAATATCTAGAACCAGTATTTGGCTCACCAAAAAACTGCGAAGTGCAAAGTTTGTGAACCTTTGTTTGCTGCGTTTTCTCTAATAGGAGTACACTACTGCCCACTTTGTGTTTTTGTTAATCATCCCCTCATCTTCCCCCACCCCTTTTTTTCTTCCCTCTCGATTCTGTTTCTTTTAAGAGTTTTAGAGCCTCTTCAGAGGCTCTAAAATTCAAGAAGATGAGAATTTGTTGGGGCGTCTAGGTGGTGTAGCCGGTTGAGCATCTGACTTTTGGTTTTGGCTCAGGTCATGATCTCGGCGTCATGAGACTGAGCCCTGCATCAGGCTCCGCATTCAGTTAAGAATCTGCTTGATACTCTCTCTACCTCTGCCCCTCCTCTGCTTTACAAAATTAAGAAATAAATCTTAAAAAAAAAAGGATGATGAAAATTAAATCAGATGTTGGTAACCTCCCAAATTCTTGAGAACTATTTTTGTGCTTTTATGTCTTTCTCTTTCATTCTCATCTTTCCCCCATTTATTCTGCAACCAGTATGAACTGCTCCCTTGTACAAAAATAGTTCTCTCTCATTTTTGCCAATACTCCCATTTTTTATTATGGTTGAATATTTGATTATTAAACTTATTACATCTCTGGTGGAAGTTCAAAGCTTACAGCAAGATGTAAGTCAAGCTCCCACTTGACCTTTTAGCAAAATGCCCCATATCTCCTTCTTAAAGCCTCGAACACTGTCAAAATATCCAGGAACACAGTTCTGCAATTCTGTCTTGGGATGAGGGTGGGCGGTAGGTTGTAAATTCCCCTGATTAGTTTACCACCACCCGTTTGTTCTGCACCATCCGGGAGAGCAGCTCTGTGTACCGAGAGGCCCACATCCATGCACAATCCTACCATTCTTTGAGGAGCTCCAAATGGTCATGTCAGATCCAATATTCTAAAGCCACAGGCCACGTATACAACATCTCATGAGCTTTGAGGGATAAGACTCACGGTAGATTGATTCAGAGTGTTGTCTTTCAACTCATATCCTTAATTCTTGATGCCCAGTAAACTCTAAACTTGTTTTTTTTCCTTTATTTTATTTAATTGCTTCTAAGTCCTTTTTTTTTTTTTTACTGCATTTTGAATTCTTCAATTTCATTTCTTGAGACTATTTTTTCTTTGCTTGATTGTGTCAGTCATCTACCTTTAAAGGTCCATTTTCCACTAGCACTTGAATGTCTACTTTCCTGCTATCTGGTTTCCCAAATCAAATTATAAATTTAGCATCTAAAATACCCACATAGGTGAGTACATGCTTCAGAATTACTTTAGAGTCTCCAGAGCAATTTCTGCCCTACATGAAACAGAAAATAGTCATACAAAATCACACTAAGAGGAAACGTTATCGATCCAAAAAGCTAGACTTACACTCAGATCTCTGGAAAGTGTGTTAACGTGTGCATTGGAAATGTCTACGTTCTTTCCTTGAGCAGCAGAACATAGCAGAAAGGGAGTAAGACATAGACAGCATAAGAAATTGAGTAGGGTTCAAAGTTTGAATGACTTTTCTAGTGCTTACAAACTCTCTGAACGTGGGTAGTTTTCTTAACTGTCAAATGGAAACTGGATAAGAATTTAAACCCCAGAGGATTGTTATAAAGATTAAATAAAATTGAATATGTAAAATACCTAGAATGATGCCTGGTAGGAAAATAAAGGGATTACTAAACATTGTTACCACCAATCCCAGAAATTTCCTGTAGTTATAGTGTTTCTGTTTCTTCTTTATATATCCACTCTCTTCTTTCCATCACACCCAGCTAGATTTTTCTTTTTAAGAATTCCAGTATTATTAATTATATTTTAGCATACTTTATAAAGTCCGAATAGAGATTTTTAAGCCAATCAGATTACATTAAGATAAGTTTCCCTTTTTTTTCTGAAAAACTAAAATATTTTTCCATAGAATTATTTTGCATACATGCAAATAAATCCCTTGTAGTATTTGAAAGTGACTGCAGATTTTGCAAAGCAAAATCTTTCACTGCTAAACACTTGAATAACATAGGAAGACTTTTGTGTATGGTCTCCCAAACTCGAAGAGGAACAAAACATTTGAACAATTAGTGTAGGGCCTCACTATGCCTTTCAAATTATCGACAATTTTTGAAACGTAGTTTTTTAAAAAATCCAAACAGTCCCTTACTGTCTCTTAGCTGTGCCTTCCTTTAGCTCTGCTACATCCTCAGGCAAACCCTGCCCTGGTGGTGGTGAGATAGATGCTGGCAATGCCAAAGGGGGCCTCCTTGGAGGTCTAAGTCCAGTGGGAAAGCAAGCACTCCCCTTTGTGGGTAGCTCGCGTTATTGTAACTAAGGAAAGGAGAATAGATGTCAGGCAAGCAGGACGACAGGGGACCACCACAGATGCCCCATCAGAAAGTCTCATCAGCCCATGTAAAGATGAAAAAGTAGTACATGGGTTTTGGGTGAGTCAGTTTTTGGTGTTTCCAGTTCGTTGTTCCCCAAAACATATCTAAAATTTCTCACCTCCAGGCCTTAGATCATTTCCATATGGTAACACCCCTGGCTTATCAAAATATTTTCCATGAAAAGATAAGTCACAGATGGATGATAAACATTTTTCTTCTGTTTAAACAAGAGTTTATTAATTTCCACTCACAGTGGCTTATTCCCTGTGAATACAGCTTTCAAATTATTTAGGAATCTATCAGACCGTATTATTTATAAATTAAAATAAGATGTCATTTTCATCTGTCAAATTCACTAGGATTTTTAATGTTTATTCTATGATAAAAGAGGCATTTCAAGTCAGTAAGTAATAGCTCATTAAATAAATGGTGCTGGGACACGTAATAAATGATCTAAGAACAATAGCAACAGCAACAAAACCCATAAAACTAGGACGCCTGGGTGGCTCAGCAGTTGAGCATCTGCCTTGGCTCAGGTCGTGATCTCGAGGTCCTGGGATCGAGTCCCGCATCAGGCTTCCTGCAGGGAGCCTCTGCCTATGTCTCTGCCTCTCTCCCTGTGTCTCTTATGAATAAATAAATGCTTAAAAAAAAAAAAAAACCATGACACTAGATCACGGTCTCACATCTAACTCCAAAATAAATTATTAATCATTTCAAAGAGTTAAATGTAAAACAATGAGTCCAAAAAAGAAGTAGAAAAAAATGTGAGGTTAATAATTATGTGTTCTCTGGATTCCTGGCTGGCTCATTCGTGGAGCATGCAACTCTTGATCTCAGGTTTGTGAGCTCGAGCCCCACATTGGGTGTAGAGATTACTTAAAAATAAAATCTTTAGGAGTGCCTGGGTGGCTTAGTCAGTTAAGGGTCTGCCTTCAGCTCAGGTCATGATCTCAGGGTCTTGGGATTGAGCCCCAAGTTGGGCTCCCTGCTCAGTGGGAAGTCTGCTTTTCTCTCTGCTCCTCCCCACCCTTCCCGCCCCCCACCTCGGGCTTATGCACTCTCTCTCTCTCTCAAATAAATAAATCGTTTTAAAAAATAAAATAAAAAAAAATAAAAATAAAATAAAAAAATAAAAAATAAAATAAAATCTTTAAAAATAATAATAATTATGTGTTTTCAGGATAAGGAAGACTTTCCCAAACATAACTCTAGTGATAGAAACTATATATAAAAAGAATTCACTCACTGCAGTAGAGAAAAAGTAGTAAGTCCTATATGTCAAAAAGTTTAACTTTACTGAGGACAAAAATGAAATGGGAAAAATATTTCTAACATAAATGTAATCAGTTTAGAAATTTTATTTGTCAGATTTGTGGGGAAACTAATTCTCTCTACGCCAAAGTTCCCCCACCCTCAAATAGCTGCCAAAAGAGAAGATGAGCAATTCTTGTGAGCCTTGTACTTGGCAGGTGCCCCACAAGTCAGCAGTGGAGGGCCTGAGCATGTTTTAAAACTCTGAACTAGTAAGAGGACTGGAATAGTAAGAAGAGAACATGAAGAGAGAGGGTAATGTTTTTAAAAATTACCACAATGAAAGCTTTGGAATGAGGCAAAACTATCTAGAAGGAATTAAGAAGCTTTTTATATATGTATTTAAAACCCTGCCACTGACCCTTTAAGATAACTTACAGTAAAGTACTATATTTCCTTCAAAGGTTTTGAAGATTTGGGGTTCGATTGGTTGAGGCAATGGTATGTTTTTTTTCTTTTGTTTTGTTTTTAGTTTGTTTTTTCGTTTGTTTTTTTCCTTTTCATTGTTGGAGAGTTTTTTGATATGAACACCCAGAAGCAGAAGCCAAAGCAGCCCAATTACTACATTCAGTTTGTCCATGAAGGTGGCAAAAAGATGAATACCCTTAATAAAGAGGTTCTAATAGCCACTAAGAAAAAGCAAATACTACTTTAAAAACAAAGGACTTGAATAGATAATACAACTAAAATGAAACATGGTTATGAAGATGAAAAAATTGACCTCAGTGGTGCTCAGAAACATGTAAAACTAAAACAAAATGTTTTTCAAGAGTGCACCCCTTTTCCTCTCAAAAACATTGCTCTAAAATTAGGAGGACAAGAAAAACAAACTTCATATTTAGGGAAACTAGGCGATACACATAATTCAAATGCACAACGCATAAAATCAGAAAGGGTCAAAGCAAAGCCGGGAGATACAGACACATTCTATTCATGAAAGAGCCAAAAGGACCTATGAATTTTTTACATAGAAGCAATTGGATGCTGGTAAATTTTGAACTAGTTCTCTAAGAGAAACTGCCGTATATGTGTGTTATGTATATATACGTATGTAAAAAATTTTATTGATATAAAAGATGCATAGTGCATAATAATATAAATACGAATAAGCCAAACAATATTCTTTATTGAAAATTCCACAGAGCCAACCGTTGATTTTTGCTAATTTCTTGGCAATTTCTTGACTACCTGTAGTCAACCTATGGTTGCAATTAAGGAATGAGTGTAGTTCCAACCTGAATGTTGATTGCTATTTTCATTTATGTTAACAAGATGACTGTAAAACAATAAAGATCTATGTCAGAACTTCACTCATTTGCCAATGATGTGAATGACTACTTTGCTGAGTTGTGTAATAGCTTTCAAATACTGGAAAATATTTTCTGAATGTTTTATGCTCTTCATCATGTAATAGTTACAGAAACAACATACTTTTAAATTTAATCTGCATTATAAGCATTTTCTCCATCACTTTCTTAAATCTAACAATCAACAAAACAATAAAGCTGAAATTTGTGGTTCTTGTCTATTTCCAGGAGCTAAATACTCCCTTTATGCTCAAATTCAGTCTACCATAGTGAGGTCACTGAATGCAGAGTAGGGAAGAGATGCCAACATAGTCTTTCCACCATTTATAGCACTTCTCATAATTTTATATGTATTCTACTTAGATATTTTTCATTTTTATCTATCTTCCCAAACCCATAAGAGCAGAAATTTGTGTCCATTTTTTTCTATTGTATCCTAGTGCCTAAACAGAGCTTGACACATAGTAAGCATTCAATAAATATTTGTTGAAAAAAAATAAAATGTTCAACTTACGGGGCACCCAGGTGACTCAGTGGTTGAGAATCTGCCTTTAGCTCAGGTCATGATCCCGGGATCCTGGGATCAAGTCCCACATCGGGCTCCCTGCAGGGAGCCTGCTTCTCCTTAGACTCTCTCTGTGTCTATCATGAATAAATAAATAAAATCTCTAAAAAATGTTCAATTTACTATATGTCAGGTACTGTCCTAAATGCTTTATATGTAGTAAGTCTAAAATCCTTACCGTAACCCAATGAGGTGGCACTATTATGATCTTCATTTTCCAGATGAAACCAGAAGTAACTCCAAGTCACCCAGAAGGTAGGTGGTGGAGCCAGGATTTAAACTCAGGCACTTTGGTTTTGGATCTAAGACTCTATCACAATGCATTCTCTAAATATATCAGAGCCCTGACACTGGCAGAAAGAAATCTCAGAATGTCACATGTGTGGCAGACCTTAAAAGCAACCAGGTCACAATAGAGCAAATAGACAGGGATGGTATACTGGAACCAATTCCTTATCTGACAGGTTTGGTTTTGTAGAAAATGTTTAAAGGTATTTTACAGCACTATTGGAAATTGTGGGAAGTAAGAGCTCCAAAGAAAAATCTTCCCAAATGACAAGACAGTTATTAATTCCAGGAAAACAATAAGTTGAATGAGAAAAGAAATGTAATCATAGTGCACTGCTTGATTCAACAAAAAATAATATTTACCGAGTCATGATAATGAAAACAATGAACATGGATTTAAACCCCCCCTAAAAAAAGTTACGCTTATGCTACATTGGAAAAGGAAAAGAAAGAAAGCAAAAACTTACATACATCTACTAAATAGAAAATCAATAATTTTTTCAAGCAGTAGTTGTGTGTGTGTGTGTGTGTGTGTGAATGAAAGTAAACGCAAAAGAAATATCTTAAATGTTGTAAGTTTTCAGTATTTGATATTGATGTTCTGATACAAATGAAATTAAAACAAAAGGTAGAATTTTTTCCATAATATTGTGAAAAAGTCAAAACATAATAATGGCAATGAGGGCAAAAATATATGAAAACACTCTTATATACTGTCAGTCAGTGGAGCTATCAGTTGCTGTCTCTCTGGAAGACAATTTGATATTTTGTGTCAAAAGTTTTAAAAAATGTTGTTTGACCCAGCATTTCCACTTAATGGAATTCATTCTAGGACAAATCTTTAAATATGTGCAAAGACTAAGACATCTTATTACATCAAAAAGGAAAGGAATTAATACAAATAGTCATTATGAGAGCCTTAGTGGGTTTTTTTTAATCATGGTAAGAGCTGCATAAAGAAAAATTGCCCAGTTACTAAAAATTACATTGTAATTAGATTAACCCAGAATGATATTTATGATGTTGAGAAAAATAAAAATACTGATAACAAAATAGCAAAATGGTTCCATTTTACTCCGTGCTGTATGTTTGCATTAAAATGTTTTATTTTTTTAAAGATTTTATTTATTTATTTATTTATTTACTTATTTATTTATTTATTTATTCATTCATGACAGACACAGAGAGAGAGAGGCAGAGTCACAGGCAGAGGGAGAAGCAGGCTCCATGTAGGGAGCCTGACGTGGGATTCGATCCCGGGTCTCCAGGATCATACCCTGGGCTGAAGGCGGCGCTAAACTGCTGGGCACCAGGGCTGCCCAAAATGTTTTATTTTAAAATACAAGTAACTCAGGAGCTATTGCTGGATGATGGGATTATGGGTGATTGATGTTTATTAGTTTTGCTTATCTTTATATTATAATCTCTACATAAATCATACATAATCTGTATGTATGATTTATTTGTGAGGTTTGAATATATTTCAATGTTTAGAAATCATACCTGAAACAAAATCTTCTCATTAATGATTCAAGGAAATCATTGAAAACAAGGAAGAATGTATTACCCATGAGAGCAGACACAAAAACTATACCTCTTTGGTCTAAAATAATGAGCCCAATGAAACATCATCTACATTTTAAAAATCATAAAGAATGTGATATTAAAGTTGATGAAAAAAAAAGTTGATGTAGACTTCTTCACAAAGTCCGAAATATTAAAACTATTGTTTACAAAAGCTCAGAAAAAGTAAGAGAAATTCTTTTTTGTTGTTGTTTTGTTTTGTTTTTATTTTTTATTGTGCATTTTTTCACCCATGTACTCTACACCTAGATTTAACAATTGTTACAATTTTTCTTAACAAGGTAAGAGAAATTCTTTTTAGTAGTGGGAATTAAAGAACTTATCTATCTCACAAAAAGAAAAAGGAATGTGTATCCACATCGCTAATCATCATGGAAATGCAAATCAAAAGCACAGTGAGATATCATCTCACACATAGGATAGGATGTCAATTATCAAAAAGACAAGAGACAACAAGTGCCAGGAAGTGAAGAAAAAGGAACACTTATATATACTGTTAGGAATAAACTGGCACAGCCACTATGGAAAACACTATAGACTTTCCTTGAACACCTTATGATCCCACAATCCCACTTCTGTGTATATATCTAGAAGCAACAAAAAATTATCCCAAAGAAATGGTTCTACTCCCATATTTATAGCAGAATTATTCACAACAGCCGAGGACTTAAATGTCCATCAGTGGATAAAGAAAATGTAATAGATGTATAAAATGGAATATAATTCAGCCTTAAAAAAAGAAGGAAATCATGTCATTTTTGACAACATGGATGAATTTAGAGGGCATTACACTAGTGAAATAAGCCAGAAACGCAAACAAAGACAAGCAAATGCGTGGTTCAATGATCTGTGTAATCTAAAAAACAAAACCAAAAAAGTCAAACTCATAGAAACAGAGAGTAGGAAGATGGCTGTCAGGGGCTAGGATGAAGAAAATAGGAAGAGACTGATCAAAGGGTCCAAATTTTCAGTTATAAGATATATAAGGTCTGAGATCTAGAATAAAACATGGTGACTAGAGTTAACACTGTATTGCATAACTGAAATTTGTTAAGAGACTAGAACTTAAGTATTCTCACCTTCTGCCCCACAAAAAGATAAATACATGAGATGAGTGGATATGTTGATTAACTCAATGGATGGAAAACCTTTCAAAAAATATATATATGTATATCAAACCATTGTATTATACACTTTAACTATTTTATAATTTTATTTGTCAATTATACCTCAATATATCTGAAAAATAGAACATTTAAAATGGCATGTTCTGTGATACTTTGAATATTAGATTCTTTAAAGCAATAATTTAACTTAGGATGCATTTCTCACATTTTTATATTTAAGATGCGCATTTCTGCATACTTGGAATAGCCAGCTCTTGTGTTTTGAAGATTTATCTTAATTCGTGGTATTTTTTTTTTCTCTGCTTCTTAGGTACCAGCAAAGGCCAAACATCTTACTCAACTACGTCCCTACCACCACCTCCACCATCCCATCCAGCCAGCCAACCACCATTGCCAGCATCTCACCCACCACAACCGCCTGTCCCAAGTCTACCTCCTAGAAACATTAAACCTCCCTTAGATCTAAAGTAAGCAAACATTATCTTGCCATTTCTTTGTCATCTCTTGCCATAGGTTTTCAAACTCTGCTTGGCTGAATACTGGAGTTCCATGGTAAATAGCTGGGGTCACAAATGTGGGCAGATGGAAGGAGAAGGGATGGCTAAGCAGGCTGCTCGCATACCCCCATATCCTTGAGCAACTACTGTTGATCTGGTTTTGCAATGGTTTTTCCCTTTGGAGTTCACCTAAAAATAATTTCCACTGCCTTTTAAAAATTTCGAAGCATTCTTCAGGTTAGTACTACAACCATCTTTTCCACCATCACCATCACTGCCAATACCACCACTACCATTATCATAATCACCACCACCACCACCACCACATTTTACTGACTACTTATGTCACACTAGGAACTTTACATATGTAAGTGGAAAGTGTTTTCACCATTTCACAGATGAAGAAATGGGAATTTACAGAGGCTGAGTAACTTCTCCAAGATTACACAAGAATGTAGAATAGAAATTTGAGGCAACGTCAGTCTGAGTCCAAAGTAAATGTGTGCTTATAACCACTCTGCTAAATAACCTCCTTAAGTAAAAAAAAAAAAAAGAAGAAGAAAGAAAGAAAGAAAGAAAAATGCAGTTTTTCTCTCAATCTTCAGAATTTTGGCTGTGTGTTAAAAAAACTAGGAAACTTTTATTTAAGCTCACTTTTGCCTGTCTTAGATGGCACTTTATAGAAATGTCAAAACTAGATGGGCTCTTTATCCATGACTTACCAGAATAGCTGGTTAAAAAGCAGGCAGGAGATTGGAATAGAATGAATGTGTTTTAAAAAGACATTGGATAATGGTAAGTATGGTTCCTTATGGCAAGTTAGACTAAGTCTTCCCTTTCTTTTTCTAGAAAATTATATCATTCTCCTTTACCGTAAATAAGCAATATTTCGAAGTATTTAGCTACAATTTATTTTTCCTCCACTTCAATCCCCTACAGCCTGATGTTCTTTATGTTTAAACTACTTAATATCCATAATCCATCTAATAGAATATGATAATTACAGTACCTTTACATTAAAATTACTTCATATCCATAATCTAACTAATAGAATCAGTTAATATCAGTATCTGGACAGTTTTCCTTTACTGATGATGATTACAGTTTAGAGCAGGGGTTGAAAACACATCTGTCATAGGTAACCACCACTATGTCTCACTTTATTTTGTTTGAGGTATAAAGGTAGTGGCTAGAAAGTGTTAGAGCAGTTTAACAGCTATTACCTTGTTTATGGCCTGTACCGTGCATTTATGTTAACTGTGTGCCCTTCCAGGCATTTGATTTTATGAATTCTATTTGAAAGACTCTAATATCCCATGATATTTTGCTATCAAATAAGAGTTAAGCCATCTGACTACTAATATGTAAGTACTAAATAAATATTTGTTTAGTTAAAATAAACAATTAACATGTATTCTTATATACACTTGACTTCTATAAATTATTTTGTTTTCACATGTATTAAATTCTGGTTCTTTTCCTTAGTTTTTTTCTAGTCTGATAAATTTAACCCACTAGGTCATGGTCTTAGTACTTCTGAATTTCATTTTGTGACCCTATCCCAGCCACTGCCTCCAGTCTTATGTAATTCTAGTGAGGTACTTTAATAAGTACCCTGAGCATGAATCCCTGAAAATTTATAAGACATGAAGACTGATAATTGTTTGAAGAAATTGTGGAGAGGAGGAGTATTTGGCACTATTTCTGCTGTATGAGGAATTCCCAAGACTACCATATGTTTGCAGATTCATTTAAAGGGCTCATAGGATCCAGCATATAGTAGTACTTCTGGCCAAGATTTATCACAGTGAACTGTCCTTCTATGCCTAGGAAGGACACATTGAGAATTCTTCTTTTGCCAGCACTGGAAATGTATGAAGTTATTTCCCAGAGAAGCCCAGTAGAGACAAGTGTTTATTAGAGAGTTAGCCACATAGGCACTTCAGCCTAACCAATACCAAAATATAAGACTTCCAGAAAGAGAGCAAGTTTTCACCACAAGTTGCATTGTTTATACATACAGTCTAGGCACAACAAGGGACTCTTATCAATTAGGCAATTTCTCATATCAGTGTAGGAAATTTTTTAAAAGCTGAGTTCCCAGATGCAAGCCAAGGGCCAGTCTTGGTGTCAGAGTCCTATAAAATCAGAACTTTAGGCCTGCTGTATTAACCCTTTTTTGCAACCTACTGCCCAGAATCCATTATGATATGGTGGAAAATAAAAAGTTTAAGATGGAAGACAGAATTTCAAGAAGGATCCTGTAGCCTGTATTACAAATTCATAAGGATGCTGGTCAATTTCTCAACTTTTCAGCGAATTCTTGCAAAGTTGAAAAGGGCTTTCCAACTAACTGGGCTCAAATTCTTACTTGTAATATTAATTTCATCAGAAATTGACAAAATCCACCAATTGTAAGAAGCTTTACCTCATCCCTATTTTCATATTATTAAGGACTCCTAATTAGAAAGCCGGATTCATCTAAGAGTTCCTGACTCCACAAAACGCATACTCTCAGAAGAAAAATGAAGAGAAACAAGAGTCTCCTTGGGTGTTATATTACCCAAACAAACAATAATTGGGGAATCTGAAAGTTAATTGTCAGATGGAGAGAATCGAGGGAATGAAAGCTAAACGACATCTATAATTTTCTTTAAGTAAAAATGTAGTGTATAGTGAAAGATTTTCAGGCTCCCATCAGAGAGCTCAAATAAATTCCAAAATGAAGAAATACTTGGATTGGAAACTTTCCCCCAAGTAGGAGAAGCCAGATAAGACACAAAGAAGAAATGAGAGCAAAATGAGTCTTGATGTTCAGACTCAAAAATTTATATTTCATGTGAGAAGGAAATTTATGGGATAATCTTTAAGTAAAATTGTGAGATGTGCTTTTCCTTATGCTGCCACCCTTCAAAGCACAGGCATGGGTGTTTCCCAGATGCTCCCTCTGCCAGCCTGCAAATGCCATTCCTCTCCTCTCCAGTCAAAGGCCACACTCAGGTCAAGCACTCATAGATTTTTTTTTTTTTTACATTCACTCGGGAATTGTTTTTTTTTATGCCACTGCTTTGTGCTGTTGTAATAGTTCAGGAAATATCAGTGAACAAAATAAAGATCCCTGCCCACATAAAACAGGGGGCAAGAGACCAAAAGAATAAAAATAATAAACATATAAAGGAGATAGTATGGTAGGAAATACCGAGTAGGAGAAAAGAGAGCAGAGTTAGGTGATGTAGTGGGACAGTGGGATTGGGACAGCAGGTTGAAACTTTAAGGAAGGCAAGGGTAGCTCCCTTTATAGGCAGTTCTACTTGAGCAAAGATTCACGGAAGTGAGGGAGTCAGGCTTGTAGTTATCTTAAGCAAGACCATTCCGGGCAGAGAGAAAAGACAGAACAAATGCCTAGAATGTTCAAGGACTAGGAAGAGATTAACTGGTTCTAGAGTAGAGTGAATGAGGGAAAGAATAGTAGGAAAGGATTCAGCTCACATAGAGGCTTGCTGGTCGTAGTTGAGATTGTGGCTCATTTCGGTGAAACAGGAATCACTGAAAAAGACTGAGCAGAGCCGTGATGTTTTGACTTATGTTTTATCAAGATCACCTTAATAGCTATATGAAAAGAGACAATAGGCAAATATTGAAACAAGGAAACTAGTCTGTCGACATTGCAGAAATGCAGGCAGGGTATAGATAAATGGAGATGGTGGCAGTGGAGGTGGTTCTAATCAAAATAGTGGCAGTGGAGGTGGAGAAAGGTATCTAGATTCGGAATATATTTTGAAGGTAGAGACAACAGAATTTGGATTTGGGGTATGAAGGGAAAAGGGGATCAAAGATGGCTCCAGGGCTTTTGGCTTGAGCAACTATAATATAAAGATGATGTTTCTTTCAACTGAAATGGGAGAAGGTGAAAGTGAACACGTTTGGGGGTGGGGAAGATCAGGAGGGCATGGCTATGTTCAATGTCTAAGTGGAGATGCTGAGGCAGCAATTAGGTATAAGAAGTGAAGAGTTTGGGAGAGAGTTCTGGTTCTAAAATATAATTTTGAGAGTCATAGGCATAGATTCCCCACTTAAAATCATGAGACTGTTAAAATCACCAAGGAAGTGAGTACAACCAGAGAGAAGAACCAACCCCTGGGCTCTCCATCTCTACTAGGCCTGAGAGAAAACAAATGAACAGATGAGAGTAAAAAGGAGTAAGCCATAAAATAGGAAGAAAACAAGAGTATGGTGTCCTGGAAACCAAGGAAAGATAGAATTCCCCAGGAGGAGGCCGTGAGAACTGTGTCAGATGCTGCTGAGGGCCAAGTAAGGGAGGGCTGTGGACACTGTGGGGGCGAAATATCCTGAACCTGGGATTTGAGCCTGACTGGAATAGCTTTAGAGGAGTAGGAAAGGAGAGGAACTGGAAAGAACAATTATAGACAACTGTTTCAAGGAGATTTGGGGCAGAAACTAGTGGGGGACATGGAATTGAGATTTGTTTTCTTAAGATGGAAGAAATAACAGTATGTTTGTATGCCCGTGAGAAAGATGCAATGAAGAAGGAAAAATTATAATGGTGACAAGGAGAGGATTCATGAAACAAGGACTAGAGCCACTGGGAAGTAGTGTTCAGGTGAGGGACTGGCTTCCCAGAAGAATAAATGATTGAAAGGTTTACAGTCTTCCAGAGCATGTAGAGTTCCGTATTGCTTATGGCAAGAAAGTGAATTTTTAATTGGTATCAGGGAAGGAATTTCAGGAGATAGGGTCGCTTTTATCACCTGCCTCCCCAGATGTCACATGTAATGGCATCATTCGGATCAGGATGCCTTAAGAATGTGAAAGATTAGGGGATCCCTGGGTGGCGCAGCGGTTTGGCACCTGCCTTTGGCCCAGGGTGGGATCCTGGAGACCCGGGATTGAGTCCCAGGTCAGGCTCCCTGCATGGAGCCTGCTTCTCTCTCTGCCTGTGTCTCTGCCTCTCTCTCTCTCTCGCTCTCTCTCTCTCTCCATGTCTATCATGAATAAATAAATAAAATCTTGAAAAAATAAAAAATAAAAGAATGTAAAAGATTAGAGGCAGAAGAGAATTAGAAATAATAACCATCTTTAGAAAGAAGATGGTGAGGCCAAAGTTCTGTTTTAAATTGTATTTGTATTTTAAATTATATTTTAAATACAATTTACAATGTACAATTTTAAATTGTATTGTTTCCCCACCTAGTGGTCAGAAGTCAGCTAGTTATATTTTTTTTGCTCTGGTACCCAGACATCAGAAGAGAAACTGAAAGGCATCCTAAGAGCCTGTTTATCACTATTAGTGTTAGATCAACATCTTCTAGTGTAACACGTTTCTTGGCACCACCTTTTAAAATGAATTAGAATTTTAACAGTATAACTAATTCTTCATAGAAAAACAGAACCAATGCTTGAATATTTTAGTATACAAAACAAATGCCACAGTTATTAATAGTAACGAGACAGGAAAAGTGAAGTAATAAGAAATAATAAATACTGGGAAGTGACTAAAGTTGGAAAAGGAAAAGTTGAACGATTCTTACCATGAGATCATTCATGGTCAGCTTCAGATTTGGCTGTAAAATTCGAGAAAAAGTATGAATTTACCATTATAACCTTTTTATAATTAGAAATGCTTAACATTGTCTGGAATTTGAGACTTGCCCTATCAGAAGTGTGCTTATGGGTGGCCTTACCTAACTCCATTTGGAGAGCATTGGCTGAAACGAGTCAGTTTTATAGAGGTCCTCCTGCATTCGATACAGGAAGACAAGTTCCTGAGAAAAGTTCACAGAGAAGTCATAAGATTTTATTCTCAGCGACAGCAGGTATAGAACCAAGTTTCGTGTGCCACTTAGATGCACCCTTCTGTAAAAACCAAAAACCAAAAACGAGAAAACTCCAACAAAGTCATGAATAGCAAATAAGATAGAAAGGTCAAGAGCTTTACATCTTGAAAAGCCAGGAAATAGAGCTCTACGAGCTTTCTAAAAATGGTGGTTGTAATTATTGAATTAATTTTGCCTTTCCTATGTAACCCTGCATGCCATCATGTAAAAACAAAAAAACCAGTGAAAGGTCCTCCTGAGCAGACACATGGTTCTAACAACTGATAAACTTCCTTTTCTTCTTGACCTGCTTAGGTCTATGTGATAGGTGATTGGTTTCATTGTTTGCCTGTATCTTTCAGTGTAGTTTTTCTCAATGCATGCAACACTTTTTTTTTTTTAATAGCTGGTGTCAGTTTCAGTTTATTCTAACATTCACCTATTTCTCTTCTTCATCTTTTTCCCTTTTATTCTTCACTATCATTCTTAGACGATTTCATATTTATTGAACACTTCCATGTGATAGATGGTGAGTTCAGAGTTCTATAAAGTAAACTAAGATTTATATTGCTATTGTGTTGGGTCCATGAAGCAATGTGTGCATACAAGCATTGTCTACAAGTAATAAATGGTTTGTATAAACCTGCAGCCACATATGTGTGAATGTGCTATGCAGGTACTCTCCATTCTGCAATTATTTGTTACTCTTCTAAGTGTTTTAGGAAGTAAACTGTAAGTCCAGTAGTCTTTTTGACTACTATTCTCTTTCAAAAGTGATCATAAACAAGTCACTTTAGTAACAAACGTTAATTTAGTTTCTTAGTATTGCTGGGGCATAATTAATTCATCAAAAAAAATCAAAGTCCTATACATGACTGGAATTATTCTAGTAGTGCTCTAAAAATGACAGTCATAATAATAAATTAACTAACAAACTGACAATCTCTTTCTTCTAGTCTTGTAGTAGGAAGAGAGACCTCTAAGCAATTACTCTATAATTATAGTGATACAGAATAATCACTGTAATGGAGCAATGTATGACACATAGAAGCAGCAACTGTGTGGGCCTAGGGCATTGGAGATAACTTCACAGAGAAGAGAGTGTTTCAGGAGAGGCTTAAAGATTAAGGAGGGTCACAAATGGGATGATAAGGAGAAAGATTATTCTAGGAGAGGAAAACAGAGTGGGTAAAGCAGAGAGGAACAAGAAACTAGAGAGTGTTCAGAGAGTGAGTAAATATTAATAAGTGAAAAAAGATGATGTAAGAGGAAATATGAAAAATATATTCTAAAAGAACAGGGTCAGGGGCACCTGGGTGGCTCAGTGGTTGAGCCTCTACCCTTTGACTCAGGTCGTTAACCCCTGGGGTCCTGGGATCAAGTCCCACATCAGGGCCTCTGTGGGAGCCTGCTTTCTCCCTCTGTCTGTGTCTCTGCCTCTGTCTCTATGTCTCTTATGAATGGATAAATAAAATATTAAAAAAAAAAAGGACAGGGCTGGTCATAAGAACCTTGTATACCATGAAAAGGGCTATAGATTTTATTCTGTAGAATGTCAGTATATTTCGACATCTAAGGTATGTACATCTTTTACTTTTAATTCTCAATTCATTAAAGTTAATAATGCAAAGGCCTAATTTATTTTAAGTACTTAAATTCACGTAGCTTGCTATCTTATTTATACATCTAGTAATTTTTATTTAAGTGGGAATATTTATTGTCCTTGGGATCTTTGACTAATGATTGGACAGTTCAGGTTAAATTCTTTTAAATGGATACTCATGTTTAAAAATTTAGTTTTAATTACTCCGGTCCATGTTTTACATTGCATATATAAATCATTGCATATATATTGAATTTTTTAAGCATTTCAAAAACCCAAATGAACAAATGTTAATAACTGCACTAAGCAAAATCTTCCCCAAAACTTAAATGACTCGTAAATCCATCAAAGCATGTCCAGTTCTCTTAAATATCCCAGTTGTATTTGCAATGAGATTTTTCTTATCCCTTTTAAGAAACACATTTATTTTGAAAAATTTTATAAAAGGCAGATATATAAAAGCCAGTAAGAACAGTATAATGAGCACCCATGTCCCCTGCACCAACTTCAACAATTAAATAAATTCATCACCAATCTTGTTTCATCAATATCCCCACCCACTTCCCTCTTTCATATTATTTTGAAACTAATACCAAATAAATAGAATTCTATTCATGAATATTTTGGTGGGTATCCCTAAAAATTAGACTCTATATGTTAATATAAAGATCAAGCCTGTGTTCAAATTTACAATTATCTCTTAAATTGAGTGTATGTGGTTTTTTAAGTTTGTTCGAACAAGAATTTATATAAAGTCTACACATTTTCTTTAGCTTATACATTTGCAATTCTCTTTCAAGCTATAAGTCTATCCTCTATCACTTTATTAACTTATTGTAATTTACTTGTTGAAGAAATCAAGTTGTTTATGGGCGCTATAGTTAACCACAGTCTAGATTTTGCTGAGTGCTTTCCTATGGTATAGCTTACGTGTTTCTCTCTCCTCTGTATTTCCTCTAAATTGACAGTTGGAGGCAGAGGTGGCTTAATCAAATTTAGTTCTAATGTTTTTGGTAAGACTACTTCCTAGGTGATGGTGTATTCTTTTATCAGAAGCTTGTAATGTCAGGTTGACTCTCCTTTTTTGATGTGAGTAGCTGTTGACACTCAACATTGACACAATTGAAGAATCCATACTTATCAACTAAACTAAAAAGTCTAAATAACAAATTTTAAATTAGTTTGACATATCTAACTCAATATTTGCTAATGTAACATATCTCTTAAATATTATAAATACTTAAAATATTGAACATAGATACACTGTCCCAATGATTAAACCTCATTTCACAAATTTTGTACCACGTTTGACTTACTTCCTCATTTCTGTATTTAATTCTGAATTTCTCAGGGACTAAAAAGATTCACTAAAGGAAGTAAGTGTCTTTTTTATGATCAAGCTAATGAGTTGATTAATTGGGCCTTTACACTTACCTAAGTTAAAAGCTAAGAATATATAAGTTAAATTTTAAAATTTCAAATTTGTGAGTTGCCTGGGTCACTCAGGTTAAACATCTGCCTTCAGCTCAGGTCAAGATCTTAGGGTCCTAGGATCTAGCCCCGCATAGGACTCTCTGCTCATCGGGGAGTCTGCTTCTCCCTCACCCTCTGTGCTCTCTCTCTCTCTCTCTCTCTTCCTAACTCCATCTCAAATCAGTAAATAAAATATTTCTTTAAAATTAAAAAAATAAAATTTCAAATTTGTTTAGATGTAAGTTTATTGGATCAACTATTGATGACCGCATATGTTTACTGTCTCAGGTGAAGACTGAGACACATATATCTATGGCAACTCTTCCTGAGCCACAAGTGTACCCACTGAGCTTGCTTTTTGGTCTAAGGGATAACAAGGCACTTCCAGCCCACATTCTTCAAATGGGGTTAGTTTTGCAACCAGCATCTCTTGGGTTTTAGTAATATTCTTTCCTAATTCTTTAAGTGGCTTAAGTAGTGAATATGAGAATGATATAATCATATTTTACATTAGATCATTTTGGCAGCAAAATAGAGAAAGGACTGTAAGGGTGGAGAAGATGGAGAACAATGCCAGCACTAGACGATGGGGCATTTGGCCACTGCAAGAGTCCATGCTAGTGATGCTATGATTGTGTCCTTGTGTCTAGCAGGAAAGAGGAGAGAGATGGAGGGAGAAAGTGAATTATAGGAGATATTAAATATACGGAATTGACAGAACATGATTAATTTAATTTGGAACTGAAGAGTGAGAAACAAGGATGACTTTGAGGCTAAGGTGGATATGTTGGACTGTGGTGCCATTCACTAGGATAAGAAACCTAGTAGGAAAAATAGGTTGCTGGGATAGAAGAGGGCAGCCTCAGTTTCTGCGATGTGACTAGAGAACTGGCTGTGAGACATTCAAGTAAAGATATGTATATATGAGTCTGAAACTCAGAAAAGAGGCCTGCACTGAAGATGTCAATGAAAGTCAACAACATTGAGAGAACAAGTGAAGCTGTGGGCATATCTGAGACCATTCAGGGACAGATATAGAGTAGAAAAAAACAGGAAGCCAAGACCAGAACTTCATCACTTAAAGGGGATGTCAAAGGAAAATAAACCCACCAAGGAAATTGTGGGATTGTGGTTAGAAAGACAAGAAATGAGCCAGGAAACAGGAGATTCTAGGAAGGCAAAATGCCCCAAACTGTTAAGGGCCACAAAATAATCAGCTAACATGCAGACTGACAGGTGTCCTAGATTTGGTGAGTAACTCCTTTAAGAGTGGTTTCAGCAAAGGGTCGCCAATAGAAGCCAGAGTGTGGTCATGGAGAATTGAGTAGAAGGAAAAGAAATCAAGTCTGTGAGCACAGACAGCCCTCGACTTTGGCTGGGAAAAGGAGGACTATCTGTGGTAATCTGGAGGATTTAGAAAGGTAAAGAGAAGAGTTTGGCCTTTATGAATGAGAATCACTTGGGCAGAGGGAGAAAACAAAATGTGAGATATTTAGAAACAGGGGAGTGAAAGAAGGGGAATAGTAACAATAATATAAATAATATGATGATGCGCAGAAGAAAGAAGGAAAAGGGTGTAAAACACTGATAATTTGGATAGAATTAAAAACACAGGTGGTGTGTTCTTGATTAGAAGATAAGAACAAGTTTGGGTTAAAGGAATATATTTTATTAAGAGAATTCACATCTAGTAACTACTTTTTATCGGTGAAATGTGAAACAAGATAATCTGATTTTAGGGGAGAGGAAAGGGACAGGAGATTTGAAGAAAACAGTGAAGGTTTTGAATAGCCATTGAGAAGGATGGGAGGGAAGGTTCACTAGGAAAAGGTATGTAGGATTATAGAATAATGTTGAGGGTAAGGTTGAGATTGAATGCCATTTGTAATATCAGGATCAGAGAAATAGCAATTTTCTCCAGCTATGCTAATTGACCTGAGAATAAAAATAGAAAATATAGATGGTTGCATAAATCATTAGGGATCTGTGGGGTCCAGATATTGGTAACTATTAAGAGTAGTTGGAGTGAAGTGGTTCGGAATGAGGCACCTTGGAGTCCAAGCCACAAACAACAGAAGTCAAGCCAGGTGGAGAACATCTGGAAAGAAGGAGTCAAGGTTTAGAACTAATTCTCTTTGGTATCTATGTGATAAAACCAATCAAATGCCTCAGAATCCCAGAATTGAAGTATTGAGATACTGCCATTTTAATAGAAAACATTACTGCCCTGAAGCAATGGATTAATTTTATACATCTACTGTGAATGGATAGAACTGTCCTCAAGCTCCCTGATTTTTGCCTCAGTAGCAGCATAAATAAGAGGCTAAAGGCCATTCTAATAACTTCCAAAGTTTTAAACAGGAGTAGAAATTAAAGAGAAAATAATTTTAAAATGATCCTTTTACTCTTTTGTTTTGTTTTGTGTTTCATTGTAAGGTGAGCATCTACTTGCTCCATTTTTACTTTCTCTTCTTTCTTGCTTTCAGAAGCCCTATAAATGAAGAAAATCAAGATGGTGTCATGCACTCTGATGGTAAGAGGCAAAAACATGTTTTATTTATTTATTTATGTGTTACCTCAGATACAGATTTAGTTAATCATTCTGATAGGGTCACTATTGGGCCATTGTCATCCTTGGTCCACGCAAGACCCCTCTCGCCTTACTTACATATGTAGCCCCTTTTATCTCTATCCTTTGTTTCCAACCAGAGACAAATATTCTAATATATTTAATGAGTGTCTATTTGTACATATGCTTTGCATACTCTTGTATGTGTACATATTTCAATTTAAATAAACAGTATATTATAGCTCACTCTACTCTTTTTTTCTTTTTTTACACTCAGCATAATGTGTGTTAGGGGACCCACCCATGTTACTATATGTATAATATAATTTGTTAACTACAGCATAGTACCCCACGGCATGAATCCTATGCATTCACATTTTACTTCCAATTCACTGGTATTTACAAATAATAATTCAGTGTATGTTCTTGTCCACATTCCCATGTGGACCTCTGAGAGACTCTCGTTAAAATATATATCCAGTAGTGGAATGGCTGTTCATAAGCTATGGAATATTCATCTGACTGATTAGGACTGGAGTGCTCTCCAGGAAAGCTGCATCTGTGTGTACTCCCATCAGCAGGGCATGAAGATTCCAAGATGCCTATCTTTCGCCAATGCCTAGTATTATTCAGCTTTTTAATTTCAGGTCTCTTATATATAAAATGATAACTCACTTCATTTTCATATTTCTACTTGATATTGGGTCTGAGTACTTAGTTTGTGTATTATTAGCCTTTGTGGTTTCCTTTTCTGTAACTTGCCCGTTCATATCCTTTAACCACTTTTTCCTTGGAGTTGATATCCTTGCAGGAGTTCCTGCGTATTTCAGATATTAATCCCATGTCAGATGCATGGGACTATCTTCTCTCATCCTGTCCATTGTCTATTAACCCAAACTGCCCTTCACTGAACATAAATGAATTTTCATATAATCAAATTAATTATTACATTGCAACTCGTTTTTTAAAGTTTTAGTTAAGAAGTCCTGTCTCTAAAAAATAAAAATATTATCTTCTATTTTCTGCTATGAACTTCACCCCTTATATCTGAGTCTTTGATGTCTTTGCAGTCCACCTTTGAGGAGTTAGTAGAAACCCGGATTTACTGCCTCATCTATGAAGCCAGTTTTCCCATTACCATACTTTGAAATCCATCATTTTCTCAACATTTTATAATGCTATCTTTATACTACATCAACTCTATAGGTGTGTGTCTATGTTTATATATGTGTGTGTGTGTGTAATACCTGTGTATGTAAGAGTGTATGTAAATTTATGCATTTGTCTCTGAGCTCTCTGCTCTATTCCACTGGTCTATGTGTTTCTACAACCAACACCACACAGTTTTTTATTATTGTTGCTCTAGATTATGTCATATATCTAATAATTAATTGATATCACTAAACACTTGAATAGTAAAGTTTTTTTTTGAGAGAGCATGAGCATGAGTGGGGGGAGGGGCAGAGGGAGAAAGAAAATTAAGCAGGCTCCACACCCCACTTGGAAACCAATGCTGGGCTCAGTCTCATGACCCTGAGATCATGACCTGAGCTGAAACCAAGAGTTGGCCGCTTTACTAACTGAGCCACCCAGGTGCCCCAGTAAAGTATCTTTAAAAAAAAAACTAATTAACTTGATTTGCCTGATACATGAATCCAAATCCTTGGGAGAAAATAAGTCAAAAAGTACAAACTAATTGTGATTTACCTATGTTATAATACTTGTGTTCTATATAAGCCCATAAAACTGAATGTGCATGCCTTTCATAAAGAAGATTAAAAGTCTTCATTATTTTTTGGCTTTTGAATTATTTTATGAAAGCCAGTGAAATGATTCTATACTTAAATTACAAGTATGGAAAAGGCCATAGTAAATATCTAAGCTACATAGTCTATTTTGTACTTATATATCTTTGATAAAGCATAAGTTCTGTTAGATTATGTACTGTTTTGAATATGTCTAATAATTCTGTACTAAAGTGCTTTTTAATTATATTACACTTTATTCTCTTTTTAAAACCCTTTAGGTCCTGGAAATCTAGATGAGGTCAGTTTTTTCCCCCCTTTTGATATTATATAGCTTAACTAAAATACTTAACAATTGCTGTGATTCATATTCTATCGACATAAGCCAGCAAATGAAAACTGTTACGAGTAACAATGGTATTTTCCCATTTATAATAATATTTCATCTAAAATGCTTGAGACATTAATCAATCATTACACTGACTCACAGTAATTTTGTAGCACTGAACATAAACTTAAGTCTGGCTACACATCTGACTTATATAGCAGAAAATAAAATAAGATCTTTTTGTGCTTACTTTTCCAGTCTATCTCTTGAAAGAAAAAAAATATTTTAAATAAGACAAATTTACATACACTTAAATTCATGCTTATTTTACTAAGTAGTTGATCAATGTAATATGTGTATGTTCCCTTTTTGAATAATTAAAATTAATCATTATTAATGTTTTTCTTGACAGGAACAAGACAGTGAAGGAGAAACATATGAAGACATGTATGAATTATATTTTTTACCATGATTTTTTTCCCCTTGAAAATGAATAGTATGATTTCTATGAGGAGGAAGAATGGATGGATATTCAATACCTAGGGAGGAAAGGCTTTATTGTTCCAATGAATAGCATACAATGATAACCTTTATTTCAATACAAAGGACTAAAGTCTCTTTGTCTAAAACTTTTACGGAGGCCTCTCAAAAATGTTCTGTGAGAGGCCAGGGACCCAAAGCTACTGGATAGACCACAGGCAGAGGATCACTGAACCAGGAATCTGTACATCTTGCTCAGTGTGTCCTTGGGGAAATGAATTCATTTATATGTTACAACTTCCCCACCTAGGCAGTACTTCACCTCATGAGGGTGCTATGAGAAACAATTTACCACAGCACCAGATGGCAAAGTTTCAACCTGCTAAAGCAGGAAGATGTTAAAAATAGCTCTAAAATGGGTTTCTGGGATAGGCCAGGACTAAGAAATTTCTGGAAATTGAGTGAAAGGAGAAATAAATATATTACCTTATTTTTTCTTTTGTTGCTTTAAATGTATTAATTTTCTGTACTTGGTTCTTATATAACCAATTCGGACTAAAATTTCTGAACTAAGGTTTGCATGTATGCATATGTGCATACTCTGTACCTGTGAGTGCATGCACATGAAAGAGAGAGAAAAAGAAAGAGAGAGATTACTAGTATTCATGATGATATGCAGCAAGAATTGGGCCTTTATAAGCATGCCTTCCACTTGCTAGCACAGGTTGTGAGGGGAAGCAGAGCCTTGGGAAGGTATCCTCATTTGTATGCCTTCTACTGGATTTAAGAACAGTCTCACACACTCAGGAATTTCAACAACCCCTGGCTTTATAACCTCATCTATACTGTCAGGCACTGTATTCTGTGGTAGGTAGGAACCTCTGGATGTGTGAGCTATAACACATTGGTGCTTGCAAAGGCCAAAACAACCTAACAATTTTTATCCACAGAGAAGCATCCAAAGAAAGAGAGAAAAAAAGGGAAAAGGAGGAAAAGAAGAGATTAGAGTTGGAGAAAAAAGAACAGAAAGAGCGAGAAAAGAAAGAACAAGAAATAAAGAAGAAATTTAAAGTAAGAGCTTGCTTGCTGATGGGTAAAACAAGAATGATCTCTTTTTATACCTTTCACACAAAAGGGGTACCATTCTTGAAAACTTGCATGGTTGGAGAATTACTTAATTGTTATTTCCTTTAAAAAGCAACTACCTTTATAACAGTAATTATTTTGTCCAATATGCTCCCTTAGATACCTTCAGTAAAAATGGAATATGATAAAATCCAAATAAAAATGGTGGCTTATGATTAGTGAGCACCTAGGAAATTTTATGTTGATTGAGTGAATGAGTTGCTCACACCCAGCTTGGCTCTCATCATTTCACATTTGATATTAACCTACTTGTAGTATGAGCTCGGACCACACACACAGATATCCCTGTGGCATGTATCACAATCATACAAGGGACACAAATGGATGAACCAGACCTGTCTCAGAGTAAAGTTACTATGAACTACTCTCTCTGCTGGTGTCTAGGCAGGACTTACATTTTTGCCGTTATTTTTAGCTTATATGTGTTGATTTCTGACACCCACTTTTTCTCATCACTCTTTCTTCACCTGGACTTCTGACCTCTCTTTTTTCTGATTTCTGATTTCTAATTGTATGACTCCTATTACTACCACCAACACTACACTGCCAGGCTATCCCCTCTTGGCTACACCATCTTTGATGACATGTCCCATCTGACACAGGTCTGGTGTGTTAGCTATATTGAAGGTGATTATATGAATGACAGAACTATTCTTCACTACAAAAAGGATTCATGTCAAGATTCCTTTAAACATTTAATTCCTCTGAAACATTTAATATACAGTTTGATTTATAAAAATTTGATTTCTGTTTAACTCCCCAGTTTATTTATTGTATTAAAACAAAGGTTCAACAGCATGGTACAGGAAAAAACATAAAGCTTAGAGTCAATTGGACAGATGTGGATTTAAATTCCAGCTGCCTGTGTGAGTTATGTGATGGTGGGCATGTTATTGAATTTCCCTAAACCTCAGATTCTTCTTCTGTTGTTGTTGTTGTTCTTATTCTTTAAAGTGAGAATAAATGATACCTCTTCTGAAAGTTTATTGTGCAATTAAATAAATTAATGTATGTAAGGCACTATATCTGCTAAGGTTCTCATTAAATTTCCAAAAAGCTTACTATATATAAGTAAAATTAAGATTTAAGTATGACCATTAAGACATTTTACCCATACAGATGTATGGGTACCAATGTTCATATTTTTCAAGTGGCAAATATGAAAAATTAATTTCTCAAATAAAAGTCTTCATAACACACTTTTATGAAGGGACTTTATAATTTTGTGTTTCTTTTGGAGAAAGCAATTTTGCATTGTTTCACTAATTCATTCAAATAACATTTTTAATAAGAAAAAAATAGTTTTTGGAAATCTTACCACTAAATATGAACTCAAAGTTTGTAAAGACTAGGATTTCACAAGCTGTAGTCCTTCCACAAAAATGTTAAAAGATGTTAAATTAAAGAAATTAAATAAATGTGAGAACCATTACAATAGTACCATATTTCATCAATTTTAAGACACAGAATATTTCACATTTTAAAATTCTGAAATTCGGCTGCATCTTAACATCATTGGCATATTATAATTTAAATAAGCTGTTTATCTCTTCGTGGTACATAATTGATAATAGGTCTCACAATTCATGACATCATAAATGTAATAAGACGAGCAGAACTGCTTCAAAAAAATCACAATCCATATTTGCATTTCAAAAGATTCAAGAAATTGTGTTGAAAAAGATGCAAATTTAGGATTAGGAAGTTAGGTCTTTAGGATTCATGTTCTAAACTAGATTACAGTAGTTCCTCTTATTCACAGGTCATACATTCCCAGACCCCCAGGGGATGCCTGAAAACATGGATAGTACTGAATACTTATATATTCTGTTTCCTCCTCTACATATATACTTAGGATAAAGTTTCACTTATAAATTAGGCACAATAAGAGACTAACAATAACTAATAATGAAGTAGAACAATTGTAACGCTATATCATAATAAAAGTTACTGCAAGTGGTCTGTTGCTCTCAAAATAGTTTATTGTACCGCACTCACCTGTCTTATGATGACATGAGATGATAACGTTCCTGCACAATGAGATGAAATGAGGTGAATGGCTTAGGCATTGCAACACAGTTTTAAGCTACTATTGATCTGACAATAGATCAGAAGGAGAATCATCTGTTTCTAGACCACAGTTGACCACAAGGTAGCTGAAACCCTGGAAGACATAACCACAAAGGAGGGAGTACTGTATTCTCCTGCTGTCATGAAACCACTACACTGTCCAGGATATTAATTTTCAAAACCTCACATAACATTTGCTTGCTATTTTTTTATTTACAAAGCTATTTGTAAAATGGTATCTGTTTATAGCGGGTAATGTCTAGGTTTATAGAAAGACAACACCACAAATTTGGGGGGGGAAGAAAGAAAATGCTTTTCCCACAAGTACAACCCACCATCACCACCTTCCCTTCCCTTTGCTGTTTGAAGCCTGAAAAGAACCATCAGAATAACCACACAATGCAAAGATGGGGAGAAAAACCTCCATCTACCAAGCAGACCACCAGCATATCCCGTAAAAACCATAGCACCCAGCATGTGTTGTTGTACATAAGTGGTGTTCAGGTATTAGTGGATTCCCCTGCAAGCCTTTTACAGGCTTCTAAGGTCAACAGATCATCGCTACTCTCTCGGGCCCCAAGCACATGCTTACCTGTTCGTTGCTGGCCCTGCCTCACCTCTGTGATTTTCCCCTCATCCCTCTTAGGAGAACATTCATCAGGAATGACATTCACCATCAGTTTCTAGTATGTGGTAAATCGACTGGTTGGCTAGTCATGGACGTACTGTCTTTCAAAACTCCATTCCTAAGAGATTTTCTGAATAGTAAGAAAGCCTGTTGTGATTGTTCCCTCTCTTTGCAGCTAACGGGCCCTATTGAAGTCATCCATCAGGCAAAAGCTTGCTGTGATGTCAAAGGAGGGAAGAATGAACTGAGCTTCAAGCAAGGAGAGCAAATTGAAATAATCCGCATCACAGACAATCCTGAAGGAAAATGGCTGGGCAGGACAGCAAGGGGGTCATGTGCGTGCAAATTTTCCTCTGACTTCAAAGTGTTGGTTTTTTTCAAGACAATATTAAATATGCAAATTCTCTTAAGTTAGGAAGAGTATTTTACAGGGTGGACAAAAAAAAGAAAATTTAAGATGACAGGGACAGCTCCATCTTCACCTCATCTGCGTTATTCTCTTAGTAGGGAACCATGTAGATATTTATATTATTCCAGGGAGGAACAAGGAGCAGGAGGTTCCTCATTGATTCTAAGAGGGGAAAAAAAAATGATTCACATGAGTCACTTTGGAATCTTTAAAATAGGCGCTAGGCTTACCACAAACCACAACGGCCTAAGACTTTGACAAAGTCCAGTCAAACGTGTCTACATCGGAAGTCTATAAACCAGAAACACACACAAGGAAATGAAGGGAAATTATAAAGAGCAAATTGCAATTAATATTTTATTTACAACTTGGAGATACCGAAACTACAGTTACAGTTACCTAAACATAAGTCCTTCCTCCTTTTGGCAGATGGCTATATTAGAACGACTGCTGTCGAGATTGACTATGATTCTCTGAAAGTGAAGAAAACTTCTCTGGGTGCTCTTGCATCAAGAGCTCTTGAAGATGACCAGGAGGTGTATGATGACGTTGCAGAGCAGGATGATGTTAGCAGGTATGTCCAAATACAAATTGTAAAACAGATCAGACTGTCCTCTTGTCAGAGATTATGTATTGTAAGATCCTAGAATTTTACTCTCCCTATTTCCTACTGCTCACTATCACTAAATTACCATTACAATTCAGATACTCCAAAGTCGGTGCCAGATCATTTGAAACCTAGTCTTTTATTTTGCTGTTTTGTAATATTCATTCTGATTTGATCTTAGAGCTATGCCTAAATTAAATATGATTTTGCAAAATATGGAGCATGAGATATAAAATTCTCTTTGTCTCATCTTCGTCCTTCCTGCTTTTCTATTTTCCTTCTCCTTTCATTCCTTCCTTCCTCCATTATCTCCCTTTCTGGGTAAAGCCATAACCCCTTCAAGTTGAAGGAAGAAGAGGATGTTAGGAATTCTTGGTTTTTTGTGCCCGTTTTGTAGAATTGGGAAACATCCACTATGATCTCGAAACATAAAATCTGTGCTAGATCCTCACTTGGGTCAAAGTGAGTCTGCATTCTTTATAACTCAAATTGCAAAGAAAAAAATTGCTTCAATTATCAAATATTTTTAAAACATAAAATGATCAAAATAGTAATATACTTATTAATATACTTATAAAATCTATGAAGAATTCAGTTTCCCTCCTATAGTTGTTCACTTTGTGTCACCGGTTAAACTCGCTGTGTTGCTTTCTGGCAGGTTTGTCTTTCTTAACAGGCTGCAGTGCCTTCTTGTCATTTTTGATATATGTTGCATTATTTATGATAAATTTAATAAATATGCCATAAATTATGCAATATATATCAAAATATGCAATGTATGCACTAAAGTTTACAGAACATAAATTGGCTTTAGTAATCAGAAACGCTCTGACCTAGTTTGGGAGTCTATAAATGCCATTTTTTTAGGTCAAAGTTTTAAAAGGCCATATTCTGAGATTTATAGAATTTTCTGTATATGAGTATGTCATCCTGCCTATTTTCAGTGTATATGCTTTATGCTTTATATTTTATTTATTTTAAAAATGTTTTTCTCTTATTTTGAGATTAAAGAACAGCAATATTAATAAATACATATTTATGATGCAGACACTGAAGAAAAAATAGCAAATCCATGAAAAGGAGTGACATTCTTAAAATGAAGAATTATTTAATCGTAATAGGCAACTATTTCCCCAAACTAATACTATTGTCTTTTCCATTGTATGGAGTCCATAGATACTGCTACTCTAGAGGACAGGCTCTAATTAGTAAGCATGTAGCAGAAAAAGAGTCTATTTAATGAAATGGAGTTGGAGGAAGTATATGGTTTTAAGACTCAATATCTTAAACAAATATAGCACCACAATACTGACTAGCATCTATGTCACCCTTATGCATATTTAATAAGAAAATGAAAGAAGAGAAAATGAAAACACAAGTTTTGTTTTTTGTTTTGGGGTTTTTTTTTTTTTGAAGCTACAGCTGCTGCCGGCAGAGAGCTCACAACAGAGCAGGCTTTGTCCTTAGTAGAACAAGGAAAGATGCTGAGTACAGCCGGCAGCTTGCCCTGGCGAGAGTAGGAGAAAGCACCATCCTCTTCTTCCCCTTCTCCAGATGCCTCCTTGGGTCCTTGCCTGCTTCACCTGCTCTTTCCGGATTCCTCTGGGGTAGAGGGACTGACTGTGCACTTCAAATTCTGTGAGCAGACAGGATGCTTAAAAGCACAGATTCTGACAGCTATCCTTCTCCTTTTTTTCTCAACTGAAGCTATTTCTGTGATAAATATGAGACACTGAGGAAAAGGAAATTATACATGCAAATACTTCATCACATAGCAAACTTGCTTCTCCGCTCCCCAAACTTCTTTGCATCTCTCCTTCCCTCCTTTCCTTCCTTTCTCTTTTCCAGCATGCTTCTCTCCTTCCACTTCATCCTGTAAATGCCAAATGGACCATTTTAGGAAGCTAAAGAATTGCTCTAAAAATAAAATAATGTGTGGCAGCTTTGCTCCTGATTATTAAGACTCTGTTCGTTGGGAATTGGTAGAAGAGTCTCCAAGATGAAATGTATTTGCCAGGAGTGGCAGCCAACCAAAATTGCAATTTTTCACATAATTCTAACTGCTTGCTTCACGCTCAAAGGGAAGTGTCAGACAAAATGAATGTGAAAACAGTATGGAAGCAAGTGGAGAATATACTTAAACTTCATCAAAAATCAATTCCTTATTTACACATTAGGACATTTATAGCATGTTTTTCTACAAAGTTTCATTAACTAGAGTATGGTGGTATTTTTTTTCCCCTAAATTAACCATAGACCTGTGTTAGAACATTTCTTTTATTCTGACTTTAAGGTTGAGGAATCAGATACAAGTGTATAATTAATACTGCATGGTTATAATATTAGCCTGATATCTGTTGCTGGCAGATTATCCAAAGTACAAAAATGCTAGTTACAGAGGGTGCAGCGAAGTGTAGACAAAACATTATGGAGGAAGGCAGGATGCCGAAGTTCTTATGTCAGCTCTTCTGTTCATTAAAAGTGGGTTTGGTCAGGTCACTTCATTTTCCAGAGCCTCAGTTTCCTTTCTACAAAATGAGGGGATTAAGCCAGTCCTCTGAGATTTTCCCAGTTCTCACAATCTACTTTTCTTGTGCTGTAGCAGAACTCACATTTTAGTGGGAGACACAGGCAAGAAAACAGATGATTATAAAACAGGGAAAACACAAAATGTTAGAGAAATAAATACGAAATACAGACAATATGGATTTAGAAAATTCAGGGCCACACTATTTGCAATAATAATAAAATTTCGGGGTACCTGGTTGGCTTAGTCGGTTAGGCACCCAGCTCTTGATTTCAGCTGTGATCATGATCTCAGGGTCATGAGATTGAGCCCCGAGTCAGGCTCTGCTCAGGGTGTGGAGCCTGCCTAAGATTCTATCCCCCTCTTTCTCTCTGCCCCTCCTCCAATTTGCACATGTGCATGCGCAGTCTCTCAAATAAATAATCTTTGTTTTAAAAAAAGAATAAGATTTTGTAAGATTCCAAGTTTTTAGAAACCCTCCCTTTAAAAAAAGTTTATAATGCTACTAGACTAAGATCAAAATGTTGTGGGTATAACATATTAAAAGAGAATTGAATTTAATTGCAATAATGGTTCTTTATGACTCCTGGAACAATACTGCTGGTTGGTTGGTTGTTTTTCATAAATCTATCTACAGAATGATATAATAATGTATAACCTGAAAACTACCTCACGGGAAATGTTAGAAGCAAACAGTAACATTGTTTTGAAGACTTTATGTAGTACTAACGTTCACTTGGTTCTTATTAGTTTGTTTTGGTTTGGTTTTTGCCTTGTTTCTATTATGATAAGGAACAATGTTTCTTCCTCTTTACATACAACATCCTGATAACTTTTAACTGCAGTGTTATTTCTCTTTTACATAACTGTTCAATATAGGCAATTCCTTCCCATTAGCTACATAATTCATAAGCTCATTTAATTTGTTTATTTTTTTCCTAGCCACAGTCAGAGTGGAAGTGGAGGTAAGCCACACACTTTTATCAGCAATTTCTTTATGTCTTCACCATTTTTGTCTATATTAATAACAAGATGCTTTTGTTTGCACATAATGAGGAGGATCTTAATGTGGTACCACTGGATTAGGAGCTAATGACCTAGATTGCAGTCCTGACCACTGAGTGACCCTAAACAAGTCACTTCTTTCCTCCAAGTTTGTTATGGGTTATAGGGTGACTCTATTTCCAGTGTGCCCAGGGCAGTCTTGATTTATGCCAATTGTCTGAGCACAATTATTAATAGTATCCCCCTTCACTTTCAGAAGTATCCTTATTTGGATGATAACTTATATGGTTACCTTAACTATGACAGCTAAAAACTCCTCATATCCTCATCACCAAAATAAAGGTATTTTACTAATACCTTGAAGTGCTAAAATTCTCATCCTAAAAGTCAGATTATAAGTTCTTTGTACACATTTCTGCAAGGAGGAGGTACTCAATAAACATTTCATAAATAAATATTTGTCAAATAGCAAGGTTCCTGGGGATTTACAGCAAAGGGTTTTTAACTCCTAAAATATCACTTTGATTAAATGAATCAGAGCTACCACCAAAATTCACAAATTCACGTTTAATTCTGTTTTTCTTCACTTATATCTTGATCATTCTCTTTTTCTGAATGTCCCCTCACTATTAATTAAATTTTTCTTATCACCTCCTCCCTCCTCTTTTCCACAATATTTTAACTCTATCTTCAACTCAGTTTTATTTTTTCTCATATTTATTCTCCCCACTGCACAGTACCCTTTATTATCCTTCATATTCAATATTCAAATTTCACCTCTAAGAATTCCTTTAAAAATAATCAACAAAACAATTAATTTACCTACTATCTATGTAAGAGTGGGAAAATAAAGTTATTCTTTAATTAAATGGTTAATAAGGAACAGGGATATTTTCTGCAGTTTAAATAAGGCAGATTTATTATCAAATTTTGAGTGACTATTACATGACCAAATTATAAAATTAACAGAAGTTTCTCTCCCCCACCATCCAAATGAAGGGATGTTCCCACCTCCTCCCCCAGATGATGATATTTATGATGGGATTGAAGAAGAAGATGCTGATGATGGGTAAGAATAATCAGTGAACTGCTTTCTTGAAAATTTTTTGCCAACTGAAATTTAGTGTCGATTTCTGGTTTGAATAAAAAAACAAAAAATAGTGCTCCTTATTACCACACGAATAATAGTTTGAATGTTTACTTAATAGCAGATGTAAGTCAGAAAGTATAATTGCACCACACTTCAAGTGAAGTGGCATGTTATTTGGAAGAATCTCAACAACTTTGTCAAAAGAAATGAAATAAAAAAGAATTATCAGTGTTGTAGTTTTTTTTTCAAACTTTTCACAATCATTTTTTTATCAATCTATAATCTCTGGAGAGTTTATCAGTTGTATGGCTATCCTCTGGATAATAACCATAGTTATAGGCAATCCAAATAAAATGAAACCATATGCTATTTGTGGCAAAACTAGTATTGAGGGGGATGGGGTAACTGGGTGACAGGCATTAAGGAGATCACATGATATAATGAACACTGGGTGTTATGTACAACTGATGAATCAGTGAACTCTACCTCTGAAACTAATAATACACTATATGTTCATTAATTTAATTTAAATTAAAAAATAAAAATTAAAAAACAGTGTTAATTCTCTAAGTGTTTAAACTTTTATAATGGCATATTTTAAAACAAAGATTTTCACTTAATTTTAAACATAAAATAATGCAAAATTGACACTTATAACTTAATTTTGATTTAGCTTGCTGTTTTAAAACCAAGAGATATTTCACTAAATAGAAAAAAATAACTTACCTACCAGTAGCAGCAATATTCAAAGACCGTGGCCGATAAACTTAAAAGCATCATCTTGGTGACTACAATGAGTAACTTACTGCCTGAATGATCAATGCAGTATAATTATAAAAAATCTGAATGTCCACCCATCTTCACATTCCATTGATGATTCCATTCTGATCAATGCCTGCATGCTCCTAAGCTCCACACTACAGGTTGAAGAGAAGAGTAATTCGTGGTCCTGGGGGATTTTGAAGATGTTAAAGGGAAAAGATGACAGAAAGAAAAGTATACGAGAGAAACCTAAAGTCTCTGAGTCAGACAATAATGAAGGTTCATCGTAAGAGTCAACCAACCAAATCCAGTGCACAATAACTACACTAATATTAATTTAATCAAATGCTACTAATATTTTATAACCAATAACCAAATTCTGACAGGCTTAAGTCACTTCGATGTCATTTTCCATTAGTCATTTTAGCCTTATTTACTGTCACCCTTACACTCACGCATTTATGTAAGAGGAACACAAAGTATTCAAAAATTATCATATGGTTTAAAGATATATTTTGCCTTCCCAACAAACATGTGCAGATAACACACACAAATGCACAAACACACACCCTCACATACTCCTACATACTGCGTTTAGTAGAACTTTTTTTTAAATGTAGCATCATATCTAAAAGCTCACAATGCCAAGGCCACATTATATTATATAATATTTGATAGTGACTACCCTTCAAAATATACATCCTCTTTTAAAAATTAATTTGCTGGAAGTAAAGGACAAAATTTGGAATTTCTTTTCTCTAAATAAATATTCAACGTCTCGGTAGCTCAACAGATTCTCCATACTTCACTAATGTCTTTTTAAATGTTAATTCCACATAGAATTCCTTATTTTAAACTCTTCTGTGAGACCTAAAATCAACACCTAGTAAACAGGACACTCAAAATTGTAAATAAACATAACAAATCCTCTTTGATTTTAACAAATCCTCTCTTGATACAGCATTATTCAAATGATGACCTTACTTAGAAATAAAGGCAGAGATTATTTTTCTTGCTCCTATTGTACACCTCCTAATTTTGATTTTCAGTCATTTGAACTAATGACCTTTCACACCTTAGTATAACTGTGCACCATTCTTCTAGAGATGTGTGTTTGTGTGTGTGTTTAAAGTTCAGAAAGTTATAAAAGCAAAGGCCTTTTTCTGTTGCAACTAAATGCCACCCAATGCTGATTTCAGATTACTGATTAGATTGCAACTAAATGCCACCCAATGCTGATTTCAGATTAATAAACTCTTCCTCTGTGGCTACAGTGGATATTCCTCTCTTATTCACCATTCTCCTGTTTGGGAAAACATGGTCATAGAAAGAATCCTATGACCTTTGTTCATTTCTACTCTTTAAGTCAAATAAAAAGTTTTGACCTGAGCTATGCCACAATGACTCCAAAACATTGAGTCCATTTAATTTACTCTGATGTGATAATATGCCCAAACTTCAGAGAACAAATCTGAAAATATTTGGAAGAACCTCAAAAATAGATGGCTATGGGCAAAATAAACCACTGGATACCTTGACTTTTGACTTTTTTGGCCACCATTGGAATTAAAAAAAAAAAAAAAAAAAGTCTTGCAAAATTGAAAATTGATGGAAAGGAGCTGAGACTCAGTGGAGAAATGGAGATGAGAAAGGAATGACCATCAAATAGATTAATTAGCAGTCTGAAGCCTCTGGGCTATTACTTGTTCATGCCTCCCCTAAATAAAAGGTCTCAATTTCTCGTTTATATTGGTCTGATTATAAATGTGTTCTCATTTTCTTTCCAGTTTCCCTTCTCCTCCTAAACAATTGGGTAAGTAATAAAAGCTAATTATATATTTTCTATCTCATTTATTGCAGATGAGATAGTGGGAAAGCATTGGATATAGTCATGGTTTCTAGATTAAAGTCCTGGCTCTGGATATAATAACTCATGTAATTGTCAAGCAACTGCTCCTGGGGGCGGGGGGCAGTTTCTCAACACTTAAAGAGTGGGAAGAGGAAAATTTTTAATATTGATGGTTTTAAACCACCATAGGGGTCACTATGGAGAAAACAACAGGTAGGCAGGGATGGACACCAAGATTTCTCATGTCTCCTCTACCCCAATTCAGTCGACCCTGCTATATTGGGCTTCTGCATAATGATTTCTAAAAATGTACCAGATTATATGACACCAAGGCCCTTCTAAATCTAAATGTCTTTGATTTTTTTAAATGTATAAATTACATTGTATTTGGAAATTTTTCCACTGCTAAATGTAAAACAGTTTCTTCTTCGTACAATTTTGATCAGCTTATTTTTTCTTATCCCTGCTGAGACAGACCTTTAAAAGATTCTTCTTAAATTGACTTTGAACAAAATGAAATCTCACAAGAATATTCAGGGGCTTTCAAAAAGTTGATACGAATTTATAAATAAATTGAAAGAGAAAACTAAACACACAGATAACCTATTCTTCCAGACTGCTTATCTGACCTCATTTTCAGTTATCAGTTTGAAAAAAAAAAATAAGACACTAATTCAAATTGATCGATAACTGATGATGAGTTTATATCTTAATCTATAACTTTCAAAAAGTATTCAAGAAACTTAGCTCCACAAAGGGTAGGTATAAAGTGAAGCAAATGTGATCAGTTAAGTAAAAAAATGGTTTTTTGTCTTAATTTTCTTTTGTTTTCAAGTGTGTTCTAAGTGCAAGTGTATGGAATAGTAATTTTTCCCATTCTTGAAACCAATAATCTGTCATATTTTTATATATTAATTATTAGTTCTTCACATAGTTGTGAAATTAATTCCCTGAGTGGGGAGAGAATGTTCACACACAGACAAGTGTGTATGTAATATATATGTATAGAGTACATACATATGTATGTATATATATGCACATATGCATATATGTGTAGACATATGTATGTAGTCTATACATATGCTGTATAGAGAGTTCTTGAAATTAAATCCTTGCCACTAGCACAGAGCATTTAAACTTTCTATGATAACCATTCCTTAAAACATTTGTACTCTCTTCAACTCATCTCTTCAGCTTAATTTGCTGTGTGCAACTTAGTAGGTGCACAGAGGAAGCAATCCTCCTGATTTTATTAACAAGAGATCTAGATGGAAGAAAAGTATTCATGGATTGGAAAATCCATTGAACCTGTTAAGGGCACAGCTGTTTTTCTTTTTTTTTTCTTTTCTTTTTTTTCTGTTTTTCTACCAACACTGGTTCTCAATACCTGCTGGTACCAGACATGCCTTATTAATAGAAATATTCTGTCTACTTTAAGGTGGTATCACACCTAATATTACTACAAGTTAAAAGCTAATGAAGGACAGATCAGTGAGTAAAAGAGAGTGATAGGTAGGTAGGTAGGTAAGTAGATAGATAGATAGATAGATAGATAGATAGATAGATAGATAGAGGCAGACAAACATAGACACAAATATAGACATATAAATAAAATAATATATATTACCATACCCTCCCAAAACCCCTAAGACTCTTGATTTCGATCTCTATTGCCTATTGCCAATGGCCAGTAATGTTGATTTGTTTGTCAGCTATCTACTAAACCTGACATTCATCACATATGTTGATCTTCAAATAATCTTAATCACTATTTGAGGGGTTTATCCTGTTAATGCTAGTTACAATTATGTCACTGGCTTTTCTTGAGGGAAATTTAGCAGAAGCATCCAGGGAGAGAAAAAATCTCTCCCCTTCAAGGATAGACAGTGCTTTTGGGAGAAATATACAGAGATCCCAGGAAAACTTATTTTGTTGTCCTCAAAACCATCTTTATATTAAAAACATAATCGAATGCTCATATCAAAATTCAAACTAAAAGTGTTTCAACATTTGATATTTTGCCTTTTATTAGACGTGGGAGATGAAGTTTATGATGATGTGGATGCCTCTGATTTCCCTGCTCCACCAGCAGAGCTGAGGTAATTAAAATGTTCTCATTGTGAGATGAGAATCTAACTGATCAAGAAAATTCGTCTAGAATAAAAGACCAGTAGTGTGTGTATCTACTGTGTTTGATCCCATTTGCTCTGTCCTCTCTCTGATCCCAGCTCTAAAGTGTCTTCTAGGTTTATGGGGAAGAGCCCTGGTCACCCCCTACTTCTCCCCCTCTCCTGGGTGTTCTGCTCCTGGTCCCCTGATTATTCTCTGCCCTGTGACTCACTGATGTCTACATTCTTTATTCATTCATATACTCAGTCACTGAGAAAATATTTGAGAGCCTGATCACAACTGATCTCACTGATTCATCTCCTCCCTTTATTTTTACCCTTTTCCCAAAAGCTTTTTTTTGTCTTGAATGCACTTCTTAGTTTATATCTCACCTTTCACCCACCTTCTTCAAATCTCTTGTGTCCTCCACAAGATTTTTTTCCTTTATGAAAAAAAAGATGATTTGTGTTTTTAAAAGGACTTTATTATGTCTCTTTTTCACAAAAAGCATCAGATTCTTAAAGGTTCCATTCAAATTTAAAAAAGAAAACATTGAGGGTGAATAGTGACATTCTTCAGGTCACCTAAGGTTTCAATTTAACTTTAGGTTAAAATAGGAAAATCTATTAAGATCAGTTAGTACAAAGGAGTACTTTTTGAAGCCTCTTTTGAAGTAGAAAATAACCTGGTAAGATGCTTTTTTATATTTCAATGAACATGTGAGATGAGCTAATACATACTGTGTAAGAACACCTCTATAGCTTTCTTAGGAAAAAAGGTGAATAAAAGGATCTTGGACTTGATTAGTTGAAGGACGAAAGTGACATAAATGGGAGAGAATACGCAGTGTCTTCCATGCTGTACAGCAAAAAGGCATGAGTACTTATTTATTTATTTATTTATTTTTTACCAACACTGTTAAGTTAATTTTACTGAACAAAAGAAAGTATCAAGATCAAAGACACTGAAGGGAGAATATGCTATCATTTCTATGTGAAGATCAAGTTCGATAGGCACAACAAACAAGAAAGATGAAAACAGAATCATTTTCCTTTTATCTGAAAGGAAAATCTAATCTTCTTTAGTAATATGTTAGGTTTGAAAATTCCTCACCATTGGGAAGTGACTTCTATCCCTGACATTTTTTTAATGCATTTTTCTGCTTTGTAGTACTGTAAAAATGTCACCACATTCCATTAAATAGCTCTCTAGGAACCCAGGTACACACTGGACCTTTTCTTCAAGTAAAATAAACCCCAGCTGATTAAACTTTATGTGATATGCACCGTTTTCTTTACTGCTGCTTATTTTCAGAGTTTAAGACTATTTTATGTTCTTTCCCATAGTATTCTATTTTTAACTAAAACTGAATTTCAATAGATTATTTTAAAGAGAGCTCATGGGCCATTTTTAACATGTATATCCTTATAGTTCCAAACGGCTAATTTAAGATAGTAATTCCTCTACTGCCCAGAGCACCGTAGTATAGGAGATACTGAGGAAAGATGCAGAACCCAAGGCAGGACAATGTGCTAATACATTTCACGGTAAATGAACTGAATTCTAAGATTCAAAACTGAAGAATCAAACATTGTAAACAAATCAGTTACAAACAAAACTTTATTTTAGGTGGTCTCTATAAAAATTAATATCAGCATTGAGAATCTTTCATTATTCACAAAAATTCTGATTTTTAAAATTTCCTCCTTCAGAGATTTCTGACCTTTTCCTAACATCCACATTCAACATTAGCAAATGTTCTTCAACCTTGGTTGCAAATTAGTATTACCTGGGGAGCTTTACAATATATGTCAGTATCTAGACCCCACTCAGTCTAATTAATTAGAATGTATTTAATTTAATTAGAATGTCTAGGAATATGACAAAGGCATTGGTATTTTTTAAAAACTTCCCAGGTGATTCTATATGTGGCCAGGCTGAAAAATCACTATCTTTGCCTTATTATTATGACGATTAGCTTTAGTCTACTTGGTATCTCTGAGATGCTATCCTGGCTCTATTTTAAGCTTATATGAAAACCTGACATATAGATAAACTTTTCAAGACATAAAAATCAATTTTAAAAAAATGTTCTTTTTCAAAAAGCCTTTTCTATGTTATTGGCCAAGCCAGTTAATTATCCATGAAGGTTTGAAAAATATAGGGATTTTGACAATAGATAGGTTGAATCATATGAAACCTCTGTTACATAACCATATTTACACTAAACCTCAATAATTGTATATGGTTCACCGTAATAGGTAATCACTTCCTTCCATTTTACTCATAATCTGTATTCTTTGAAGAATCATTTCTGTGTTATGAAATATTACCACTTATTACAGTGAAAGTACTAGATTTCTAAGAAAAGGAATTAATTAAAAACAAAATTTGACAAAAATGTAATGTTATGGAGTCTCTATTGCACACTGTTCTTTTTATACCAAACTAAACGCTGTTTTATATGTTCTACCATCTTAGTCAAGGAGCCAAGGCTAAGACAGAAGAAAAAGACCTTAAGAAGCTAAAAAAGCAAGAAAAAGAAGAGAAAGACTTCAGGAAAAAGTTTAAAGTATGTCATATTTAATTATCAGACAAAGTTCAAAGCACTAGTGGGGGAAAAAAAACAATGATTTTTAAATACCAAACTGCAGGTATTAAAAGCAGAATTGTCAATGTCAGTTATCCATTGTAACTTCTTTATTTTCTATAAAAATGTCCTTACATTTGAATGTATTCCTTTAACAAATCAAGCAAAATCTTATACATGCACAATATATATATACTGCAATAATAATTTAGATTTAGCCATTCTTTGAACTTTAATAAGATAATCTAGAAGTAGAATGGACAAAAAAAAAAGATTCTTGGGACACCTGGGTCGCTCAGCAGTTGAGCATCTGTGTTTGGCTCAGGGCATGATCCCGGTCCCAAGATTGAGTCCCACATCAGGCTCCCTGCACAGAGCCTGCTTCTCCCTCTGCCTGTGTGTCTGCCTCTCTCTGTATGTCTCTCATAAATAAATAAATAAAATAAAAATCTTTTAAAAGATTCTTATATAAACACACATACATATACATACCCTGGAATATTATTCAGCCATGAAAAAAGAAGGAAATCTTGCCACTTGTGACAACATGGATGGCCCCTAAGGGCATTATGCTAAGTGAAATAAGTCAAACAGAGAAAGACAAATACCCTATAATAATCATTTATACGTGGAATCTTAAAAAGCCAAACTCGCAGAAACAAAGTAAAATGATAGCTACCAGAGCCTGGGGTAGGACGTGGAGGAGACATTGGTCAAAGGGTACAAACTTTCAGTTATAATATGAATAAGTTTCAGGGGTCTACTGTACAGCATGGTCATTATAGTTAGCAGTACTGCATTATATACTTGAAAGTTGTGAAGAGAGTAAATCTTAAATGTTCTCACCACAAAAAAAGAAATGGTAATTATGTAAAGTGATAGAAGTGTTAGCTAAAGCCACAATGGTTGTCATTTTGTAATCTATATCAAATCAACACATGTACACCTTAAATTTTAAAAATGTTTTTAATTTTTAAAATAGTGATAATATTAGGTTGGTGAGATTATGAGTGGTTTTCCCTCAAAAATTATTCCTTAATATTTTTACATTATTTTTTGAAAACAAGGAACTATTTATTTAGCAAAGGCTTTCTTAATAAACCTGTCAATAGATGGATTACTTTAATAATCATCAATCAATAAATTAAATGTTTTTCTTTATTTTTCCAGTATGATGGTGAAATTAGAGTCCTGTATTCCACCAAAGTAGCACCCGCCTTAACTTCTAAAAGATGGGGGACCAGAGATCTACAGGTGAAGCCTGGTGAATCTCTTGAAGTTATACAAAGCACTGATGATACAAAAGTTCTCTGCAGAAATGAAGAAGGAAAATGTAAGTCACTGCTTACTCTTTGCTGCTATGGCACTCTGGGATTTAATAATCAAATGCGTGTTCCTGATCGCTCTTGTTTTATTATCTTTGTTTTGTCTATGTTTTATGAATTGTGGAACATACATTAAGAAACTAGAGATCGTGCTGTGCTGAAATCAATGTATTGTATTTTAATCCTTTTTCACTTAAAAACCTGCTATTTTTGGCACTGTGGTGCCAAAGTAATGCCAAATTAGTACTTCTCAAAATGTGGTCCCACAGACTACCAGGATCAGAAAACCCTTTGTGTATTAAAATCACAGTTTCCTGGACTCACCCTTGACTTGCTAAGTTATGAGTTCCGGGGAGTCAGATGGAATATGTGATCATCACCTCTTCCCTAACTTATTCTCAGGTACACCAAAGTGAGAACCACTGTGCTAAAGTAGTGAGTGGCTCTTGTTCTGGCCTAGTTTTGAAATTATATAGCACATGTCATATCTAGAATTTCCAGTTTTCCTACCTAGCAAATCTTCTTATTTTCTTTTCCTACTTGGACACACTCAATACAACATAGTATTCCAAATGAATATAAGACAGTCCTGTCTTTGACTTTATCAGCTATTAAAACTGACAGAGGTGGAAAAAAAAAAACTGACAGAGGGAAATGCTTTTGTCAAATTTTAAAAGAAGGCTTATTTCACTTAAAGTTCAGGAAAGAGTAGCTCCCAATTGTGCTTCTTGGGGGAAAAAAAAGTGCTTCCTATATATTTTTGTTTATATATAGGAATATAAATATATATAGTGCTTCCTATATATATTTATTTTTTAATTTAATTTAATTTTAATTCAGGGTAGTTATCATGCAGCATTATATTAGTTTCAGGTGTACAACATAGTGAGCCAGCACTTCCATACATGACCCAGCACTCATGATGACAAGTGCACTCCTTAATACAGCATAGTATTGAATACAAGAGAGTCCTTGTCTTATTATTTGACTTTATCGGCTATTGAAATTGCAGTTGGAAATGTTTCTGTCAAATTTTAAAAGGAAGTTTATTTTATTTAAAGTCCAGGGAAGAGTAACTCAGAATTATGTGTCCTGTCTTTAAAATCGGATAGTCAGCATGGATGCCCCCTATCAGCTTGGTTAGTCTGTGTGGAAAACATGAACTCTGAGTCGAATTTTAATGACAGGAAGGTGACTCAGGGACAGGAACTGAAATGGGAGTTTTAAGAATAAAACCAGTGACTCAAGGTTGGGGAAATGGATCTAAAGTTATCATGGAGGAGGTGTGGTTGGTTTTTAAAAGGAGAAAATGAAATGTGGGTACAAAGAATAAAAGACACGGGTAGTGTAGTATTAAGACTCAAAGGTCACTGGAGATTATGTGTAAACAAGTGCTCCAGGAGACAAAGAAAACCCCCATTCAGACTAACGTTTGTGAGCATGAACCCCAAGCAACAGCTTTAAGTGCAGAAAAGCTGTATGCATTAAAAGATCATCAAAAATATTAAAAAGTTTAAAAACTTAAAAGGTATTAAATAGGTTCTGATTAATATACCAGATTGAATATTACATGATGATTATGATGATAATGTGAGGAAATTCTCACGACACAATAGTAAGAGAAATAAGAAGCCTGCTTAACATGGGATGGATTTACAGCCATGTTAAAAATTATTAGGGGCATCCCAGGTGGCTCAGCGGTTTAGCACGACTTTCAGCCCCGGGCATGATCCTGGAGACCTGGGATCGAGTCCCACGTCAGGCTCCCTGCATGGAGCCTGCTTCTCCCTCTGCCAGTGTCTCTGTACCTCTCTCTCTCTCTGTGTGCGTGTGTGTCTTTCATGAATAAATAAATTAAATCTTTTTTTAAAATTATGTAAATATGGGATGCCTGGGTGGCTCAGAGGTTGAGCATGTCTACCTTCGGCTCAGGGTGTGATCCAAGAGTCCTGGGATCAAGTCCCACATGGGGCTCCCCACAGGGAGCCTGTTTCTCCCTCTCCCTGTGTCTCTGCCTCTCTTTCTCTGTGTCTCCCATGAATAAATAAATAAAATCTTTTTTAAAAAAATTATGTAAATAGGGTGCCTGGGTGGCTCAGTTAAGCATCTGTCTTGGGCCCAGGGCTTGATCCTGGGGTCCTGGGATGGAGTCCCATCTCAGGCTCCCTACTCAGCAGGGAGTCTGCTTCTCCCTCTACTCCTCCCCACTGCTTGTGATCTCTCTCTCTCAAATAAGTAAAATCTTCTAAAAATTTATGTAAATAAAGAAACTGAACTATACTGCTAATAGTGGCTGGGGTAATGAGCCTAAATGAACCTGTTTTCTTTCCTCTGCTTTCCAAAGTATATGACATTTTTTATGAGTGAATTGTCCTAGTGCTTGTCCTGTGACCCTTTCTCCGGGATACAAGCTGCAGACCAATCTTGCCATGCTGTCCTGAGATTCTTGTCTTTAGCACCAAATCCCATCTAAAGAAATGCTCCTTAAACTTCAAAATCCATAACCCCTCTTATGGGGATCCTGTCAAAAATGCTGAATCTAACTCAGTAGGTATGAGGTGAAGTGTAACATTCAGCACTTTTCCAAGCTGCCAGGGAATGGATGCTGCTGGTCCATGGAACATACTCTCGAGTAACAAGGGTGTAAATGGCTTCATCAACAACCTGTGTGGATGTAGATGGGCAGGAAGATGCAGCACCAGAAACAGAAATTTGGAGAAGACTCCTCTTTCCAGGAGCTAATAGACCTTAAGAATGAGAAAAACAGTAACTACTTAGGGATAATTTTGTAATCTGCACTCATTTCCTATTTGGACCTCAATAATTCTTAGTACTGTTATGAATATTGGAGGGCTCCTGCCCTCTTAGAATTTATCATCTGTTAAAAATGAGAAGGGCAAACATTACGTAAAATGCTGATAGATCACAGTCAAGGGCCCCATGTCACTTTTATCTTTTTTTTTTTTTTTTTTTCTTTCCTGGAGCAATACCAATGCCCTTTACAATTCCCAGGCTCACTGATAACGAATTCAAGGCTTAGAGGGCTCGGGGTCCATCCCACACAGGACGGAAACCTGATGATTCTATCAGCAGTGCTTGTGTACCTGTTTTGTTTTTGTTTTTTTTTTTATTTATTTAAAGAGTTTCTTTGGACTGGTTTAGGATGTGATTCTAGGAAACACTCAAAGGCAAGTGGGAAAGTAGACAGGAAAGGAAAGGCAGTTGACAAAGCCTTGTTATGGAAAAGGTTGCCACTTAGATCATTGGAGCTTATTCCAGTTGGGAACTCGAAGTGGCAGTGTTATCACACCCAGGGAGAAACAAATTGGGGTATTTATACATCAATCCCTGTTAATGTGGAGTTGAAGCCTCCTCCTGGGCAGGTGGTGAGCCATTCAGGATACTGAGCAAGCTGAAAAGGACATCTGGAAGACAAGAGAAAAATGATCAGTTAAAAAAAAAAAACTGCAAGCGTTATTCTTTGGAAGTTGGGTGAACCAAAAGGCACCAACATGGTTAGGGTGAAGGTCTATGGGAAGGCCACCTGGAGCATCTGCTATTGCCTTTCATGTTAAGCTTTGTTCCAAAATGTGATTATTGTACCTGCTTAATTTCACTTTTATTTTGCCAGATCTCCTGCTTTTCTTAATTTTTCTAAACTTCCTGCTTATTCCTCCCTTGAACTGGATCCTTGGTATTCTTATTCTCCCTTATCTCTGATACATTGCTCATGACTTCTATAGGATTTGAGAGAATTGTGTGGATTTAACCTCCCTCATCTACATTCATTATTGCAATAGCCTTTCAAATGCTATGTCTACTTTACCCTTACTCTCAGCCAATCTCCCTGCCACACTGTTACTCAGATATGATTTTTAAATATACAAATATTATCTGAGGCTAGTACATAAAACCCTGTAGATCTAACTTCAATCTCATCAACTATTTCCCGTCTGCAACGGATGCTCTAAAAGTATATACTACATACTTGTCATTCCCTAAGTAAATTAGGCTATTTCATCCTTCTATGCTATTTTATTCTACTTCAAATGCCCATAATTGCCTATTAAAAGCAATCCTGTTGTCATCTAAAATTGGAAGCACACCCACTCCCTACTCTCCAGTCACCCATCACAATTTATCTCTCCCCTGCCCCACCATGCTACTTCTTCTGTCTCTGGAATTGTCCTTACTGTTTTACCAATCTGTTATTCTTATTAGACTCTGAGCTTGAGAGTAACTTCACTGAAATGTTCTCAACATTGTACTGCCAACACATCCTGTGGTGCCTGGCACCTTGTTCAGGGCTTCCTGAGCTGAATGTAACAATTTGGAGATTGCAGTTGGAGAACCAGATGAAAGTCTGACACATAGACACACACAGGAAGAAGTCTGTGGAATAGTTTAACTTGCTAGAAGACAGTTCTCTATCTTAGCCTTACTGATGTAGCTTGCTTGTTGTGTATTATTTAGGAGGCTTTAAATCTTTCAGTTCCTTACTTCTATATCTGCTTGGCTGTAAAGGCATTTGCAATCCAACACCATGGTAACCTTAACATTTTCCTTACTTTCCATTCCTTAATCCATCAAAGAAAAGAAAATATAGCTTACTGAAACTTAATTTGTAATGGTAGAAATTAGAGGCAAAAGTATTAACAAATAATCTCTTTCCATGGTGGAATTGAGTACAAGCCACTATTACAAGCATTATCACATTTGATCAGTTCACCCACTGGCTTGTGGAAAACATAGCGCAGAGGCATTGAGATCTTAAATATGTATTTCTGGCACATTCCCAAATATTTAGAATTTCTCGCTAATATTTGAGTGTATTCCACAACTCAATGTCTCATAAGCTGTGAGTTTCCCCACCTCCTGTCACTGGAGAAAAATTTTCTACAAAAAGTGTGGAAGGAGACATGAACAGAATTATTTGTGGTTAAAATGCTCAACATTTTCTTTGGGCATCAAGGAAAGGGAATTTCAAAGATAGTTCGGATTTTCTCAAATCTAACTGATCATTTCTTTGTTTAAATCATCTCGTTTTCAATTTTAAAACAGCACATGCTCACTGAAGAAAATTTTTTAAATTCCAAAATGTTGAAAGTCCCCTGATTTGAAGTCCTAGAAGTAAGTAGAGAGAACGGAGAGAAGGAAGAGAGGGAGAGAGAATATTTCTATAACAGCAGGCTAATAATTCATATTTAGTCTTATACACTGTGTTTTATTTTTTTCTTTTGTTACATTTTAAGTATGTTCCGTTGAAGTCAGACATGGTCCCCTTGCCCGGGTAAATCTGTACATGATTTCACTGTTTTTATTTTTATTTTTTTTAAAGATTTATTTATTTATTTATTTATTTATTTATTTATTTATGATAGACACAGAGAGAGAGAGAGGCAGAGACACAGGCAGAGGGAGAAGCAGGCTCCATGCCGGGAGCCTGACGTGGGACTCGATCCCGGGACTACAGGATCGCGCTCTGGGCCAAAAGCAGGCGCTAAACCGATGAGCCACCCAGGGATCCCTGATTTCACTGTTTTTAAACAACATGAGGCCAAATTGAGTAAATTTAACTTTATTTCTGGACTTGCTCATGACAAGTGAAATCATAAATAATAGAAATTGTTGCTTTTATTAAGAAAAAAATGTGAAAATATTAGAATGAAGATATTTTCAACTTTTCCAAAGATGATTTTATATTTCTTTCATAACAAGGTAAATCAGTCCTGAGAGTTGGCACATATGGGGAATGGATGTCTTTCTTAATTAGCTCTATCCCACCACATATTTCAAAACCCTTGTCTCAAGCCACTGTGTTCTGTTGTATGAATATGAAATTCATATTCATGAATATGAATATGAAATTCTCTTAAGTATGAGAATCCCTGGTATGCCAGCACCCACAGTAAACATGGCAGCCATTCTACATGGTATGGAGCCATGATGACTTTTTTGCTTATTTCATATGTATTTTTTATTAATATTCCTTATGATGGATGTACATGGAACATTTAAGCAAAGAGATCATTTTTCTATTGCAAAAAAATTATTTCTAGGAACTATAATGGAGCGATTATATAAAATATAAAAATCATGGTAAGTCACTTGTTTCAGCACTGTCATGAATGATGCTTTTAATAGAATGAAGTTTTACAGATTTTTAAAGGTACTAAACAGCAAAATCTATACTGTATTAAAAGTCATTGACCCTGTAAAAATGCTATATAATAGTAATTTTATAGCTAATGAGCCCTAAATTATCACATCATTTCAGGAAACTAAAATAGAGCAGTATAGTACCGTCCCACACTGCATCTCCTTGATATATTTTTCCTAAATAATATTCATAATCATTCACATTTATGTAGCTCACACACACAAGTAACAGCAACAGGAGAGCATTAAACAAAAGGGAAAGCCATTCCTTAGTGCTCTTGAACAGGCAAGATATAGGTGGAAATGTAATAGGGATTTGAGATCTAAAATATATATTTTTATAATTAATTTTGCAAAGATAGGCTATTAAACTGTAGATCATGAGTTATTAACTTTGGTCATATAAAGAACTATTTAATGCTTAATTACTACAGATAGTACTTTATCCAGGTCTACACAACTTTAGCATAAATGAATTTTTAAAAGATTATGTAAAAGCAAAGAAAAATAAAAACCTTTAATTTCCAAAAATAGTGCCTATATTCTCTTTGTTTTGTTCTTTATTTCTTTTAATCTTCTAAAGACTTTTAAAAAAAAAAACAAATATATTTGATGCTGGGTTAAGTCCAGTCTCTGACAACAGTTTAGATTTCTTATATGTTTCTCTAATTTTGTATCTTCTAATTTTAGTTCAGGGACATTACAAAGCCTGAATAGCTCACAATGACATTGCCTTTGTTGTAAAAAGCTTCAGCTCATCCACATCATTACTTTTAAATTATTAACTTAAACATAAATATCTCATGGGTACACTTAATATTGTATTCCTTTATTTCCCAATTTGTTTTAAGAAAAAATTACAAAACAAAAGCAGAAACACCAACTTTAACTAATGGAAACAAAAACATTTGACTAAAAAAACAAACAAACAAACAAAAAAACATTTGACTATTACTATCTATAGAGAACTCTTCACTTTTTATTTTAGCTCCCAACATCAGTGCACGTAAAGACAGATTTCAGTTATTGGGACCATGACACGAAACCCACAATTTGTTCTAAAAACTTGTTATCTGCCTAGATTTTTCTCTTTTGAGAGACATGCATAGAATTGAATTTTTTAGAGGTGAGTTTATCCCCCCTCTAAAAATTATGTTAAATTATGATATATATCTTAATTTTTTTAGAAGTCTGTTAACATGAAATGAATAAAAGAACTGTGATATCAAAGCAAAGGATATTAATTTTAGATGTTCTTACATTAATAATTTTTACTACTTTTGCTTTAACTGAAATTTAAAAAGGAAGGTATAACAAGGTCTAATTTTTCATTGTCTGAGAAAAATATTACATTATTGTGCTTTTATCATTTTGACACATGCTTCATTATTTCCATACTACAGGAATTCAAAGATAACTTTGATTCTTCCTTTCCAAATAGAACTCTAATAAAGTTTTCATTAAAATGTCATGAATCTCTTGATAAAATATTTCAGTGGAGTTTTTTTTTTGTTTGTTTTTTTGTTTTGTTTTGTTTTGTTTTACTCTGGAATATTTCAAGGGAAAGTTCATCTTCTTAAGTCTTAATCTATAGTTTCATTTGTAAGGTCTCAACTTTTTTAAAAAATGTTTTTGCATGTTAAATCAATGGCAATATAAGTATACTCAAGTAAATTTATTATCATATGTGTTAATCTTTGCCTATGACCTTCCTGGTTTTTAATTTTTTTAGACATTTACTCTACTTAAAAATTAGATCTAAAGTAGACCAAGCTGAATAGATTGACTCTGAAAGAATTCAGAGGTTGTGTTGACAAGGCAATGAATGGTATTAATCTCAAGCATATAGTAGTGTTTAGGTGCTAACACAAAACTAATTATTCCAAAGCTTAATAATATTAATTAAATGTCAGCAGAAATTTTCTCAAGAAAAATATCTTGTATTTTTTCCTTAGGATTATTTTGCACCATAAGGGCAAAGATAAGGTGTTCAAAAACAAAAAAACAGGGGATCCCTGGGTGGCACAGTGGTTTGGCGCCTGCCTTTGGCCCAGGGCGCGATCCTGGAGACCCGGGATCGAATCCCACATCGGGCTCCCGGTGCATGGAGCCTGCTTCTCCCTCTGCCTGTGTCTCTGCGCCCCTCTCTCTCTGTGACTATCATAAATAAATAAAAATAAAAATAAACAAACAAAAAAACAAAAAACCCACCTTTGCTTGTTTTGCATAAAATATGGTCTATTTCCTATTTAATAGGAGAATCGCTAGAATGCTTGGTATGTGTTCTTCTAATAATGATTTGTTTTGTGAAAGATGAAAATGCACACATTGACACTCTGTCAAATGGCAAAAGCAGTATGGAAGACCTACCACGCTGAACATGAGAATTATTTTGCAACCATTTAGAATGCCTACTCCTGGGCAGCCCTGGTGGCTCAGCAGTTTAGCGCTGCCTTCAGCCCAGGGCAGGATCCCGGAGACCCGGATCGAGACCCATGTCTGGCTTCCTGACTGGAGCCTGCTCCTCCCCCTGCCTGTGTCTCTGCCTTTCTGTGTGTGTCTCTCATGAGTAAATAAATAAAATCTTAAAAAAAAAAAATGCCTACTCCCACAAGGAATCACAAGATTGCTGATTTGAAAGGAAGTTCAACACAGTTTTGACTCTGTAATATAATAAAATTTTAAAACTTAAGGCTTTGATCTGGTGGTATTTAAAATACCTATCTGCAAACTACTTTTATATTTAGAGAAACTATAAATTCTCCCTAGGTTGTGTGGCATGGGTATCACCATGAAGGAAATTTGAAGGAGCCTTGTGCCACAACCTGCAGTAGCATGGAGAAGGAGATAATCTGATTCTCTTTAAGAGGAAAGATTGTGAATGGAGTAAAAGAGACATGTAGTAGAGAGAGAAAAGTTAGAAAAGGAGAAGGTAAGAAGGGGAGAACAGTGGACACAAATAAGAAAAATCTCCTCCATTAGATTATATCTATTTGGAGATAGCTATAATTATTCAGTATATTATATTACATTGTATCCTATTAAATATTCAATTATCTCACTTTCTTAAAAGAAACAATAAAGATTATTCAATTCTGTACTATTAATAAAATTTATTTTCTTTTTTCATAGATGGTTATGTCCTTCGGAGTTACTTGGTAGACAAGTAAGTTCATATTCTTCTATTACTGTACTTATAAAACAAATATTATACTTTTCCATAAGAAAGATATCTGATATTTAAATAATACATTCTACTGAACTGCCATAAATAAATTTTTTAAAAATATGCTATATTAATGTCAGTAGAGTAGGATCCATAATAAAGTTCTGGTTTTCATAAACTGTTACTCTTTTAAATAGATAAGAACCCTTCTCATTCATGAGTATACAGTTCATAATTATATATATTCATTGGAGACAGACAGGGCAAAACATTGGAGACAGGGGACAACCACTAACACTTTCATTAATAGTTTGCCTATCACTTACTGATTAATGCAGTTGGTTGAAATGAATTAATCAGGAACCAATTAGTGTTTACACAGTAGGTGCTAATGTCACCTGTTAGTAATCTTCAATTGAGGGCTTTTCTTTACTAGGCATAGTAGAGTATTAACTTGCTCTTTTGGAAGCATGCCAGAAAAAAGATAGTCCTCAATGATTCTTCTATTCTTATGAATAAGACATTGTCACAGTCTGGTACTAGTGTTCTATTAGAATCCCCCTCAAATGTTATAAGATTCTGTTGCAAGTATATTAATGCAAGAAATGAACTCCATTATCAGGTCATACGCCAATATTAATATTTACAGAATTCTGCATAATAAAAAAAATCAAGGAAGACTCACAAACTGTATACATAAACAACCTGACACCAATCGAAAGAGATAACTCAATGCTAATGCTTTGTCAGCAAACTAGTAAAGAGTCAAAAGAAAAATAATCACAATTCTTTTTCTCAGAGCATTAATCACAATGGTGGGCAAGGCACTTTTCTATTTTATGAAAGATACAAATTTCAAGGAAAGAATATATGGCGTAACGAGGACAACTTCATCAGTGATTATTCCAGGATGATGAAGAGAGAGTTTAGAATTTATACTCTAAGAAATTATGGGTTCACCATCTATTGATGTGAATACTTAATAAGTGCTTATTGAATGAATGATAGGAAAATCTGTCCTCTTTGTATTTGTGTCAGATTTCTATTAGCCAAACCCTCCCTAATCTCAGAGAAAGGATCCAAACAAAGACATAGGGAACTCACAGCATCTGCCACAGTTGGCAGTGACTTGGAGAGCCTGCTGCTGCTTCCATGATAAAAGCAGAGATAATACAGAAACCAATAGTGGATCTTGTCAAAGTGAAAGTCCTCTTATATTTCTGAACTTTAAAACTGTATTCTAAAAACAAAACAAAACAAAAAACTGTATTCTATGTTTCAAGACTATATTAGCATTTATCATACTTTCTATTTTAATTACTTGCATATAATTCTCTCCTCCATTAGATTATAAGCATCTTGAAATCCAAGCTTCTGTCTTACTCATGTCTGTATCTCCTGGTACATAGGAGGGACTCAGTAGGTGTGTACAAAGAAATATTTTACAAAGATTCAGGACCAAGTACAACCAAAATGTGTAAAAGTAGCCAGAACTATTACTATGCATGCAGTTTATAACCATAAATATTTTTAGGATTATATAACATAAGAATCACCATACGAACCATATCTTGGCTACTCATTTTGAAATATAAATTTGAAAATTTATATATTTTATAATTAATATTTGTATATTTAAAAAATCCATTAGAGCCCCAAGTGGAGTATTGTGCTATGCTTGTTCAGTTTGTGCAGTTGAAAAAGTACTTCTTACAACACACAGCTCTATGCTAGGCTCACAGTTGGATCTAAAGATGAATAAAGCATATGTGGGGCTCCTGAGGCATGTTTCCACTATTCCATGTCTATGATATGGAGTAAGTTGTGGGTCTTTTGGTTATTTTTAGAATATAACAGAGGATTAGGTTAAACCAATGAAAGATGATGCAGATGACTATGAAATTTCTTCCCACTTAAAAGTGAATGACATTTAACTTCTCATCCTTAAATGCTTAATTTTGTCATATAAAATCATATTACTGGCTTTTTTTTATATTACTAGCTTTTTAATCTAAATATTGCCTTAATGTTAAGAACATATTTTTTAATAAAAATTATTTTCTATATTTACAGTGATGGAGAGATCTATGATGATATTGCTGATGGTAAGTCTCACATGGCACCCACCACCAAGAACAGTAACAGTGAATTTTTGTTCTTATAAATACTAAAAATAGCTTGCTGGATTAATTAGAGCTTTCCAATCAGATCAGAATTTGAATCACTTGAAAATGTTAGGAAAAGTAGATGCTGTGATATAATTTTAAAAAATTATTTGTGCACATGACTGGAAATCAAGGGAGAATCTTATTTATTTTCTTCGAAAACAGAAGCATGAAAATGATTAGTGAATTTTTCATTATACTATTAATCTTAATTTCTAAACTTTCATCCACAAACATATGTATACTTGACCAGTTAATAGGTACTTATTTCATAACCTATATTACTTGCCAGTGTTCTTTTAGCATCACATATTTATAAATTACACTCTAAAAACTTAATCTCAACTGAAATGATGCATATAGTTACTCATGTGGCCTTTTAGTTTCCTTTTAAATTTAGGATCGTACTGATATTTAATATCTCCAATCTCATTTACAGTAACTACCAAAGAGTACATTTAATTAATTGCCCAATAAAATAATCCTCAGTCTCATTTTGATAAAGAATAAATCTGTCCAAAAACTTAGTTAGAATTATATACTGAGCATTGAAAGTTAAATACATATATGATCTTCCATTTAACTACTTTTTCATAAAATGGGTCAATTCTACATTTTTTTTAATCCTAAACTGGGAGGGTGTGAATCACCCACATTTCTAACCTTGGAACACTTAAAAGATATGTGTTTTGTATAACTATATTGAAATTTGTACTTTTTTTTTTCCAGGTTGCATCTATGACAATGACTAGGTCTCAGCTTTGTTCATTCTGCTATGTTCATTTGCTGCCAAAATGAAGTCTAAGTTTTAATTGACATGCGATTGGATATCATAGAAAATGAATGCACACAACTACTCATTACCATTTGTTATAAAATCTTGATTATGAGGTTTTGAAACTTTGGACTTAGAAAATGATTTTGACATCTTGGAAGACTACACCAATGAAATGTAAGAATTACTAAATATTCCATCTCTGCCTCAGCTGCAGTTATGAAGGCACTTCTTTTAGACCACCTCCCTTCTGTAGACAACCTCCCCTCCTTAAAAAGAAAAAAAAAATGAGAAGAAATGATTGTGTTGTCTAAAGAAATATGAGGAAGAAGAATAAAGAAATATAAGGAAGAAAATATTAAACCATTTCACAAGAAGGAAAACTATTGTTTGAACTTCTAATTATGACTGTATCTTATATTCTTTATTCAAATTATCTATCCTGAAAAAGACACAACTGTCTCCTCTCTTGCTGGCAGGATAAATGTTTTAAAAATGACAGTGGTAGCAGAATTTTTGTATAAAGATTGTTCCTGTTTGTTAATTGTGAATATATGTTAATTATTTGATGAGAATGTAAACATTTAGTGTGCGCACTTAAGATTAAAATTTAGAAGAGCCAAAATAAGTTTTCTTTTTGCAGATTCATCCACTAATAGTTTAATTATGTGCTCTATTTAAATTACTGTTGTAACTAGAGTGGATATGAATGAGGACTACCCTAAAATTATGAAGAATGAAGATGGACTTTGAAATTAATTAGGCTTTTATGGCACCTCTTTACTATGAGAACTCTTTTGAAGGCTTTTGCTTTTCAATTACCTCTGTGGAACTTTTTTTTTCTTTTTTTTTAACTACTTTACTGGAAAGTTGGCCTAGTGTTTGGACTAGAACATTCCTTACTCAGACATACTCATTCCCAAAGCAACTCCAAACAAAATATGAAGCATTTGGGCTCCAAATGCTAAGAACACTAAACACCATGATACAATATTCAAAACCCTAACACCCAAGAAAATAGCATGTTAGGTAATTTTTTCACAACTTCCAAAATAGGCAAATCCTAAAGCAGGCTCTACTACTAATGAACCACGAAGTAATATTGGGTAAACTATTTATCCTCCCAGTTTCCTCATCTGCAAATTACAGGATTAGATGCAATCAATCAAATTTCCCAACTTTTTTTTACTACCAGTTACCTCAAACTTTTATAATCTTTTCCCTACCCTAATCCTGTATTTCAGAAGCCTTTGTGTATTTTTAAAATTCTTTGATTAAATACTGATTAATGCATTTTCCATACTTTAATATTGCAAAGGCCCATTGGAGCTTCTGAAGAGTGGCCCCACTGAATTGAAATCATTTTAAGTCATTGTAACCTCAGCCTTCATATGGGTAAAGTGTGATTTCCATTTGATATGTTGAAATTTGAAAATAGATCATCAAAAAAATAAAGAGAAAGAAAGAAAGAAGAAAGAAAGAAAGAAAGAAAGAAAGAAAGAAAGAAAGAAAGAAGAAAGAAAGAAAAAGAAAGAAAGAAAGAAAAGAAAGAGAGAGAAAGAAAGAAAGAAAATAGGCCATCATCAACATTTATTGCTCAATTTATAGATTCTGGGAGTCTGAGGCCCTCACATGAGAAACCAATGATGTCAAAGTCCCCCTCCAATTATGAAATACTTTAATGTCTACTTTTTAATATGGTAAGCCAGTATATGCTCATTTGATGAAATTATTTAAGAGATAAATTACATGGTTCAAAAGCATTTTTGTTTTTGTTAAATTTGGTAGCAAATATACGTAATACACTGACAGTATATTTCCAGTAATTTTTTTCTGATTGAGAATGACAAATTCAATACAACGTCAGTTTTTAAAATTCCTAATTAAATCAAGAGAATATTTTAGAGTTTTGGGTTATACACCAAGAAACAAAAATACACATGCCTATGAAAGACATATGTATTAGATAATCATCTTAATATAAAGATATATTTGACATATTAATTTTAATATACTAAATATTATTTCTCTTATAGTTTTATGTATGGAATTTTGTCACACGAGAAGAGTTACAATAAATAATACCTTCAGCAGATAACTTCGCCTCCTACTTCATCAAGAAATTGATCTGCAGAGTCTTTCTCTAAGTCCAATCTTACCTCTTTTTCCTTCCTATTTTGAATGAAATTGAAAAAAAACAAGCACAATTCCCTTCAACTTCCAATGACATTCAGCCTTAACCCATATTCAGACATTACCCCAGGGAATAAGATGTCCCTCCTCAAATCCATAACCTTTATCCAATTTCTTCATCCTTCTTTCACTGTAGTCTTCTTCCTTCACAGTTAACTAATTCTCTTTCTCTCTCTCTCTCTCTCTCTCTCACACACACACACACACACACACACTCCCCACCCAAATTCTCCCCTTTCCTTTCTTCTCTTCCTCTACTTTTAACTTCTCCCATCATGCAGATTCCCTCTTCTAGGCTTTCAAACATACTGAAGTTTTTCTAGCTCAAAAAACAACAGAAAATCTTGCCTTGAATCCAAACGTCTCTCAAACTACAACCCATTTCTACCTTCCTCTTCTCATCTCATTGTCTTTAAAATGGTAGGGTATATCTAGCAACCAGGAGAATACTACACCTCGTGGACCCCCAACCATAGGAAGCTTAACTCACCAAAGGTCCTGCCATCAACACTCAGAGACCCATTTCCACAGTTGTGCCAACTCCAAGCTGCCCACAGACTGCTCCTAGCCAATGACTGAGCATGGCAGTCCTGATCCTGAAAGATACAGAAGACACCAGGCCGCAGATGTGGTTTGAAGACTCCCCAACAGCCTTGCTAAAACTTCTTTACCCTGCATAGTACTCAGAGATGTTTCTTTCCAACATTCTTCCCTGACCCTGACCCTGACCCTCCCTTCCCTTCCCTTCCCTGACCCTCTTTATTAGGGTCAGACTTGCATTGCTCTCTGATGACTCCTCCAACTTCCCTGGCTTCCTCCCATTTCGTCTCACAAATACGTTGCTCCATTTTTCTGCAACATCAGCCATTTATGACAGGAAATAAATGAGATGAAGCACACACACCACACTAGAGCTCTCCAACTTGTCAATAACGAGGAGCCTTTCCGTGGGGGTGAGTGATGGACAAACCTCATTTAGTGTCTATGACAGCCAGATTGCATTTCTGTTAGAAGCACCAAATGCCATTGAGAGGTCTAGCAGGAATATAATCATAAAAAACTAATGCTGCTGCACATGAACTCCTCAGCATCTGATGCGATGCAAATGCCATGGCCTGGACTTGAAATTTAAAGTCAAATTATGGCCTTGGACTTGCCCAGCTGAGAATACTCAATAGCGAATACAGGCTGTTGGCAGACAGGTTCTTATTAACAAAGCAGAAGACAGAAATTCCTTCTATGACCACCTTCTCATCTCAGTTCTTAGAAACAGATCTTTGAAATGATGTAATATTTTTCAGAGACTTCAATTAAATTGATTAATAATTTTATTCAGGCATGGAAACTATCTCTTTGCTTTCAAATTCATGATCTTACACATGCTGTCAGATATGGGAGCTTGAGTCTTCATCACACCTCTAGGAACAGCGTTGAAAGGAAGACTCTTTAAGTAAGGATGAAATTTAGGTTATTATTCTTTAGCTAAAATGATATGATTGTTAGAGCTTCACCCTATATGGTAGAAGCTGTGTTAAGAAAAGCTTTGAAATGCTGTTGCCGCCCACATGCCTCCGGGGATTAGAGGTTTGTGGGGGGTTTTTTGTTTGGTGTTTTTTTGTTTTTGTTTTTGTTTTGTTTTGCTATGTTGGTTTCTTGTCTTTAATATGTATCAAACCAAAAGAGGTGCACTAAGCTATCATGGTCACTAACCTCCAAGATCTAAATAAATGTACAAGACTAGAAAACCAAAACCACAAGGTATTAAAGACTTTTGTGCATTTGTCTAGAAGAGAAACAACAGAAAATCTCTCTTATTCCAAACCTAACTGTAGAAATAGACATACTCACAAGGTATCTTAGGTTGGATCCTCCAGAAGCAGAGCTTGAGACTAGAATCTTAGAGGGCTTTGTTTAGGGGACTTTACAGTGGGGAAAAAATCTGTAAGCAGGATAAAAAAATCCTGCAAGCAGGATAGCACAGGGGAAAAAGTTGGGCAAAGATGTGCATTAACTGCAGCCCATGCTCAGCCTGATTCCAGAAGAAAGCACTGAAGCAAGAAGCACTCCATTGAGTCAGCTACCCTGAGGCAAGGGAGCTAGGCTTGTATCTCTCCATCAGCAGTCCCTGGCTACCAGAGGCTTCCTTCCCCAACCTCAATCATCTGTGGGCAACACTGCCTCTTTGGGCTGAGAGAAATTCTCCGAAGTAGGGTGCAGCTGTGAATTTTAGCAACCAATTCTTATAGCAGCTGAGGGATGGGTGCACCTGCCAGTAAAAGTTACGAGGGTTAGATCAGAAGTGAATTTTCTGCAGAAATAACAGCTCTCTCGTCAAATAGGAAGGGACATAAAAGTGTATATTTTATGGACCAAACGCTAAAGCTGGAAGGCCTTGCATCATTAAGGGGTTGTCCCGGCTTATCAAGGTCCTGTCAGAGTCCCAAATCATTTCAGCAGCAATGCCCCCTAAGTCACCACATTTTACACAGGTAAGTATGTTGAGAGGCAGTTGAAAGATGAATGTTCATTTTAAGTCTATTTATTATTATTATTCTATGTATCTTACACATTTATTCAAAAGGTGAAATCATCCAATCTCAGTATTTGAGTCAATTCCGTATACAAGCTGCATTGTCGCTGTCATCCTCACCATCTATTAGCATTTATTGAGTGCTTATTGTGTGCTAAACACTGTGCTGAGGGCTAAGAGCCTTGTCCTATTTAAACATTATGTCAACCTTATCAAGTCAGGCTCAGAAGAAATGAAATTTAGATGTGACATATGCTTTGCCCAAGTTTCATGAACAGGTTCAAGATCTTATCATTGTGATATCCTGCTTTCCATATGCTATCCACTCCTCCTCACTCCTGAGTAATAATAACAATAACAATAATAATAATAACAACAATGAAAATTGTTAGTGAGATACAAAGAAGCCGGAAATTAGGGAAAATGATGGTTTTTTTCATTATGATGCAGATGACAAACAGAAATGCTAGTGTTAACTAAGCTACAGAACCCAGTTTCAAGAGAGACTTGTAAGACTGAAATATATATTTAATTAATGTTAAATTTAGAGAATATGAGCTGTAAAGTCTATAACTTCAGAAAAAATGGTGATAACATATCATGACTGACCCCTTAACTAATATACCAGAATTTAGATATTCCGAGTAGTATCATTCCTTCAAACTAGTCAATTTTAGTGCTCTATACTTATTTCATTGGTTTGTATAAGATTTATCATTATGCCAGGAAAGAAGAAATTCAACTTTCAAATTTGCCTTTAGTACTTAGGAAAAAATTATTTGTAATATCTTTGTTTTCAAAAGATCATAAATGGCTATCCTTTGAAAATGGATTTGATTTTTACAAATAGGCTAGAACCTCATCTGTTGTATAAGGTAAGTGAACAAACAGGGCAATGCTCTTGTGAAATGGAGTTATGACCATAAGTTAATGACAGTTTTGTGCTCATCATAAATTCTCCCTCACCTTTCTTAGTATCTAGAGATAAATTTTAGTGAATATTTTTCAGTTTATAATACCAATATAAAATTTTTGCATTTCCCCCAGTCACCTTTCAAACATTAATTTTCTCATTAAGTAAAACTCTGTAAGTACATTTAAAGATTCCTGTGTACTTCATCACAATCACATTTTACTCTTTCTTCCCCTCCTTCTCAGAGAAAACTGGTACCTGATTTTGGTGTTTCTCACCTCTTTGCATTTCTTCACACTTTTCCTACATATGTATATATCTCTCAAAATGTTTTAAGTATTATTTTTTATATCTTAAAATTGGATAAAATTAGTATCATACTGTATGTGCTAGTCTACAACCTGCTTTTGTCACTTCCTATTATGTTTAGGAAAGGTATAGCAAGCATTCTACTGAGTGAAAAACCACAGATACTTTTGGTTTTCTACTAAAGTCATGTTAGATCGTTCCCAACTTCTGCTAACTCTGGGAAATGAACAAGGGGTAGTGGAAGGGGAAGTGGGCAAGGGGTGGGGGTGACCGGGTGATGGGCACTGAGGGGGGCACTTGGCGGGATGAGCACTGGGTGTTATGCTACATGTTGGCAAATTGAACTCCAATAAATAAAAAAAAGAAAAAATATCATAAACAATGTAACTATGGACATTCCTGTTGGAATTTCCCTAGGTATGTGAGGGTTTCTCTATGGAATATACCCAGGATTGGAACCACTAAACAGTAGAATAAGCACATAGTCCACTTGAATAGACAGAGGCCAATGCTTTTTGTACCTTATTTAAGAAACTCTTTTTGTACTCTTATTTAAGAAACTCTTTACCAGCTCATGAAGATATTCTATATTTTCTTCTAAAAGTTTTAAAGTTTTGCTTTCACTCTAAATTCTTTGAACCCATCTGGAAATACCAAGCTTCTTGCTCCTCAGAGAAGCAGTTCCTCCAAACCACTTTTTGATTGGGCTAACCCTCTCCACAATATCAAAGCCAACTCTGTGTCACATGCCGAGGTTCCATATGCCTGCATCGTCTGTGAGACTCATTCCTAGGACCACACAACTGTGTTTATTTCCACTGTACTTATGCATTTGACTAGATAATTTCAAGTCTCTGCACACTTTTTACAGAAAGTTTAGACTTCAATAGCATCAATATTGTACTAAAAGAGGATTCATGATAATTTTTAAACTCTCACAATTGTGGCAGTAATTTTTAAATTAATTACTATTAGAAGGAGTTAATAAGAGAAAAGTAAAAGCATAAATTAGTTCAGAAAAGTTCATGCAGAATATTCGACATAATTTGTGAAAATATAAGGTAGCAAAATATTCTTCCAAAAAAAGTCATTTATCCGATTCCATGTTGATGAAGAATCTTCTGGTTACTACTCAGTTTCCCAAGTATATCTGGAAAGAGGGTACTGCAGTAGAATGGAAACACTTTGGTCACTGAAAAGGTTATTCTACTTACAAACTGCTTCCTTAAACAAAAGATTCTCATGAACAGGGGGACCTTCAGGGAAATTCTAAAATAGGATATGAAAATCACTGGCACCAACCATGTAATGATTTTTCCTTCTTTGGAAACATGGTATCTCATAGATTGAGACCTTTGTTTTTAAAGTTGGCTGAGCAGGGGATCCCTGGGTGGCGCAGTGTTTTAGTGCCTGCCTTTGACCCAGGGCGCAATCCTGGAGACCCCACGTTGGGCTCCTGGTGCATGGAGCCTGCTTCTCCCTCTGCCTGTGTCTCTGCCTCTCTCTCTCTCTCTCTCTCTCTCTCTATCATAAAAAAAAAAAAAAAAAAAAAATTTAAAGTTGGCTGAGCAATGTTCTAGGGCTCCTCTATACATTGATAGATGGATCTCCATAATGATGGTGAATAAAAACACAAGTAAACTACTTTTTTGATACTCTTTTTTAGGGAATCCTACTTACTTCCCCTCCCGTGCTTGCTTTTTTTCAATATGTCTCTTTGTAAGAAAATCAAGTTTGAATAGTATTCATCAGGGGAGGAGTGTGCCTAAGCAAACAATAATTAAGGAAGTATGTTGGAATTTCCCACTGTCTCTGGGAAACGAACAAGGGATAGTAGAAGGGGAGGTGGGCGGGGGAATGGGGTGACTGGGTGACAGGCACTGAGGGGGGCACTTGACAGATGAGCACTGGGTGTTATGCTATATGTTGGCAAATCGAACTCCAATAAAAAAATATACAAAAAAAAAAAAAAAAGGAATCTCCCACTGTGATGGCCAGCTAGTCAATTTCTTTATTTCTGTCACTTTTTGAGACTATTTTATTAAGTACATGTGAATTTGTTATTTGAAATCTTCTTTATAATTAAGCCTCTTTTCACTATGTTGGGACATTTTGCATACTAATTATGTTTTTTTACTTAGTCTGTTTTCTCTGATATTAGGAAGGCTATCGAGCTTTTTTTTTTTTTTTTTTTTTTAAGGATTTTATCTATTCATGATAGACACACAGAGAGAGAGGCAGAGACACAGAGAGAGGGAGAAGCAGGCTCCTCACAGAGAGCCAGATGCGGGACCCAATCCCTGGACCCAGGATTACACCCTGAGCTCTGAGCCGAAGGCAGATGCTCAACCACTGAGACACCCAGGGGTCCCCCAAGATGACTTTGATCTTATATACAGTTTTCATCTTTTCATTTTTAACGTTTTTTTATTTTAGTGTATTTCTAGGAAACACCATATAGATGGATTTTTAAATTAACCTAACAGTTTCTGCCTTTCAACTGATAAACTTGCAATTAAGTATTCTGTCCCCATATACATATTTAGAATTGTTTCCTATTTTACATTGTCCTTTCTATTTGTTAGGTTTCTCCCCATGTGTCTTTGTTCTCTTTCTTGTCTTCTTTGGAGGCTGATTTATTTCTTCCTTTCTTGATTTTCTTCGTTTATTCCCTTCACCCCACTGTCCAGTATTTTCTTTCCTTTTTAATCCAATATTTAAATATTATTATTAAATGCAGACTGCATTTGCTTAAATGTGTCTACATGATTTACCAATTTATTTACCCATCACTGTTTCTTATATTTCAGACTATCTTTCCAGGGCCATTTTCTTCTTCTTGAAATACATATAATGAAAGCTTCAATAGTCATGCCTTTTGGGGGTAAACACTGCCATTTCCTGATTATCTAATATGTCTTTATTTTTCATGTTATTTAAAGATAGTTTTTCTTTAGATACAAAAATTTTGGTTGACAGTTTTATTTGTTTACCACTTTATACTTTTAGATTTATTTATTTGACACAGAGAGAGAGAGAGAGAGAGCACAAGCAGAAGAAGCCAGAGAGGGAGAAGCAGGCTCCCCACTGAGCAAGCAGCCTGATGTGAGACTCCATCCCAGGACCCTGAGATCATGACCTGAGCCAAAGGCAGAAGCTTAACCAACTGAGCCACCCAGGCACCCCTGTTTACCACTGTAAAGATAATTTTTCTGTCTGCTGGCATCTATTATGTCTGCAAAGGAGACTACAGTTATTCCAGTTGTGGTTCTTATAGGTTGTCTTTCTTCTGCAATTGCTTTTAAGATCTCTTTGTCTTTGTCTTCACTATACATTGTCTCCGTGTGGATTTCCTTTTATTTATCCTGTTTGGCATACATTATCCCTCCTATATTTGCTAATTTTGTTTTTCACAAATCCAAGAAAATGTAAGCCATAATATCTTTAAATACTGCATCTTTTTATTTTATTATTTCCTTCTGGGAATCCTATTAAAGTATGTTAGACCTGCTCAAAATATACTCCATATATTTTCTACCCCTTAGAATAGTGATTTTTGTTATTTTCAATTTTTTTACTGAGGTAGAAATTTCGTGCAAGTAAATTTGACCCTTTAAATATACAGTTCTGTAAGTTTAACAAACACATGGTGTCACATAACCACCACTATAAATAAAAAACAGAACCATTTCATCACTTCTAAAAATTTCCCTGTGCCATGTTGTCATCAACCAAAAGTAAAGGCAACAAAAGAAAAATAAACAATTAGGACTACATCAAAATTAAAAGCTTCTGCACAGCAAAAGAAACCATCAACGAAGTGAAAAGGCAATCTATAAAGTGCAAGAAAATATCTACAAACTACACATCTAATAAGAAGTTAGGAAAAAAAAAGTTAGATGTATAAGTACAAGGAACTCATACTACTCACTAGCAAAAAAACAAACCAACATAACAAAAGAAATCAAAACCAAAACAAAACAAAAAATAATAAATAACCCAATTTAAAAATGAGGGGATCCCTGGGTGGCTCAGCGGTTTAGCTCCTGCCTCCGGCCCAGGGCGTGATCCTGGAGTCCCAGGATCGAGTCCCACGTCGGGCTCCCTGCATGGAGCCTGCTTCTCCCTCTGCCTGTGTCTCTGCCTCTCTCTCTCTCTCTGTGACTCTCATGAATAAATAAATAAATAAAGTATTTTTAAAAAATGAGTAAAGGACCTGAATAGACATTTTTCCTAAGAAGACATACAAATGGCCAACAAGTACATTAAAAGTTGTTCAACATCACTAATCTTTAGGAAAATGCAAGTTAAAATCACAATGAGATATTACCTGACACCTGTTAGGATGTCTGTTATCAAAAGGACAAGAGATAAGAAATACTGACTAGGATAGAAGAAAAAGGAAATTTGCATAGTTGATGGGAATGTAAACTGGTACAGCCAAGATGGAAAACAATATGGAAATTCCACAAGAAATTAAAAATAAAACTACCATATGATCCAGCAATTCCATTTCTGGGTATATATCTGGGTATATATCTTGAACAAATCAAGATCTTAAAGAGATACCTGCACTCATGTTCGTGTATCATTATTCACAATAACCAAGGTATAAAAAACAATTTAAGTGTTTTTATACATCTAGTAATATTTATTATTCAGCCCCTAAAGAGAAGAAAATCCTGCCATTTGCAACAGCATAGATGAAATTGGAGGGCATTATGTTAAGTGAAATAAACCAGGCAGAGAAAAACAAATGCTGCAAGATCCCACTTTATATGTGGAATCTAAAAACCAAACCCATAGAAACAGAAAGTAGGTTGGTAACTGCCAGGAGGGTGAGGAAAACAGAGAGAGGCTGGTGAAAGGCTATAAAAAACTTTCAATTATAAGAGAAATAAAGTCTCGGACACCCAGCTGGCTTAGTTCATGGAGCATGCAACTCTTGATCCCATGGTCGTGAGTTCTAGCCCCTCGTTGGGTGTAGAGATTACTTAAAATAAATGAATTTAATTTTAAAAAAGAGAAACAAGCCTGAGAAACTAATGTACAATATGATATAGATGATAATACTGTATTGTGTAATTGAAATTTGCGAAGACAATAGAACTTAAGTATTCTCAAGAACAATTAACAACACTTTAATGGTAAGGGATGTGTTGTTAGCTTGATAGTAGAAATCCTTTTATTTGTCCATTATACCTCAATTAAAAAAAATTTCTCAGTCTCTAGTTTGTCCTTTTATTCCCTTAAAATTGTCTTTCTAAAAACAAAATTCTTCCTTTTGATGAAATCCAGTCTATCAATTTTTTTCTCATATGTCATGTCTAAAAAATCGTCACCTCACCCAAGATCACAGATTTTTTTTTCTGTTGTTTTATAGAAGTTTTGTGGTTTGGTATTTTATATTTAGGTCTATTATCCACTTTGAGATAATTTTTATATAGAGTGTGAGGTGTAGACCAAGGCTCATTATTTGTTGTACGGCTATCCAAGTGATCCGATACCATTTATTGCAAGACTATCTTTTCTACATTGAATTGCCTTTGTAGCTTTGTCAAAAATTCATTGAAGACATAGCTATAGATACAGAGATAGAGATGATATAGATATAGGTTTAGATAGATAGATCTGAGCTCTTTATTTCTGTTCGATTAATTTATGTCTAAAATTACCCTGCCTTTATAGTAAATCCTGAAAATAAATAATGTGGGTCCTCCAACTTTGTTCTTCCTCAGTATTGTGTTGGCTATTCTACATTTTTTATCTTTCCAAATAAATTTTAGAATCATTTTGTTAATACCTACAAAATAACTTCTTGAGTAAGCTTTGGTATGTTGTATCTTTAAAGGAATTTGTCAGGGCACCTGGGTGATTCAGTCAGCTAAGTGTCTGCCTTCAGCTCAGGTCCTGATCCCAGGGTCCTGGGGGCAAACTCTGAGTTGGACTCTGCTCTGCCTGTTTCTCCCTCTGCCTGCCACTCCCCCTCCTTGCTCTCTCTCTTTCTCTCTCTGTCAAATAGACAAATAAGGTCTTAAAAAAAAAATAAAGGAATTTGTCCATTCATCCTTTTAGTATCTGTAGGGTTTCATAGTAACAGCCTTTCTCTTTTGTTATTTGTGTTTTATAGCTTCTTTCCTTTCTCTTGATCAGTCTGGCTAGAGATTAATCAGTTGGTTATTTCAAAAAACAACTTTTGATTTCATTTTATTTAACTGACTTCCCTTTACTTGCTTTGGATTTAATTAGTTGTTCTTTTTCTAGTTTCTTAAGGTAGAAACTTAAACCACTGATTTGAGATCTTCCTTTTTCTTTTCTTCTTCTTCTTCTTCTTTTTTTTTTTTTTTTTTTTTTGTTTTTTGTTTTTTGTATAAGCATTTAATGCTATTCATTTCTGGGATTTAGATCTATGCCAAACATTTTGTTATGTTATATTCTCATTTCTATATAATTCAAAATACATTTTCCTTTACCTTTCAATTTCTACTTTATCCTATGGGTTCTTTAGGAGTATGCCTTTTGCTGTTCAATTTCTAAATATTTGGGACTATTCTAGCTTTCTGTGTTGTTGATTTCTAGTTTAATTCTGTTATGGTCCAAAAACATGCTTTATGTGATTTCAATTTTTCAAATTTGTTAAAATTTGTTTTCTGTCCCGGACTGTAGTCTATCTTGGTGAATATTCCATCTGCACTCAAAATGAATGGCTATTCTGCTGTTGCTGAATGTCTATAACTGTCAATTAGGTAAAGTGGTTGATAGCATTATTCAGGTCTTTGGTCTATTTATCTGCTTCTTGCTTTTGTCTAATGCAATTACCACACTGTATTAATTACTACACTTTTGTAGTAAGTTTTGAAATCAGGAAGTATATAACTTACTTTTAATATGGTAATTGATGTAGGAATTTCTTAGAAATTTCCTAGGTAGGTATTTGTATATCTCCTTAACTAATTATTGCATACCTTGAACTAATATTGTGCTATTTCATATGAAATATGAGAACCTCTTAACAGTCCAATTGTGTCCTGCATTTTATTTCTACAATTTAAACACACAGTACACTGTATTGCTTTTGCTTTAAATGAGAAGTATCTAATAATTTACTTATATATAAACCATTTTCTACATTTTTTGTCTATTCATATAGATCTGCATTTCCATCTGCTTTTATTTCCCTTTTGGTTGCAGAACTTCCTTTAAAATTTATTTTAAAACACATCTGTTTATGATAATTTATTTCAATTTTTTCAAATCTGAAAATTTCTTTATTTTACTTTCATTTTTTAATATTTATTTTACCAGATATAGAATTCTAGATTATAGATTTCACTTTAAAATTGTCTTTTGAGTTCTAGCTTGCACTGTTTCTGACTAGATGTCACCAGTAATACTTATTATTATTGCCTGTAGTTTATTTGCCTTTGTTTTTTCTCTGATCACTTTAAAGATATTTCACTTTATCTTTGGTATTTGGTAATTTGACTATAACATGCCTGGGAATGGTTTTCTTCGTGTTCATTTGTTTGTGACTCATACAGCAATTTGGATCTGTGTCTTGATAATTTTTATCAAATCTGGAACATTTCAGCCATTGTTTCTTTGAGTATTTTTTCTGCTGTAATCTCTCCACTTCTCTTGGGATTCCAATTACACATATTTCAGACTGTTTGATTTTTTTAATGATTCTTTTTTTTTTTTCAGTCTTTCTCCTCTTCATTCTCTCTATTGGTCTGTATTCAATCCACTGATCACCCCTCCTTTTTTGTGTGTCCAATATGTCACCATCAAGTGGATTTTTACATTTTTTATATTGTATTTTTTTATTTCTAGAATTTTCACATGGTTCTTTTTTTATAGTATGCATTTCTCTAGTAAGAGCTTCCATTTACTATAATTATAAAATTCTGTTAATTTTGATGCCTGTGTTATTTCTTGGTTTGGATTCAATGACTTTTTTCTCAAGAAGATGAATCACATTTTTCTGATTTTTCACATCTAATTAAATTTTTATTATATGCTTTACATTGTAAATGTTATGTGTTTGAGAGTTTGGATACTACTGTTTTCTTTTTAATGAGTTTTTTGGGGGGGTTCCCTATTTATTAATTTACTGGGAAATTAGCTCGATTCTGTTGAGACTTGATTTTAGGCTTTGTTTGAATATGTCTATAGTAGCATTTATTTTAGGCTAGTGTAGCTTTTCCCCTAAGTTATGACCTTTTGGGGGTCTCCATGCCAACCTTTGTCTAAATTATAGCCTTCTGGAGTGTTCTTAACTGAATGCTCAGGGTGGTTCACCAAAATTTCTTCACTTGCTGGTTAGAACTCTAATTGTCTTTTGCAATCTTCTACCGACCTCTGGAATTTTCAGTTAGTTCAAAGCCCCCAGGTGCTGTTCTCTAACAGGACTTCCCAGAATCTCACCATCTTCTTGTGCAGCTTAAAATTCAGCTATCTAGTTAAGAGGATTCATATACAGATTTCTGGAACTCCTACTCTGGTACAGGTTCCTCCTCTCTGGCATTCTGTTCCTTAAATTTCAATTGCCTCCTTAGATCTGAACTTCAATCTTTCTTTCCTCCATCCTGTTTCTTTCCTCCAGATAGTTGTTCTCTGTTGGTTTCCATAGTTTAGTGTTATGTTGTGAAATGTGTCCTCAGGCAAAAAGCCAGATAGAATGTGGAGTTCACCTTGTCTGTTTCTTTTATCTCAAGGTCACAATGCCACATTACCTACTGTCCGATGCTTCAAATTGGACAGTTGTTAATAAATATGTGAACATTTATTATGGTAAAGTGAATTTAATAGTCATTCTCCATCATGGACAAAAATCAGAAATTCTTCATTAAAAATCATTATTTCAAATAGAGTTCCGTTATATTTGGTTTCTAATCACCAATATCTGAAGTCTGTGAGTTATAGTTTTTATTTCTACCGATTCTTCCTTATGGTGGCTTTTTCCTATGACTTCGATGAACTTTGAATATGAACTTTTGTTTGATCTTAATTTGTGAAGAGTCTAAGGGCTTTTCTCCAGAAAGGATTTGTAATTGCTACTGATGAAAGCCAGGGGGCACCACAACCTGGGTCCACTTTGGTCCACTTCTAGAATCCTGGACTTAATGCAGAAGTCTCATGTGTTGCTTTTCTACCTCTGGTAGTGGCTTAGTCTCAGATCATGAGTATGCAATTGGCGTCTGCCCTCTAGATAACTCTGCTTTTCCAGTTTTCTAATTTCACACTGTTCCTCTAATTTTGCTATACTGTTTTCTGTTTTTTGTTTTCTGGTGGAGGAATTTTGGAGATTTTCTTTAGCCAAAGGGGTGGGGGAAGGAAAGGAATGAAAAATATAAACTATTGATTATATTATGCAGATTTAATGGTGGAGTTGTCATTTGGTTAACTTTGGTTGGTAAAATTAGCAGGAGTCATAGAAGGCATCCTGAGGGAAGACTGGGAATTCTGTAACTCAGAGGAGTTACAAAACTTTCCTGAAAATTTTTTCCACTTGGGTATATGGCCAAGGGGCATATTTTAACTATCCATATTTTAAGGGGCATATTTTAAACTACCCTTTATCAAATGGAAGCTTGGCTTAAAAGAATATTGCAAAGAAACTACGTGTAACAAAAGTTAGATACTTCTGTAAGTAATAAAAGCACAGTTTTAAAATACAGAAGCTCAGGTACCTTTACTACTGATATTAGCACTTTATCAACATCATTATAAGAAAAAAAGCAAAGGCAATGTAATCAGATGTCACAATGTCAGCAACAATTTTTTAAATGAAAATTAAGATCACGTAAAACATGATTCTATGTAGATTATCCTTTACGGTTACTTAAGTCTAAGTATATACTATTCCTTGAGATGTTAGCTGATGATAGTATAAAGCTATCTGATTTGCAAAATATTTAAAAATAAACATTCAAAATGTGAAGGTAATTTTCTATGTTTTTAATGATGTGAAACATGCAGTATTGAATTCAATACTTTGGAAAATGAGAAACTTAGCAACAGACAAAAAGGTACATATTGGTGGGGTATAATACAGTGGCATTCCCTGCTATGATAAAAAAAAAAAAAAAGACTGAAAAAAAAAGCCACAAAGAAAAAAATTTGGTGACAAACTAAAATGTTCCATTGGTCAACCAAGAAAGAAAAAATAAAAACAGAAACAAAAAACTCAAAAACCTGAAGATTTGAAGAAAAAGATATTGAACAAAAATGCATTACAGAACCTTTGCTGTGCAATTGGATAGAAGCATAGATGCTTCTACACTTGGCTTAGTTTACGGTATTTGCTGAATTCTATTCAGCAATGAAAATACACAAATCGCTATTCTTTCTGCTCCACTAAAGATGGACCAGAGCATGTGTATCCTTATCTAAACAACTTCCTTAATAAAGGCAATATTTTATGAAAAATCGATGTTTCTAAAACTGAAATATCAAAAGATATCTCAGAAGAGTAGAGACAGTACCACATGTGATAATTTTAAATAATAAAGACCTTTAAAATATAGCTTAATTTTTATACACCTTGAAAAGAGAAAGGAAGTAACTATGAAAGTGTTTTATACCATGAAGATGTTTGATATTTATTTAGTGGTAAACTGTTTTCCATAGTGATTGGTGGCTTCTAGTACCACATTACCTATCAGATATTTTAAAAATATTTATTTAGTCTTTCCCTTCAAGGTAAATGTGATCACAATAACTAAAAATCTTACTACTTTTCGAAAGAAATTTGTGCTAGGAGGGAGCACTTAGAAAATAAATATTTGGAAACATTTCCACAGTTTTGTGATTTTTTTTAATACAATTAAAAATATAAATGTGTCACTTATATAAATGTTTATATTTACACACTTAAAAATCATGGAAAGTTTTCTAACCTGTTTAAAATCATTCAGATGACGAGTTTTGAAACCATTTTTAAATCACTTGCTAAAAATTTCTAAATGTTATGCCTTCCCATTTGCCCTAAAAATGGATTGACATCGGGAAAGACGGACCTTTATTAGCGAAATTACCTAAAAAAACCTTTGTATAACTGATTGTGGAGTTGAAAAATGAGTGTTATGGTTTAGAAACTCCAATAGTTCCTCTATTTTTTAAAAAAACTTGGTATATTGTGAGATTTCAGCTACTAAAACTCAATATCCAAATAAATTCTTCCTAGAATTGGACTTTTGAATTGCTATATCATAAAGTATTTAACAAGAAATTAAAAAAAATAATAAAGTATATTCAGCCCCACTTTTTATTAGTGTCATTAGTAAAGTAACATTAAAATTTATTTTTTACCAATTTTATTTTATCCTTGTTTTATGTCTTATTTAATAATAATAAAAAAAAAAGTTGGGACTCCTGGCTGGCTCAGTCAGTGGAGCCTGCGGCACTTGATCTCAAGGTTGTTAACTTCGAGCCCCATGTTGGGTGTAGAGATTACTTAAAATCTTAAAAAAAAAAATGAGTAAATACGTATGTATTGTAGTATGTGCACAAATGTTCTTTTCAAAACGATGAGATGTACAAGAATTTGGTGGTCCATTGCTTAGCAAATTATTATAATGAGATGCTTATCATTGTGACTTAAAACAGCTGGAAAATTTTCTCTAAAATAGTTTTTCTTTAAAAAATTATATAAGTAAAAATTTGTTTTAGAAAAGTTAAAATGAAAAAGATAAAAAGCACTCAAAATTCTATCAACCAGAGATAATCACTGGTTGAAATTTTAGTGCATACCTTTCCAAATTTTATTTTCTGAATATATATATATATATATATATATATATATATATATATATCTCCTCCTTTCACAAACATAGGCACATACCCTATATAAAACTGTTTTGATAGAGTGCCTTTATACGTTACGGAATATTCCTAAAATGAAATTTACAAGAGATCTTGGGACAGGAATTAAAATTTAAAGGAACAGTACTAAGAGGCTCCTTCCTGCTATTTTGAGACTTCCATTAAAATGTAAAGGAACAATGCTAAGAGGTACACAAGACCAAGGATGAATCTTCATAATCAACACTGTGCAAGATTACAACATTTGTTTGATTTCAGTCCATTGCCTGTCATTTTAATGTTCTTTATCTAGATTTTAAATGTGTGGTTTAACTCTGAAGAGAAATGACCAAAACACAGACCACCAAATGTTGTGGTTTTTGACTTGCTTTATCTTCATATGGCCTACACTGTAAGGCAGATAGATAAAGGGAACTAAGATTTTGGTAAGGCTTTGTTTCTGTTCAACATTATCTCTCTTCCCAAAACTGATAAAATTTGGTTTTTAAACTAGAATTATTAACTTTGTGTAATAGGATAGAGAATAGAAACCAGACAGTGATTACCAATGGAGTCATTTATCTTTGGAATCAAGCAGTTATCTCTCAGAGGTGTGGTCCTGGAACCAATCTCATATGACATTTTTTATCTGTGACTAATACTACAAGAAAAGACAGTTCATTCACACAGCAAATGAAACCTAGTTGGGAAATGAAAACTCAGAAGAGGAAGTCACATTCTCAATGACCAGATTAGAATCAAAATGACCCGGAAAATTGGAGAAGTAGTAAGAAGTAAACAAAATGAGTAAAACATAGGGGTGAGCTAGAATAAACCAGGAAGAAAAACAAGTTTCAAAAAGAAGAATGGCTAGCTATTGGCAAGTATAGAAGATAACTTAGAGATTTTAACAAATAACAAGCTGACTAGAATCAGTAATGTATTGTTTAAAAAGCAAACATAACATTGTGAAATGTATTCTTCACTAAAATTTCCCTAAACTCCTACTTCCCAGTGGAGTGTCATTTGCAAACACTAAGAACTTGTCCTTTTTACCAGAAATCCTATTATTCACCGTAACAACAAATGTGAAGAACATAGGCGCTTAAATGACTAAAAGAGTAATAGAAGAAAAACTAGTTTCATTGTAAGATTGGGGAAAGATAAATTTTTTTTTTTTCCTCCTGGAAGAGATGGAATAATTGAACAGTGATCTTTAAATAGGAAAATACAGTGGAACATATAGTTACAAAAATGAAAGGCTATTAGATTCAGGCTTTCATGTACCTTAAGTAATTTAAAAGTGGATCAGTAGTACTGAACTTTCATGAAAGAATGAAAGAGAAAATGAAGTTAAATTGTAGTAGGAAGGAGTTAATCTAGAATAAATAGGAACAAAAAAATAGGATAAAAGGGGTCGGTTAAAAATTGGAACAATTCTAAGACTCTGGTAAAATGTCCACTGATAGATTTCTACCTCTCTAAAATTGTGAAATATGACATATGGAAGGATGAAATGCAAATATTTAATGTCCTAACCGGACCTCAAATTTTTGTGATTTTTGCCTTAGTTGTAAGTAAAATAATCTTGCACCAAGACCTAAAAGCTCCAAGAGCAAGAGAAAAGTTTGTTGTTATCAAAATTCCTAGTGGTTATGTCAGGAGACATTTTTAAAAAGTACTCTGTGTGGCATCTCCGAATAGGAAGGCAAGACCACCAACAGGTATCTGATTGTAGACCTAATAAGAAAAGGACCTGGAATAGAGAGACAGAGGATAGTCTCCTAAGGCAGCAGGGTTCCTCTTTTATTTTCCTGATGATGCTACAGCATGAGGCTTTTATTTTTCTGTTTACAACTTTTCTTATTTTACATTAATCACAGGACATTTAAAGAGTACAGATGGCAAACAAGAATGAGAACGTATGTGTAATTCCACAGCTGAAAGGAAAAGAAAAATCAGTTAACATTCTGATGTATATCTTCTCAGACTCTTTCCTATGAACAGATAGGTAAAATCTTTTTACTGTGTACGTATTTTAAACGTGCATAAAAGGAGGGAATTTTGTAAACCCTTGCTTGATTCAAAATCACAAACATGACTTTAAATATTTAAAATATTACGGTATCATAAATATACTAGACCTACAACGTTTTTTTAATGGTTGTAATAATTTGCATAATCCCTACGTTTGGTCACGTTTGCAATTGCTCACCATGATTCACAACGGCAAATGTTATCTCCAGTCTTGCTTTTTTTTGTTTTTTTTTTTCCTTAAGTAACGCAAAAAAGAGCACTGGAACAAAGGAACCCAAGGCACTTATTATTCATCGAACTTATTATTTATTGAATGCTTATTTATCCTGGACATTGCACGACCTGGGAGGAGAGAGGTCGTTAAAGCAGGAGCTCCACTGTTTAACTTCCAGTCTCTTGTGATTTAAAAAAGAAAAAACAACCACACACACACACCAAGTTGGGGAATAGGAGGCGGCACGAGGCTCACCCGGTCTTGAAAGTTCGTGCACTTTAAAGAGAAGGCTGCTGGGTCAGAGGCCAGGTGTCTGTGTATGGACTGGGTGAAGCAGTTTCTGGAATTGAAAGCTCCACCGCGAGTAACGACTGGGTTTCCGCGCGGACAATGCGAAGCCGCCACCCCTCCGGGGGCCGGGCTCGGGCCGCACGCCCCGGGGAGCCGGAGCCGGAGCCGCCCGCCGCCCCCGGGTCCCCCCGCGCCGCCCCCGGGTCCCCCCGCGCCGCCCCGCGCCCTCCGCTTCCCGCCTCCCTCCCGCCGGCGGCCCGGGACCGAGCGCCCGCCCGGCCGCCCCCTTGGACCGAGTGTGGCTCGGAAGCCCCAAGCGCAGGCTGCTTCGCGCGCGGCGGTCGCGGCCGAGGGCGGAAACCAAGTTGGCTTAACGCGCCGAGTCGGCCGCAGCGAAGCGGTCCGGGAAGGGCCCGCGCCAGGCGACGCCGCGCAGCTGTGCCCGTGCAGAGCGCACGGGGTCTCGACTGGCGAGCGGCGAGGGCAGGGCTGCTCCCGGCTCGCCTCGGCTCCCGTTACAGTCCCCGCCGCCCCGGAGGGGGAGCGTCTTCCACGCGGCAGGCCCCGTCAATGGGATTCCCCTCGTGGGCACTGCCGCCTCCCGGCACGCGGGCTCTCGGAGGGCCGGGCGCGCCGGGGGGGGGGGGGGGGGCGCGCGCCGCGAGCTGCACCGAGCCCCGGGGTGGGCGCCGCGCCCCTGCTCGCCCCTCCTCGCCCCTCCTCGCCCTCCTCGCCCCTCCTCGCCCCGGGCCGAGCCCCCGCCGCCGCCGCCGCCGCGCGCGCGGAGGGGGGCTGTGGGGGAGGGGGCGGGCGCGGCGCGCGGGGCAGGGAAGGGGTTCTCGCGCGATCGGGCGAGGTTTCCGGTGTTGTGACTGAAACCCGTCAATATGGCGGCGATCGGCCGCGGCCGCTCGCTGAAGAACCTCCGAATACGAGGTAAGCCCGCTGCAACCCTCCCCCCCACTGCCTGGGGCCCGCGACCCCTGGCCCCGGCCTCCCCCTGGCCTCGGGCAGGCGGGGCCCTCAGGGGCGCTGGCCGGAGCCGGGGCCGCCGCCGCCGGCCTGCGAGCGCGTCCTAACCGGAGCTGTGTGTCTGTTTCGCACAGGGCGGAATGACAGCGGCGAGGAGAACGTCCCGCTGGATCTGACCCGAGGTAACGCGGGGCGCCGCGGGCGCCGGCCGGGGCGCGCTGTGGGGAGGGGCCGGGGGCGGGGGCCGGGGCCGGGGCCGGGGGCCGGGGGCAGGGGCGGGCCCCGCGCGGGCGGCGGGGGCGCGGGAGGCAGAGCCCGAGCCCGAGCCCGAGCCCGAGCCCGAGCCCGGGGCCGCCTCCCGGGACCCATCCCCCTTCCCAGTGCCCGCGCCCCGCGCCCCGCGCCTTTCTCCGGGCCTCCGGGTGCGGCGGGCGCCGGCCCACGCCGAGCGGGACTCCGCGGGGCGGGCGACCCCCGGGGCTCTCCGCACCCCCGCCCGGAGGCGGCCGGCGGGAGGTCGGGCTGTTACTTAGGCTGCCGGAGGATGTCGGAGGGAAGAGCGACCACATCCTGCCCTCCCCGTCCCCCCGCGCGGCGGCCGGACCTGCCGGGTCCTTGCCGGCCCGCGCCGCTGCTTTCCTCCTTGCCCCCCGGCCCCGGGCGGTGGGGGGGGGGGGCAGCGTGGCTGACTCGGCAGTGACCCCTGGAATCGGGGACTGCGGCTCGGTGTCTGGGCTGCGCCGGCGGTCCATGCCCGCTTCCCGTGCCCGGGCGGCTGGGACCGTAGTTGGCCGAGACCGCCCCCTCACCCTCGCCGCAGGTTCATTGTTTACCTTCTGCCGCGGCGGCGGGTTTGTTTACACCTTGGGAACGGGGCGAACCCCGCGCTGGCGTTTGGAAGGACCCGGTCCAGCTACTGGCCAGCGAATCTCCCGTGTAGTTCACCGTGCTGGAGTCTGTTCGACAGTATCTCGCCCAAGATGTAGTAGTTACACGCCAAGGATTTTTTTCTTTCTTTTCTTTCTTTCTTTCTTTATTTCTTTTTTTTTCCCCCCTTCCACCGTAAACAGGATTTGGTCTACTGATGCCAAAGAAGTCCGATTTCACACTGGCTGTAGCCGAGTGTAAACTGGTTCGGCTGCCTGAGAATCGGCTTCCTTTCTGAGATCTGAAAAACACTTTAGGAAGTCCGAGTCGTAAACATTTTATTAGAAATTCGAAAAATCTAACCCGTGTGCTGCTTGACGCAACGACTGTTATCTAAAGTATTTGTCAGACGCAGGCCCATTGTTGAGGCTCATCCCTGGTATTTAAAGCATAATGCATTATCTGGCTTGCCTTATTTTGTCTGTCCTAGGGTAAGATAACTGTGTCATCAACTAAACAGCTACTTTCCATGTAGCTGCCAGAGTACGTTTTTGTAAGAATCTTTCATTCTGAAAGTTCAGGGACTTTGCTTTGGCCGAAACTAGGTGCTGGTGTGACAGGCAGAAAGGGTTTCTACCGATGCACTGAATTGGAACTTCTTTCAGCAGATAGGGTTTGAGTGTTAGTATACAAAGATGTAAACGCTTTTGACTGTTGTGTAACCTTTTGGAAACCTCACTATATAAAACACACACGAAAAAAATCTATGTAAAATGTGTGTGGGGAAAAGATTTTCTAGTAAGTTTCCTTACAAAAACGAAATTCCCACGGAGTTGAAAATTAGCATTTGAGTTCTGTAACAGATGTGCTTTATTAGTGATTTAATTTCTATGTGGGCATATGCGTCTATATGGTGAAAAGAGCATTTATTAGATCTTCTGTCTCAATTTCACGTTAAAAGCTTGTTGGGATGTGGTGCTGAAAACAAGTTATATTTGTGCCTTAGGTTTGCTGAGCTGCTATATATAGTAGTTTCTGTGGTTGGTATCAAAATTTTGGTTTGTAAAAGAGCTCATGTACAAATTTGATAAACCCTTGATTTACTCCAATCTTACTCAAGTACACAGATAACTCTGTATGTTTACTATTTAAAATGTCATATGCCCGGAGCACTTTGTGAACACCATTGTTGACAGGCATTTTTAGGATGATGCAAAAGGCAGAAGAAAATGGTATTTCTGCTTGCCCTGACAAAATACAAATTAGTTTGGAATATACACAGCCAATTGCAATGGATTGCAAAAGACATATGCAAATAAGAGAGGCTATATAGGAATAAAACATTCATTATATAGGGAAGTTATAGAAGTACTAGTAGATCTAAGGTGATGAAAATCACAAAGAATTACACTTTTGTAATAGTTTGAGAACTATAGGGCAGTTTGGGTTGCAGCCGAAGGGCAGCTGTTTGTGGATTGGATTACGGTATGTTTTAGATAAGATTGGGTAACCAAAACTAGGTTTTTAATGCGAAGGCAGTGTTTGCCCTCATTTTAATTGTTCTATGCAACCTTTGAGAAGTTCGTTAATGTAGCTATCTCACAAAGTTCATCATTAAATAGAGGTCATGGTCATTGTAATTCCTAAAGGAGCCAATCAATGTATAGTGAAAAGAGATCAGACTGTAAAGTCAAATAGTTCTGGGTTGTAATCTCAGCTAGGATCCTTAATAGTTAGGTGATGTGGGGCAAGTTATTTGACCTTGCTTAACTCTTGGTTTCTTCATCTCAGAGAGAACTTCAAAGGGTTATTAAGAATGTGAGAAGTAAATGAACTAATGCTTAAAATAGTACGGGAGCTTATACTTTTGTGAGTGATGTTAACTAGATGTTAGTTGTCTTCCCACACTATGAAACCAAAATTATTTATATCACATTTAAAATACTTCAGAGTTGTTTTGAACATTATAAACTTGTTAATAGGATTTATGGTATCGAGGCTTTCATTTCTTTTTTTAGACATAACTATTAATTGGGTAGTCTGAATAGAGTTCTTGAGTATAACAACTGTCGAGAAGTATTCCACGAGATTACCATTAAATTAGGTCTAAGCAAAGAGTATTATATGTGCTGAAGATAAAATGTAGTGTTTTATTTTCTAGAACATTAGAATTTTTCTCTGACTCAAGAAAATTTCTTGGTAACAATGATTTGACTAGCCTTGCAAGCTTCTTGAGGCCCAGGAAAGTTACAGGTGCTTTGGTCTTAGTATTGGTATCACTGTTCATACGTGGTGTACTTCAATTAAAAATTGCTAATGAATTAGTTTTGATCTAGTTTAAGAACTTCATTGCAGTAATTCTCACAGTGAACTTATTGGTAACTGTTGCTTTCAGTTTTGTTCAAACAACTATTTATTTTGTGAAAGTCCCTGATATTTGCTATTGATATAACTTAAATACTCTCTCTGTTTTGCATGCCAATATCTATTTTGAAACCAAAACGCTTCCCTTAGTCACTTCCACTGCAAGGATAGCCTGTTTTGTTTTTCTGTTATCAGTCTCCTCGTACATTTCTTCTGGTACTGGATAACTTGAAAATTCGACACAGAGTATTCTTCCTGTGTAAGTCCTTCTTACTAAACAGTAATTTAATTATTGTGTTCAAAGTGAATTTCCAGGACATGGACAAACCTGTACTCAAATCTATTAGAATAGAATTTATTTAAAAGTATTGAGTTTTATATTTTTTGATTTTTGATTATCCGATTCTTTAACTTTTCTGTTAGAATACAAAAATTGACTTAGTTGCTGTTCGATACTTAAAAAAGTAGGAAGGTTATCTGAATGATGGAGATTTGAACACTACTTTTTTGTTTTCTGATTTTTTTGTTTCTAGTGAGCAGATTACTCATGTTGTTTAACCACTGACTTCAGTTAGACAAAACAAACATTGACAAAATGCCTTTTATTTACTAAATGCTGAATTAAGTGATGTAGGAATGAAGATGAGGAAGATGTCATTCCCCTTTTTAGGAGTTTACTGGAACAGATATTTAAAAAAGGGATTGCAATATGGAATGACAAAATAAGTAACCAGACTGTACAAGGATCAGAAGTAGCCTAGATGAGAAAATGATGAATTGTTTGGTGGGCAGATGATCAGAGTGGTTTACTTCACATAAGAATAGTGGTGGACATAATGAAAGGAAACACGGATTCCCAAGAGACTATACCACACCTTGGAAAGGTAAAAGTCAGCAAGAAGAGGAGCTGGCTAGGAAGCTGCTGACGTAATCTAAGAAATGGTGGGGAACTAGACCAGGATGTTGAAGATAGAAATGAAGGTGAATATATTTTGAAACAGAGTGATCATCTAATTTGTTTTCTTCAGATTTCACACTGGGTTTGGAATTCTCCTGCTCTGCACAGAGAACTTATATTTCTTTATTAAGAAAGTAGAAGCTGTCTAATCTGAATTCCGTTGACTTCTCCCCTTTATTTATTTTTTAAAGTAATCTCTGTGCCCAATGTGGGGCTTTAACTCAGGACTCCAAGATCAAGAGTCACATGCTCTACCTACTGAGCCAGCCAGGTGCGCTTGTCTTCTTCCCTTTATATTTTATATGTACTTATCTTCTGGTTCCCTGAGTCAGGGAATAAAGCATCTCTGTTCTTTCCAAGGCTAACCTGGAAAGGAATTTCATGCTCCTAATACTGTTTCCTCTGAGATTCTTTGTAGAACTGGAATCCCTATCTTCATTTCACTTTCCTATTGGATCAGTCTTCTCATGTTCAATGATCATTTGTTGTATCCTTCTTATGGCTCAGGTACTACTATACCAGGCATGCCATGGTGGTGGGAGGTGTGGAAAGATAAAGATTACAAAACAGCTGTTTTTCCATTGCTCTACAGAAAGAATAGTTCATCTTCACTCTAGTTTTTTTCCTTAACCACTATAGTCTTCTAAGCACAGCTTTCCCCATGTACTGAAAATAGTTGGTTTTTTTTTTTTTTAATATTTTATTTATTCATGATAGAGAGAGAGAGGCAGAGACACAGGCAGAGGGAGAAGCAGGCTCCATGCCAGGAGCCCAACGTGGGACTCCATCCTGGGACTCCAGGATTGCACCCTAGGCCAAAGGCAGGTGCTAAACCACTGAGCCACCCAGGGATTCCCTGAAAATAGTTTTTTTTAAAGGATGCTGGTAATCTCATGCAAAATTCATTGGCATTTTTAAGTTCCCTATTCTATTTAAGTACTACTACTGTGTTAATAGTTTTGTTCCAGGCTCTAAAATATGTTATCTCCGCTAATCTTTAATAACTGTTTAAGGTATTCTTTTTATCCCTGTTTTACAATTGAATATATAGGTTCTAAACTTCTTTTTTTTTTTTTTTTTGGTTCTAAACTTCTAAAGGTCTGAGATTCAGGTAAGTTATTCAGCCAAGGTCATAGGATTAGTGAGTGACTATACTTGTAGCCACTATATACTATTGCTATTCTTGTAATTATTTCTTCACTTGACTTCTGTGAAATATTCTCCTGCTGCTTTTCCTGCCTGTCATGCTGTTCGTTCTCTGTTCCCTGGCTGGTCTTCCAGCTCCTTAAGCAAATGAACCTTAAGGTTCTGTCCTTGATCTTTTCTTCTCTCCTCCAGTGCTGTGTCCCTGAACCACTTTTTCACTGATGGCTTCAAAAATCCATGAGTTGAAAAAAAAAAAAAATCCATGAGTTGAGATAGTTATGATAAATACATTTTTATTCAGACTCTTTTTAAGCTTGCAAAATGTATTAGTATTATGTGTCTACTACTCATCTAAAAGGCTTGATGTGTAAAGCTTTCCACCCCAAGGCATGTGCCTTTCTCACTTTATAATTACCACTACCATCAAGCTAGAGGCCTACTGCTTATTTTTGTTCAGGTGCCATTTTTCTTCAGTTTGGCTGTGAAATATCTGATGAATCTAGTCCCTCCTATTCCATGTCATTGGTCTTGTTTACATCTTTATTATCTCATGGGTCATGTAAAATCTTTTCTCTAACCTTTTTTTTCACTTTATCTGCTATATGATTGCCAGGATTATTTTCCTGAAATGTAGATCTCATCTTATCATTCCCTTAAATAAAAAAACAAAAAACAAAAAAACAAGGCACACTCATATTCATACTTCTCTGCCTCATTGTTGCTCGCAGAATAAAGTCCAGATTTCTTAGCTTGGCATTGAAGACCTTGTATGATTTATTCCAGAATTATTATCTTCTGTACTGTCTTAATCATACTATTCTGTCAGCCTCTGTGCAGATTTACTTGTGTAAGCCACTCTCCTCTTTCTTCACACACAGTGCTTTTCAGAGGGGATGTGGAAAGTTCACTAGTCCAAAGCACTTACCTCTCCGTTCTTGTTCTTTCCCCTTGGAGATTGTATTATACCCCTGGTTTAGAAAAAAAATGGCTTATTCCTTACATATGGCATACAGTTTTTTATTTGACCTTGTGCAGGTTGTTTCCTCTGCCTAGAACTTCATTTTCAGCACTCTTTATTGAAATCCTAATTCTCCAAGGTCTTCTAGGTCACAGGCTACTTCTAGAAATCATCCCAGTGGGAATTCATTGCTTCCTCCTCTACTTTTCCATATTTTGTTTGTTCCTTTCTAACTATCACTTCCCGTCGCTTTCTTTGTCTTCGTTGTTTTTCCCTCACTAGATCTTAAGCTTCCCCAGCATCTATCATATAATGGAAGCATTTATTGAATGTCAGAATGGAGAGAGAGATGAGAAATGGAGTAGTACAACGTTAAGGGAGTAGAAGTAAAAACATTTTAGGTTTGCAGTCCTGAGGGACAATGAGATTGATGATGCCATGAAATGAAGAAATCCATTTTGGAGGGATGATAATGAGTTCAGCTTTGCACTTTGAATTTCAGGTGATTAATTCTATCAGAGGTATATAAAAGGTAGCTGCAAATACTGGAATGGTTCTAAACTTGTGATCTGATTGTTCTCTGCATAGGGCATTGAGACAGGAAAGAAAGTAAATGGAGAAAGAGCTAAAGATTTACGTATTAGAGGAGGAGCTGATGAGAGTGTCATAGCATAAGAATCAAAAAATGAGAAGAAGGTGGCCAAGAGAAGAAAACTAGCAAGACTATGATCTCTCAAGCCAAGAGGGAAGTTTTGGTTGAAGAGACTGCGAGACTGTAGCATTGAAGTTGGTGTCTGGAGAACTCAGTTCTGTCTTCCTTAATCTAAGAATGATGTTGGCATACTGTTTAACCTCTCTGGGCTTCAGTTTCCTGGATCTCTAAAATGCATACTACATTACATGTGTAGCACTGTCACCTTCTGTCTTTGTGATCCTCAGATATCACCATGTTTCTGGGATATTGAAAGATTGAAAAGAAAGCATTACAGCCTTGTTAAATCACTGTGAGAAGTATTCCCATAAACAGTAATGAATACATGTAGGAGTGATGGTATTTCATAGCACTTTAAATGTAAATTATAGTCAACTCTCAATTTCCTTTTAAGTGATCATCTGCAGTGACTTGCTGCCTCCTCCCCCTCCCAGGTCTCAGGCTACTGAAAATAGGGCTGTGAAAAGCACAGTGGGGTGAGTGAATGGTTTGCATGCCTGTGTATCTGTACCTCTGACTATCACCAAGCTAAATACAGTCCACTCTCACTTACCTGCGCTTAATAAAAAAGGTGAATAATGATGAGTGCTAAATTACATCATCTAAATAGCACTATTTATATGTGGCTTGGGAAGATTTTCTATTCTTTCCTCCCCTACAATAGATTGATATATCTTTTCTTTTATTTGAATTATTAGCATCAATTTTTATTTCCTGAGCAAATACTTTTAGAATAGCAAACATAAATAGGTTAAAATATATATTAGGTAATCCACATGCGAATAATTGAGAGTTGACTGTTAATGCTTTTTTGGATCATCCATTGTTTTGTATTATCTGTGCTTTTTTGTTAGTGTGGCCAGGTTAAAGCTGAATAACTACTTTAAAATTTTATCTCTGCAGTGAATATACTTCTAAAATTATACAGATGCCAAACTAAATTGAAAATAATAGTGTAAAACTCGATAAATACAACATATGTCCCAAGTCATAGGATTGAAAGACTACTTAAGTACATTCTCAAAACTTCCTTTTACAAGGTTTTTAAGCCAGATTGCACAAACTGAGTAAAGCACCTGGTAATGATGAAATTTATATAAAATATAAAATTAAGAATATGCCAAGGCTTCAAACACCCTTTTTGTGGAGTCAATTGAGTTTAGTAAGAAATACAGAAAACTTAAAATTACCTGGATTTTCAAGAATTTGGCTCTTTTAATTACTTTGCCATTTTTTTACCCCAATATTTTGAAGATTTGGATTTATAGTGGTTTGTTGATCCATATATTATATAATTGAATTAATAAATATTATCATGAATCAGGAAGGCACAATTCTTGGCTTCAAGTTTATATTATAGTTGGGATATACCTGTATCAGGGCATAGTATAAGATAGTAATATTTGAAGAACCTACCAGTTGTCCTTATGAAGGAATCAAAAGCTGGAGGAATTGAGGGGAAATAAAGAGAGATAGGTAAGGAGTAGCTTAGAGGTAAGACCTCATAGAAACTTGGCACCTGTAAGACCTTTGCATAAAAGGGTAGCATTTGAATAGGTAGAACTTTGGATCAGTGTTTTAAAAAACGTAACTTAATTTTGTTAACTAACATTTCTGGCATATTATTCAGTATTTGAAGGTAATGTTGAGAAAAAGTTGGCAATTATATAAAATCTCTTAATTATTGAAGATTGATTATATTTCAAAGTAGGGTTCTTCTGGCCTGTAAAGGTAGTGCAGGACTGGACTGAGAGCTTTTAGGCATATTGTGAAATAATTGTGTGCTTGTGACTATGAGTATATAAATGCTTGGCTGTTATTCCAAATCCAAGTATAAATGATTTTTTTTCTTCCATTGTTTTGTAGTATATGTGTTTCCTTTCCCTTTCATTAATACTGCATGTTCAAAGGGCTCTGTAAATATGTTATCAAACTTACTTATAGAGGTATGAAATTTGGAAATAGAGATTATAAATGAGATGAGTAGTGTTTTTGTTATTTTCCACACTAAAATGACCATGTTTTCTGATCTCAGAATTTAAACATGTCGCCTCACAGTGAGATAGAATATTTGAAAATAAAGTCATTCTGAAAAACATGGAATGTTTTATTGCTAAATCCAGGCAACCTACCCAGCCCTCTATTTATTTGGGTAAAGGGTGTACTGGGGAAATTATTGCTTTTATTAAAGCAGCAAAATGAGAATTGAATTGCCACTTGCAGGGATTTTAGTGATCTTGTTCAGAATCCAGTGTAATTTCATGTGTTTCTTATGAGTGAAGAGACACAGAAGCTGTAAACAAAGAAGACTGCCAAGTAATTTACTTTTAGTTACTAAGAAGGAACAGCTTGCCAGATAAAAGTGTATTTAACTGCTTTTAGATGTGTGCACATACATATATTTATCTGTAGTTTCATACTTCGAGAAATCACATCTTAAGGTAGTATTGCTAATTCTTTCCATGCTTAATGTTCATCCCTCATATACTAAAACTTTTAATTGCCCTGTTTTTTCTCCACTCATAATTCTGTATAATATACTCCCTAACCTTCACCACACCACCACCATCACCACCAGCCCCCTCCCCCAAGAAAAAAAAAAAAAGAAAAAAGAAAAAGAGAAACTGAAGGGAATAGAGTTGCAGAAAGAGTGAGAAGACTCCAGTGGTTGGAGGTAGGTGAGCTGTGAACTCTTAACATTTAGCTATATGGCAGTTTCTGTGTGTGTGACCACGTGGATGGTGGAAAATTGTGGGATGTTTTATTTACGTGTGTTGTAGATAAGTTTTTAATCATACCTATCACATGATTAGCCTAAAATCATGATAATGGAATATTTGAATACAAATAGCTATTTTTTTACTTTATTTTAGAATGACTTACAATTTTATTTTATTGCTGTATCCTGTAATTTCTAATGTTACTTTTGAATGGTATAACTTGGTGCAAAGCAGGTCAGATTAATTCTTACATAAGATTTTCTATGTCATGTAAGAATAATTCTCAACATAAGCTTTTACAACTTTTTAATGAGTTAAATTTTGCATTAGCATAACCTTAAAAATGTTTAAATCACTGTATATTTTAATAAGAACTTTAAAATAACCTTTTTCTCCTTTGTCATGGGAGAATTCAGTGTTATGTGTTCATGTTTCAACATTGTTTTGAATACAGAAATATATATTGTTTTACCTAGCGTAATGGAAGACGTTTAAAAAGATGCTGATTATTCTTTAAAAAGAAATAAAAAGGATTGAGAGGGATAAACTGTAGCAGTTGCCTTTTGCTATGTTATTGTTTCTTGTAATAGTTATTTTGCTGTATTTAAAAAGTTTAGACTTACTTTTGAGTCCTAGGAAAATTTGTTGCTTCCATCAGTAATTGTTTCTGTATTAAGAGTACTGAGAAAAAAAAAAGTGTAATTATCTTTAAAATAAGTAATTATATTGCAAGTAAATGTTCACTTGGGGTACTTGAATATGAGTGGATTTGGGAGAGGTATATGTGTATATTATGTTTATTTTTAAGCATATTTGTAAGCTGCTTTAGAAATTATTAGCTCTCCCCATCAAAACAGGAATCTTCTTTATAGTATCTGACAGATGTCATCCATCATCGCTCAAACCTTTCATTGATAGTTAGCTTTTTCAGAGTTTGTTTCTTTGTTGAGTAGCTATGTTTGTTAATGAAATTCTTGTATCAAATTAGCCAAAATTTTATAAAAGAATCATTTTTTAATAATTGATCCTAGTTCTTTTGTTTTTAAAATTTTATAAATATTTACAAATAAAATAGTAGGTTTACTCATGTTGGACACTGCCGTGTGCTATTAGAGAGTCTTCCCCTTTTCTTCTCCTCATACAGGTCAGTCACCAACTACTTAGTACTGCTTGTGTGTCCAACATTGTTCTGGTTGTTAGATGTTTAAGACATGGTCTTTGATTACAAAAACAGCAGCTACTATATTTTGAACTTTATAATATATTGGAAACTGTTAAAAACATGACTTAAATTATTGAATTTAGTCTTCCTACATTTCTAGAAAATGTGTTTTAATATCCTTATGTAACTGATGAAGAAAGTTGGGCCCAGAGGATGCCTAACTAGCCCAAGGTCATACTGGCAGTAAGAGAGAGAGGTAGGATTCAGGTCCCATTCATTGTTTTTAATTCTAAAACCCTTTATAATCTTTCTAAAAACAAGTACATGCACTTAACCCTTTATAATCTTTCTAAAAACAAGTATAGTAGAAGATAAGTCATATTACTGGAATAATTAGTGACAAAATGAGTATGCTATATTTTATAGTAATGTTGATTTGGAGCCCTTAAGAAACAAGTTATTGACTGAGCCCTTAAATGCACATATGAACCATTTTTGATAAAATTATTTCTGTAACTATTACGTATTTCTCTCCTTTATTAAGAAGAATATATCAACTACATTTTAACTTCTCTTTGGCTGGGGTCATCATTATGAATGTTGATTATTGTGTTGGAGGTAAGGGGAGGATGATTTATTACTACCTTGTGTGACATTGGACTGCTCTTTTTGATCTCATGTGCTGTTTTCTTGCATTCAGCTGTCACTTTACATTGCAACTATATTATTCCTATATTTAGCAGTCCTTTATTTTTTTACTTTTACCATGCTATAAAATAGAAACTGTAACTGGACTTATTAATATTATATGGAAAATAAACATAATTAGGTTGTGATTATGATGAATAAAGGGGCCCTACTATCAATAATCATGTTTTCTGTAGTGAATAAACTTGGTGATGATACTGCTTTGAATGTTTATTGCCATTTTTTGATATGCTTGCTTTTATATCCTGGTTATTTTCCACATAGCATTGCCACATAGCATTCAAGGTAGATGAGATATGACTTAATAGAGTTAGTATATAATGTATACAATATGGATGGTAGGATTATCTAAAGATAGATACTAAGGTACAAAATGTGACTGATACGGACACAATAACATTAAATAATGTGCTAATTGCCTAATATAGAGACAATCTAGCTCTTGTAGCTAAGAGCTTGGGCTTTAGAGTCAGACACCTCTAGATTTGAATCTTGACCCTGCCTCTTAGTTTTTTGAGTTTGGACAAGTTGGCTTTCTGAGCATGTTTTCTCATCTCTGCTGGAAATAACACTTGAGGAATGAATGAAATGTTTGTAAGATATTTATTACAATTTTGGCACATTTTGGCACATATCTTTACCTAATACCTGTAGATATTAGGTTTTCTTTAGTGGTCATTTAAAGCAAAGGAGATGAAAGAAGGGAGAGAGAAGTGTAAGCTGGGAAAAAAGTAAGAGAAAGTGGGGCATTGTTACAGCTCTGAATGAGCAGGATGGTGTTAAATCAAGAGGAATTGAGCATGAATAAAGGCATTAAATGTTTTACTGAGAGAGGAATAATAAGGAAATAGAATTTTAGTATTCATATTGAATTCGTAAGGTAGAGGTAAGTAACTGAGGGCTTTGAAAACTGTGGAGATGTTAGACCCTCTTCTCTTTTTACATGTTAAAATGCATAACAGAGAGAGTAGTAAATGTTACTAAATTATTTTTTATATAAAGAAAACCTAGATCCAAAAAATGTTTGTCATAATTGTATAATCCTATAAATTTTGACAAATTGAACATGTGAATAATCAGAACCCAGATCAAGAATCAGAATACTGCAGTACCTCAGAAGCTCCCATTCTGTCTCCTTCTGGGCACTACTTTCCTATGGGAAGGATACCACTATTTTGACTTCTCATACCATAGATTAGTTTGGCTTGTTTTTTAACTTCCTATGATACACTTATACAGTATGTACTCTTTTATATCATCTTCTTATGTCCAATATTACATTGTATCACCATGTTGTATGTAGAATAAACGTTCTATTAATCCAAGTCTGCATAACATGTATCAGGTATGTTACCATGCGATGTCTTTTTGAATGGGCAGTGGGTTTATATGAGTGGACATGATTTGGAATGAGATTAATTCCAACTTTATTTAAAAAATTTAAATCATTTTGTGAATATCTGTCTGCCTTTTTAGTTTGACCTTTTTGCTTTAATACATTGTAGTCAGTAAATACATCTAGATAGGTGAATTTTTTTTTTTCTTAATGGTTGTTCAGATCACAATAACCTACTCAAAGCTACAGGTTAGAAAGTTAGTTAAAAAAAATTCCAGTCCAATAAAAGTTTTGTGTTGACCTAATTAAATTGGTGGAATGATTACTGAAATTGGGTTAGTATTTCTACAGAAAAAAAGCGACAGTGATAAACATGTCTTGGTCCTTACTTCAATGATACACTCATGCGAAAATAACAATTTATTAATATTTTGGATTTACAACATAGCTTTAAGTATTTATCAAAGTTGATAAGTTGTTAGAGTATAAAAGAGAGATGCTTCTCCTTGAAGGAACATAAATGTTTGTCTTTTATGATTCTCTTAGGAGCTCAAAAGGGACCGTTAGAAATTTGTCCAATCCTGCTTTAGGTTTCGCATATGAGGGAATCCTAAAATAATGTGATTTTTTTTTTTTTTTTTAGTAGACATGTTCGAACTTTACGAGGTTAAGTGAAAGTGTCTAAGACCTTATTGATAGTTATGAAGTGTCTTTGATTGTTTTTCTCCCCTTCCCTATATTTCTCAATTTTTCTCATTGGTTTCTATCTCTAGTCTTTCCTTTGGTGACTCTTCAATATAATAGGATATGATATAGAAATGGACTATATTGGTCTTTTAGCTGCATTTGAAGTGTTTTATGTTCCTTGACTTAAAATAAAATTTAATTGTTAAAATTTTTTTTGTTTTTGTTTTTACTTAATCATTGAATTTTAGGTCCCCCCCCCCAACCCCCCCAAGAGTCGGTGATAGAAAAAAAATTCCACTCCTCATAACTTGGTACTTGTCCCCAAGAAATTTGAACTGTTGCATAGGAAATTGATTAAATACTTGAAGACATTTTAGCAATATGTGCTTAGCATAGATAAGTAGAATAAAGAACATTTTACTTATTTCAGTGTGTAGGAATAAATGTGAACGTGAAACAAGTATTCACTATACTGAAGGTAATGAAGTTTCTCATAAAGTGCATTTTCTAAATGTTGGTAATTAAAAAAAAATTAGTATTTGTTTTAAATTTTCATGCATCTACTCTGGAAGTATGGAAAACAATGAGTTTGGAATTCCCTGAAAGTGGGAACATCCTAATAACTTCAGAAGATTCTTGCTGATTTTGAGTCTAGACTGTTTAGTTCACTGAGTATGGATTATTTGCTATCAAAAGATACTTGGCTTTAGTAGTGAGTTTTGAGTAAATGCATATTTGATACTGTTAATTAGGAATGACAACATGCAATAAATCTATATTTGTTACCAAGTTTTACAGGGTTATATTATTTATTGTTCTTGTACATATACTGGTACATATTTTTTTTTTCAACTATTTTAAATGATTTTTCTTAGAATAGCGCTGAAGTAGTAAACTTTGGTCTGTCCAGCACAATCAGAGGTTGGTCTAAAATGGTATTTTGTTTATTTTGTGAAGGGTTTATCAAATGATGTGTTGTTTTAGCAAACAATCTAGAAATTATATACTTTGAAGTAGATGTTTCCTTTAAGTGGTCCCCTTAAAAGGATATGTACTTCTTCTAGTGGTGATGTCACTGTTTAAAAGACTTTAAAAAAATTCTGCTTCTAAAGATTGCTAAACCTTATAATGTAGTCCTTTGAATTGCTATTTGATCTGTGCTTTGGGCGTGAATTGGAGTTTGGGAACTGGTCAAATACAAATTGTGGTCAAATATAATGGAGATTTGTTAGCTCATTGATTTATTCACTCATTCTTTTGAAGAGTATTCATTGAGCACCTGCTATATTCTCAGCACCATATTAAATACTGGGATGTGTATAACAAGATAATTTTTCTGAGATATATACTACCACTATATGTGGAGACTCCCATTGTAATCTGGTCTCTGACTACCTCTTCAGCCATTCTCATTTCCTCTTTTTCTCTTATTCACTCTATTTGGCAAAACAGCCTCCTTGCCATTCATTCTATTTATATTCTCCTTTCAGACCCAGAACTTTTGTGCCTTTGTTAAATTCTGTCTGAATTATTCTTCCCCTAATATTTGGAGGCTCGCTCCCTTACTCTGCATAATTCTGTTTATTACTTTATTAATGAGACCTTCTCTGATCATTCTATGTAAAGTAGCCCCCATCTCCCTCACTTTCCATTCTTTTATATTTGTTCTTTTATAGCCCTTGTCACTACTGCCATTACAGTATTATTTATATTGTCTGTCTCCGTAGAATATAAGTTTTGTGAGGACACTTTGTTGTTGTTGTTCACCATTGTATCCCTAGTGCCTAGAAAAGCCCCAGCACATTGTATGTACTTGATTAAATATTTATTGGTGGAATAAATGACTATCAAGTTTAGTCATTAGTATGATGGTTCCAGTATGAGGGTTCCAGATAGCATATTCAACATCTTGACCATGTAGTCACTTATATCAACATATCTGTGTTTCAAACTTAATATTTATCTCATTGTTTTAAAAATCTTTCTATATTTTTCATCTGGGCTAAGAGCAGTACTTTAATGGGGCCAAAGCAGACACCCAGGAGACATCCTGGCCTCATTTCTTGTCCTTATTCTACACATCAAATCTGCTACCAGTCTGATGATAATGATTTTATCTCTGAAATCTGTTAAATCTATTGTCTTTAAGGATATTTATTTATTTAGAGTGCATGGTGGGGGGAACAGAGGCAGAGGGAAAGGGAAAGGGGAATCTCAGGCACACTCTGCACTGAGTGTGGACCCTGACAGGGGGCTCCATTCTATGACCCTGAGATCATGACTTGAGCCAAAAGTAAGAGTCAGACACTCAACCCACTGAGCCGCTCAGGTGTCCCAATTGTTTTTATTTCTGCTGCTGTGCCTTTTTTTGGGCTCCCATTTACTTTCCTGGATGAATGCATTGGCTTCATCACTACTCCCTCCATTCTAGTTCTGTCCTCTCCCGATCTTTATTGTAGCTAGCAACAGGTTTTCTAATGTAAGCTAATCTTAATATCCCTAGCAGAGTTCAGCATCTTCCTTCTTTGGGCTTTTATAGTATATAAAATTTTCTGTGTTACATTTCTTACAACATGGTGATAATTTGTTCATGTCTGCCTTCCTCAGGCACAGTTGGCAAACATTTATTGACCTTTACTATGTGTGAGATACTGTTCCTTTCCTGGTGATTCAGTGGAGAAAAAGATTATGTCTGTCCTTGAGGAATTGTATTCTGGTGGGGGAGAATGCAGACAATAAACATTTGAACACAGAATGTTAAGTAAGTAGATACTCTGAATAATGTACAATTAGATATTTAAAAGAGAGTTGAGGGCAGCCCCTGTGGCGCAGCAGTTTAGCGCTGCCTGCAGCCCAGGGTGTGATCCTGGAGACCCCAGATCGAGTCCCACGTCAGGCTCCCTGCATGGCGCCTGCTTTTCCCTCTGCCTGTGACTGCCCCCCCCCCCATATATATATATATATGAATAAGTAAATTAAAAAAATCTTTATAAAAAAAGAGAGTTGAGTGGTGGTTGGGATTGTCAGAAAGCTTCTCTGAAGCAGTAATACTTAGTTGATTCAGAACTAATGAGGTGGCATAAAGTGAAGATACAGGGTGAAGGTCTACTTCTTCCAAGTAGAAAAAAGTAGTACAAAGGCCCAGAGATCAGGAAGGAACAAATAATGATTAGTGCTTAATGAATGAGAGGGAGAGTATGAGACTAGAGATTATGGTATGCTTGCAAAAGGAAGCCATTAGAAGGTTTTAATTAAGAGAGTGATGTTATCTGATTATTTAGAAAGATCACTCTTGGTTGTTCTGTGGATAACGGATTGACGCCCCTGGAGAAGCATAGCACACGTCACTAAATCAATGTTAATTGAATGAATAAGTGAATGAATTAATTCTTTCACTTTATATCCATTTTGAATCACATGAGACTTCAGTATTCAAGAGGAGAAAGCCACAAAGCCAACATTGTAGAACTGATGGTTGCACTTCTTTGTAAGCTGTATGTCTAACCCTAATCACTTTAGTATCTTGAGTTAGCAAATAATTGTCATTAATGAGAACTCTTTGTGACCATAAATGGAAATGCTGTATTCATTAATTTATTTATTCAATTAATTATTGACTATATACCATAGATTATTCTGCTAAGTTTTTGAAGTTTCAAGGTTGAGGTTACAAGATAAATCAGACCTTGCTCTTAAAGTTAGTTGTCATTAAAAAAAATGTAGATTGGTTGGATGGTTAGGCTTGATTGACAACTCAGGAGGTTGAGAAGGGGGTTATAAGCCTTCCATGACCTCTATAAAATATGATTCTGTTCATTTCAGTTTCCTGCTGCTGTTGTTAGAGGCTTTCACTTAGATGTTCAATATATCATTGAAAGTAGTATAAAGGAAAGGGAAGATAGAGGAATGGAGGAGATAATTTTATTTGTGGGAGAAGTTAATTTTACCTTTATTCTCTGTAATGTTTTTAAAATTTTTATTCTGAATATGAACTCTGATAAGTAAGCACAGTAGCTTATAGGCAGAATTTTGGGGAAAGTCTTGTCTGGGTATCACAACTTTTACATATTTTTATAATTGTACTTTTTTTTTTAAGTGAATGAGATTCTTGCAATATGTTCTCTTTTAGCATCTTAGATTTTCGGCTGTTTCAGCTGGTCATTCAAGCTAACAATCTTTTTTTACCAGATTTTGCTTTTTAATTCTGTGCACAGTTATTATTAGTATTATTATTTTATCTCTACACCTGACGTGGGGCTTGTACTCACGACCCCAAGATCAAAAGTCACATCCTTTTCTGAATGAGCCAGCCAGGCAATATTCTGGGTTCTGAATATTTTTTACAGAAATTTTAGAATAAGTACATTTGTATCTTTGGTAAAGTAAAATCATACTTTAAGGTTGACAAATAAATGTGTGTGCTGTGGCAGGGGTTGCCCAGGGTTCATGAAATTCTTTCCCTTGAGCGTCACTGCAGCTTCATAATCCTTGGTGTAGGATTCCTAGCAGTACTAGGATTGACAGTAGACTTGAAACTTGTTTTGCCATATAATTGTATAATGTCTAGGTTTTGGTTTGTGGATTGAGAGATGTTTTGCACTTTTAGCAAATAAAGAAGGAGGAGTTAACTTATTAAGTTGTATTTTTTTTTTACTGTTAGTATTTCTCAGAGAAAGTATTAGTTAAGTACAGCAAGGGCATTGTAATAGCCTAAAATAAATTAAGAGAAATATTATGAAAACTTTTGACTAGTGATCCGCCTTTTTTTTATTTTTTATTTTTATTTATTTATTTTTTTTAGTGATCCGCCTTTAAAAAATACTTGGTAGATGAAAGTTTTTGAGTGTAATCCTAACACTCGAACACTGTTGTAGAAGTTTAATTACTAGACATAACACATGTATGTGATTCTTAACTGATACTGTTATTTTTTCGTTTGATCCCTTGATCTGAACTGAGCATTTTTAGTAAGCCAAAGCTTTGCACTAAAGAAGGGCTTCATGGGTTATGAACTAGTGCCGCTGAAGTTTACTCGTGTGGAAGCTTAAAGCTAAAGCTGAATAAGCACCTAGAGTTAGTTGGCAGACATTTTATAGAGGACTTCATGTAGTGAGACTTTTTTTAAAAAGAAAAGGGTTCTGCATGTACTAAAGGTAGATCAGTTGTTACTGTACTTTGAGGAGACTTATGACAATATTAAGGAGGTTGTTTGAGATAAACCATCAGAAACATCCTCTCCCCATTGTTTATTATTATTATTGTATGTTAACACACGTGTATACATATAAAATAGGAATGGCAAATTATGTGAAATAAACATTCTTCCCAACCTTATTGGTAATTTGTACAAGTCTGAATTAACTACTGTTTCCTTTTTATTACTGTATATTTTTTATTTTTTATTTATTTATTTTTAAAGATTTTATTTATTTATGAGACACAGAGAGAGAGACAGGCAGAGACACAGGCAGAGAGAGAAGCAGGCTCCATGCAGGGAGCCTGACGTGGGACTCGATCCCGGATCTCCAGGATCACGCCCTGGGCTGAAGGCGGCGCTAAACCACTGGGCCACCCGGGCTGCCCTGTGTATTTTTTATGATATCAGTTTAAACTATTTTGCTTAGAAGATTAGCATATTGTTTCTTTTTCAAAAATATGCATTCCTAATTATTACCGTGAAATGAAAATTGTGTTTGTAGTGGGGGGAGATAGAGATCCGAATCCTTGCTCCATAATACTGCAGGGAAATATCTGACATACTATTTATTTTTCTGAGCCTAAATTCTCTTTTATGTGAGAAGGGATATAATATTGTGCATCTTACAAAGTTATTGTAAATATTAAATTAAAAAATTTGTTCAAAGACCTTAGCACAATGTCTGTCAAATGCTTAGGTAAAAATCCAGAGGGCAGATGTTATTAAATAAATAATAGTTATTTACCCATTCTTTGATCATGGACATTTGGGTTGTTTGTAGTTTCCTGCTATTACAAATACTATAAACAATGATTTTACACATAGTCTTACACATGGATTATGGTACTCCTACCTAAGTTTCTCTAGGTTATATAACTTGATGTAGAAGAATGACTGCTTATGTTTCTCTTTGTATCTGTATATGTCTATATTATCTCCTGTGTCTATCTGTATTTTCATTAGGAGTGATATCTAAGAGTTGCTCCTGAATCATACTTTTGTAACAATTGGGATTATCAGACTTTTACTAAACATACTGTATTAGGAAAATTATTAAATGTAGACTTTGGGATCCCTGGGTGGCGCAGCGGTTTGGCGCCTGTCTTTGGCCCAGGGCGCGATCCTGGAGACCTGGGATCGAATCCCACGTCGGGCTCCCGGTGCATGGAGCCTGCTTCTCCATCTGCCTGTGTCTCTGCCTCTCTCTCTCTCTCTCTCTCTCTCTCTCTCTGTGACTATCATAAATAAAAATTAAAAGAATTAAAAAAAAAACGTAGACTTAAGTAGAGAAAGAAGTATAGCAACCCTCATTTATTGCCCCATTTCAACCGTTATAAATGTATAAAACAACAATATTTCAGCTATATATCCTCCTCCTCACCTCATGGATAATTTTAAAACAAATCCCAGGGGTATAATGTTTCATTTGTAAATAACATCAGTATGTATCATCTCTCAGGGATAGGGACTTAAAAGTCTATAATTACAATACCATTAACATAATTGAGTAAATTAACAGTAATTTCTTTATCTCATCTAATCAGTTAACATTCAGGTTTTCCTGATTGTCTTACAGATACCATTTTTTTGTAGGTATCTTTTGAGTCAGGATTCATACAAGGTTCATGCACTTCTGATTTTTTTTTATACATAAAAAATGAACTGTGAATCAAATTGCTTTTATTTCTGGATACTTTGACTTTTCTGTCTGCATTAATTTTTTGCTCTGGTTTTAAACATTTTTAATGAAGGGTTGTCTGTGTGGCTAAGTGGTTTAGCGCCTACCTTTAGCCCAGGCGTGGTCCTGGAGTCCTGGGATGGAGTCCCACATCAGGCTCCCTGAATGGAGCCTGCTTCTCTTTCTGCTTGTGTCTCTGCCTCTCTCTCTCTCTATTTCTCTCTCTCTCATGAATAAATAAATAAGTAAAATCTTTAAAAAAAACATTTTTAATAAGTTTACATGTTTATTCTTTGAGTATTGCATCTCCTGCATTTTTCTCTCCTTTAGGAATTCTTAAATGCATGTTAGGCTCTCTCATCTTTTTTCTTTTTTCTTTCCTTTTTTTCTTTTTTCTTTTTTAGCTTTTTTTAATATATTTCATCTTTTCTCTTGTGGGCTACATTCTGTATATTATCTTCAGATGTGTCTTTCAGTTAATTAAGTCTCCTCAGCTGTGTTTGTTTGGTTTATCCTTCCACTGAGTTTTTATTTTAATCATAATTATTTCAAGAAATTCTGCATGAATGTAATTTTTTAAATAAGTGCTCTCTTGAATCTTATATTTTCAGTCCTTTTCTTTAAATCGGAGGTTTGTAAGTTATGGCTTGCAAATCTTGCAGATATGGCTTGGAAATGCTGCATGACAGCCATGCTCATCTAAGCATTGTCCATGACAGCTTTGGTGCTACAACCGCTGAGTTAAGTAATTGTGACAAAGATCGAATGACCTTAAAAGCTTAAAATACTTATATCCTGACCCTTTATGAACCAAACTTGCCAACACTCACCCCTCCCCACCCCATGCCTTAGATACATAAAACGTTATTTTATTGTTTTTATATGATAATTCTTACATTTCAAGTCTTTTTGGATTGTTTTATTGTTTATTGTTTCTGCTTATAATGACTTACTTTCATGTTTCCTTTTCTGTTTGTGATTTTTGCCTGTGTACTCTAAATTTGTTAGGTTACACAGGCTAAGGACGGTTACCTGGTTTGGCGGGTGGGTTATCAGGGCTGGTTGATGGTTGAGTTTGCCTTGTCTGCTGCCTGGGAGTATGGTAGACTGGGGCTCTTATATATATATATATATTTTTTTTTAAAGATTTTATTTATTTATTCATGAGAGAGAGATGCAGAACACAGGCAGAGGGAGAAGCTGGCTCCATGCAGGGAGCCCGACGCGGGACTCGATCCTGGGTCCCCAGGATCACACCCTGGGCTGAAGGCGGTGCTAAACCGCTGAGCCACCCGGGCTGCCCCTTTATATTTTGTAATTAAAACCTTTTTATTCTACTTTTTTCGTCCTAAGTATACTCTTTAATTGCCATCATCCCAACCCACCACCCCTCTGGTAACCATCAGGTTGTTTTCTATGGTTAAGAGATGGCTTCTTAATTGTTTGTCTCGCTCTCTCTTTTTTTTTTTTTTTTTACTTGTTTATTTTGTTTTTTAATTTCCACATATGAATGAGATCATATGGTATTTTTCTTTCTCTGACTTATTTTGCTTAGCATCATACTTTCTAGCTCCATCCATGTTGTTGCAAATGGCAAGATTTCATTTTTTTTATGGCTGAAGAATATTCCGTTATATAATGCATACATATATTCCATTATATATATACATATATGAAGGTATATGTGTACCCCACATCTTCTTCCATTTACCTATCGATGGATATTTGGGTTGCTTCTATAATATTGTTATTGTAAATAATGCTGCAGTGAACATAGAGTTATATGTATCCCTTTGAATTTGTATTTTTGCATTTTCTGAGTAAATGCCCAGTAGTGTGATTACTGGATCATAGGATAGTACTATTTTTAATTTTTTTTTAAAGTTTTTTTTTTTTTTAATTTTTATTTATTTGTGATAGTCACACAGAGAGAGAGAGAGGCAGAGACACAGGCAGAGGGAGAAGCAGGCTCCATGCACCGGGAGCCCGACATGGGATTCGATCCCGGGTCTCCAGGATCGCGCCCTGGGCCAAAGGCAGGCGCCAAACCGCTGCGCCACCCAGGGATCCCACTATTTTTAATTTTTTTGAGGAACTTCCATACTGTTTTCCACAGTGAATGCACCAGTTTGCATTCCCACTAACAGTGCAAGAAGTATTCATTTTAAGAAGTATTCATTTTCTCCACATCCTTGCCACCATTTGTTTTTTTCTTTTGTTGGTTTATGCATCTTGACAGATGTGAGATGATACCTCATTGTAGTTTTGATTTGCATTTCCCTGATGATAAGTGATTTTGAACATCTTTTCATGTTTCCATTAGCCATCTATATGTATTCTTTGGAAAAATATCTGTTTATATATTCTGCCAACTTTTAAATTGGGTTATTTGGTTTTTTGGTGTTGACTTCTATCAGTTCCTTATATATTTTGGATATTAACCCTGTATTATATATGCCACTTGCAAATATCTTCTCCCATTCAGTAGGTTCCCTTTCAGTGTTGTTGATTGTTTCCTTCACCGTGTAGAAACATTTTAGTTTTTTAAAAATTTATTTAATTTTTTAATGTTTATTTATAGAGCAGAGTTGGGAGGGACAGAGGGAGGAGAGTCTTAAGCAGACTCCAAGCTGAGCACAGAGCCCAGTGTAGGGGCTCTGATCCATGCAGGGATCCCACAACACTGGGATCATGACCTGAGCTGAAACCAAGTCAGATGTTTAACCAACTGCTCGACCCAGACACCCCAGAAACATTTTATTTTGATGTAGTCCCAATAGTTCATTTTCAGGTTGTGTTAAAGGGTATGATGAAGTGGGAGGAGGAATACACCTTTAAGGGGACATACAAGGAACAGTGGGAAAAAAGGACGACCAAGGCAGTGTAATTACAAACATCAAGGGAGGAAAGGTGGATTTGGCTAATATCTTAGAAAGGCCAGGGAGTTTGAAAAGCTGAGAAGAAGCCCTTGCATTGGGCAGGTAGTAAACTTGGGGACAAGTTTAGTGGAACAGTGGCCTAGATCGATGAAGTTAAGAGGTGATGAGGTAAGAATTAATTAGCTTGAATTTCAAAGAGATTTGGTAAAAGAAAGAAATAGTGTCACTTCAAAAATGGAAAAGACTGGTAGAAGCATTTTTTTTAAAGATAAGTAAAAGAGCTAGTTAGGGAAAGAAAGATGAATGATAAATAATGAATAACTGTTTTAATCGTAGAAATATTAGAATGAGATAAAATGTAGAATAAAAATACAAATGGAAATGTTAGATAACATTGTAACAGATTTCTAACCCACACTAAATGAAATGTCCCACAGCCAAAGTGATTTGTACCCTTTTGCTCCTTTATTAGTTTCAAAGAGGGAAGCCTTTCATTACACTCATAGAAGCCACCTGTCAGACAAATGATCTGAACTATAAATAGTCATGTTGGGTAGAGAAAAATAGAAACGTTAAAAAACAAACAAACAAACAAAAAACCGTAAAAGTACCTGTACAAGCACACAGTACAACTAACTTCTAAATAATTCTAATAGGCTGGGTATATATTACAATTGTCTCATGCTTTAGGTTGAGCTGTTTTTTTACAGGCTTCATTTATATGGGTGCATTGTTTTAGAGGCGAACAGGATTTTTCTCATGTAATAAAAGATTTCTAATTAAGGGGCTGTGGAAAATTATTGAAATTAAAATTATTTTAATTAAAAATGTATGAAGTGCTTTCTTAGAATTCATCTCTTTCTCACTATAAAATTAGACATCAATGGAATACTTAGGCTTATAACAGAGTTATGTACATAAGTACATATATGTAAATGTACACATTATTTGCAAGTTAATTAAAATTATTGAATTTTACAGGTATCTTTGTAAATATAGTAGATTAAGACATAGAGATTGTAGCACAACATCCGTGATTAAATCTTTGTATGGTAATTACTTTTAATTTTACGATCTTAGAAAATGCTCTAGTTGCAGACAGTAATTTTCATATTGTTTTTCTGACAAAAAATGACAGTAAAATAAATGTCATGACAAAGAGATCTTTGAATGACAGCCACTTCTGTAGATTGGTAAATGTTTTCTTTGTACTATATGTATTTGTGTATACTTTGTGCTTGTACAAAGTAAAAGTGCTTTGTGGATTTTGTTACGGTTCTCTACCACAGTTATCTCATAACTGTGATATAAGCCCAAGCATTCCATTGACGTCTAATTTTATAGACATCAATGAGAAAGGGTAAGAAATGAATTCTAAGAAAGCACTTCATACTTTTTTTTTTCCTATCAAGCTACTCTTCATTTTCTACCTAAAACACCTGAATCATCTTTACTAGAAAATCTTTATAAATTCACAAATCATTTACCATATAAAAATAATGATGGAACGATTAGAGAATTATTAGGTAAGATAAATAATTTTTGGCTTTAGTTCTTTATCCATCTTTGCAACCTGGGGAAATGGTTTCTGGCGTGAAACCATGTCATGAATAAATACAGTGCTTGGAAGTATGGGGACAGGAGCAGAGAAGGATTAGGAAGGTGATTTTTATGGAGGTAGATAATTTGAATTTCTACCTTTTTCTTTTTATATTCCAAGGTGCTTTCATTTAAAAATGTTGTGTATTTGACTAATTTGAATGGGCGAAGGTAGTTACTTTATTAATTGTATTAAATAAGTTTGTTCTTAGATTCCTTTTCTTTTTTTTTTAATTTATTTTTTATTGGTGTTCAATTTACTAACATACAGAATAACCCCCAGTGCCCGTCACCCATTCACTCCCACTCCCCGCCCTTCTCCCCTTCTACCACCCCTAGTTCGTTTCCCAGAGTTAGCAGTCTTTACGTTCTGTCTCCCTTTCTGATATTTCCCACACATTTCTTCTCCCTTCCCTTATATTCCCTTTCACTAGTATTTATATTCCCCAAATGAATGAGAACATATAATGTTTGTCCTTCTCCGACTGACTTACTTCACTCAGCATAATACCCTCCAGTTCCATCCACGTTGAAGCAAATGGTGGGTATTTGTCATTTCTAATAGCTGAGTAATATTCCATTGTATACATAAACCACATCTTCTTTATCCATTCATCTTTCGTTGGACACCGAGGCACCTTCCACAGTTTGGCTATCGTGGCCATTGCTGCTATAAACATCAGGGTGCAGGTGTCCTGGCGTTTCATTGCATTTGTATCTTTGGGGTAAATCCCCAACAGTGCAATCGCTGGGTCGTAGGGCAGGTATATTTTTAACTGTTTGAGGAACCTCCACACAGTTTTCCAGAGTGGCTGCACCAGTTCACATTCCCACCAACAGTGTAAGAGGGTTCCCTTTTCTCCGCATCCTCTCCAACATTTGTTGTTTCCTGCCTTGTTAATTTTCCCCATTCTCACCGGTGTGAGGTGGTATCTCATTGTGGTTTTGATTTGTATTTCCCTGATGGCAAGTGATGCAGAGCATTTTCTCATATGCATGTTGGCCATGTCTATGTCTTCCTCTGTGAGATTTCTGTTCATGTCTTTTGCCCATTTCATGATTGGATTCTTTGTTTCTTGGTGTTGAGTTTAATAAGTTCTTTATAGATCTTGGAAACTAGCCCTTTATCTGATATGTCATTTGCAAATATATTCTCCCTTTCTGTAGGTTGTCTTTGAGTTCTGTTGACTGTATCCTTTGCTGTGCAAAAGCTTCTTATCTTGATGAAGTCCCAATAGTTCATTTTTGCTTTTGTTTCTTTTGCCTTCGTGGATGTATCTTGCAAGAAGTTACTATGGCCGAGTTCAAAAAGGGTGTTGCCCGTGTTCTTCTCTAGGATTTTGATGGAATCTTGTCTCACATTTAGATCTTTCATCCATTTTGAGTTTATCTTTGTGTATGGTGAAAGAGAGTGGTCTAGTTTCATTCTTCTGCATGTGGATGTCCAATTTTCCCAGCACCATTTATTGAAGAGACTGTCTTTCTTCCAATGGATAGTCTTTCCTCCTTTATCGAATATTAGTTGACCAAAAAGTTCAGGGTCCACTTCTGGATTCTCTATTCTGTTCCACTGATCTATGCGTCTGTTTTTGTGCCAGTACCACACTGTCTTGATGACCACAGCTTTGTAGTACAACCTGAAATCTGGCATTGTGATGCCCCCAGATATGGTTTTCTTTTTTAAAATTCCCCTGGCTATTCGGGGTCTTTTCTGATTCCACACAAATCTTAAAATAATTTGTTCTAACTCTCTGAAGAAAGTCCACGGTATTTTGATAGGGATTGCATTAAACGTGTATATTGCCCTGGGTAACATTGACATTTTCACAATATTAATTCTGCCAATCCATGAGCATGGAATATTTTTCCATCTCTTTGTGTCTTCCTCAATTTCTTTCAGAAGTGTTCTATAGTTTTGAGGGTATAGATCCTTTACATCTTTGGTTAGGTTTATTCCTAGGTATCTTATGCTTTTGGGTGCAATTGTAAATGGCATTGACTCCTTAATTTCTCTTTCTTCAGTCTCATTGTTAGTGTATAGAAATGCCATTGATTTCTGGGCATTGATTTTGTATCCTGCCACGCTACCGAATTGCTGTATGAGTTCTAGCAATCTTGGGGTGGAGACTTTTGGGTTTTCTATGTAGAGTATCATGTCATCGGCGAAGAGGGAGAGTTTGACTTCTTCTTTGCCAATTTGAATGCCTTTAATGTCTTTTTGTTGTCTGATTGCTGAGGTTAGGACTTCCAGTACTATGTTGAACAGCAGTGGTGAGAGTGGACATCCCTGTCTTGTTCCTGATCTTAGGGGAAAGGCTCCCAGTGCTTCCCCATTGAGAATGATATTTGCTGTGGGCTTTTCATAGATGGCTTTTAAGATGTCGAGGAATGTTCCCTCTATCCCTACATTCTGAAGAGTTTTGATCAGGAATGGATGCTGTATTTTGTCAAATGCTTTCTCTGCATCCAATGAGAGGATCATATGGTTCTTGGTTTTTCTCTTGCTGATATGATGAATCACATTGATTGTTTTACGGGTGTTGAACCAGCCTTGTGTCCCAGGGATAAATCCTACTTGATCATGGTGAATAATTTTCTTAATGTACTGTTGGATCCTATTGGCCAGTATCTTGTTGAGAATTTTTGCATCCATGTTCATCAGGGATATTGGTCTGTAATTCTCCTTTTTGGTGGGGTCTTTGTCTGGTTTTGGAATTAAGGTGATGCTGGCCTCATAGAGCGAATTTGGAAGTACTCCATCTCTTTCTATCTTTCCAAACAGCTTTAGGATAATAGGTATGGTTTCTTCTTTAAACGTTTGATAAAATTCCCCTGGGAAGCCATCTGGCCCTGGACTCTTGTGTCTTGGGAGGTTTTTGATGACTGCTTCAATTTCCTCCCTGGTTATTGGCCTGTTAAGGTTTTCTATTTCTTCCTGTTCCAGTTTTGGTAGTTTGTGGCTTTCCAGGAATGCGTCCATTTCTCCTAGATTGCCTAATTTATTGGCATATAGCTGTTCATAATATGTTTTTAAAATCGTTTGTATTTCCTTGGTGTTGGTAGTGATCTCTCCTTTCTCATTCATGATTTTATTAATTTGAGTCTTCTCTCTCTTCTTTTTAATAAGGCTGGCTAATGGTTTATCTATCTTATTAATTCTTTCAAAGAACCAACTCCTGGTTCTGTTGATCTGTTCCACAGTTCTTCTGGTCTCGATTTCGTTGAGTTCTGCTCGAATCTTTATTAACTCCCTTCTTCTCTTGGGTGTAGGATCTATTTGCTGTTTTTTCTCTAGCTCCTTTATGTGTAAGGTTAGCTTTTGTATTTGAGTTCTTTCCAGTTTTTGAATGGATGCTTGGATTGCGATGTATTTCCCCCTTAGGACTGCTTTTGCTGCATCCCAAAGATTTTGGATGGTTGTATCTTCATTCTCATTAGTTTCCATGAATCTTTTTAATTCTTCCTTAATTTCTTGGTTGACCCTTTCATCTTTTAGCAGGATGGTCCTTAACCTCCACGTGTTTGAGGTCCTTCCAAACTTCTTGTTGTGATTTAGTTCTAATTTCAAAGCATTATGGTCTGAGAATATGCAGGGGACGATCCCAATCTTTTGGTATTGGTTCAGACCCAATTTGTGACCCAATATGTGGTCTATTCTGGAGAAAGTTCCATGTGCACTTGAGAAGAATGTGTATTCAGTTGAGTTTGGATGTAAAGTTCTGTAGATATCTGTGAAATCCATCTGGTCCAGTGTATCATTAAAGCTCTCGTTTCTTTGGAGATGTTGTGCTTAGAAGACCTATCGAGTATAGAAAGAGCTAGATTGAAGTCACCAAGTATAAGTGTATTATTATCTAAGTATTTCTTCACTTTGGTTAATAATTGATTTATATATTTGGCAGCTCCCACATTCGGGGCATATATATTGAGGATTGTTAAGTCCTCTTGTTGAATAGATCCTTTAAGTATGATATAGTGTCCCTCTTCATCTCTCACTACAGTCTTTGGGGTAAATTATAGTTTATCTGATATAAGGATGGCTACCCCTGCTTTCTTTTGAGGACCATTCGAATGGTAAATGGTTCTCCAACCTTTTATTTTCAGGCTGTAGGTGTCCTTCTGTCTAAAATGAGTCTCTTGTAGACAGCAAATAGATGGGTCCTGCTTTTTTATCCAGTCTGAAACCCTGCGCCTTTTGATGGGGTCATTAAGCCCGTTCACATTCAGAGTTACTATTGAGAGATATGAATTTAGTGTCGTCATGATAACTATTCAGTCCTTGTTTTTGTGGAACGTTCCACTGAACTTCTTAAAGGGGAATTTTAAGAGTCCCCCTTAAAATTTCTTGCAGAGCTGGTTTGGAGGTCACATATTCTTTTAGTTCCTGCCTGTCTTAGAAGCTCTTTATCTCTCCTTCCATTTTGAATGAGAGCCTTGCTGGATAAAGGATTCTTGGTTGCATGTTCTTCTCATTTAGAAGTAGCAAGATTTGTTTTGGTTAGGTTTAGGGGAATCCTTTTTTTTTTTTTTTTTTTTTAAGATTTTATTTATTCATGAGAGACACAGAGAGAGAGAGAGAGTCAGAGACACAGGCAGAGGGAGAAGTAGGCTCCCTGCAGGGAGCCGATGTGGGACTGGATTTGGGGACTCCAGGATCATGACCTGAGCCAAAGGCAAACGAGGGAGACGTTCAACCACTGAGCCACTCAGGCTTCCCCAGACTTGTAAAATAGATACATTTTAATGCAACATGATCTTTTTTATTCACTCCTCTTTTACATACATCTTTACTGTAGCTATTGTTATAATTATAAGTTAATATTACTTTGTAAATTCTTGTATTTTTATATTCAGAGTTCTGAGGTGGGGACTTCTTTTGTTATAAATGCCATATTGTGCAAAGTCAAGTTAAAGTATCAAATTCCTGTTTATTTTTTTTTTAAGAATTTTTTTTAATTTTTTATTTATTTATGATAGTCACAGAGAGAGAGAGAGAGAGAGAGGCAGAGACACAGGCCGAGGGAGAAGCAGGCTCCATGCACCGGGAGCCCAACATGGGACTCGATCCCGGGTCTCCAGGATCGCACCCTGGGCCAAAGGCAGGCGCTAAACCGCTGCGCCACCCAGGGATCCCATTCCTGTTTATTTTAAAAGGAGAATAAATGTATTCTGTAATATCTGATAATATAACGAATCTGTTTTTACTTTTTCACTATTTGTTGAATTTACTGAGAGAACTGAATATATATGTATGTTGCTGAATGAATTTTCACAAGTTGAACATCTGTGAAACCAGCACTTAGATCAAGAAACAGAACTTGGTATATTTCAAAGCTTTTATGAATATTTTCTGAATAATATTTTCAGTAATTTTTTTCTAAGTGATTACTGTGTGTCATCCATTGTTCTAGGTATTAGGATGACACAGTAGTGAACTAAAATAGAATGTGGGGAGATAAGTATCAGTCACAAGTAAATGTAATTACAAACTTGTATATGCTAAACGTACATTATCCTATGAAAGGCAGTATGATGAGGCAGACTGTAGAGTGATTATTTGTATTCTGGGGAATAAGAGTAGAAACTAGAATCAGATTGCTTAGGTTCAAATTCTGTTGTCAGTTTTGGTATTTGTGTGGCTTTAGGCAACTAATGTCTCTTGTGACTCATTTCTTAACATGGGGATGAAAATGGTACCCTACCTTAAATGGTTGGTATGGACATTAAAAGATTATTCATGTAAAAATATTAGCATATTTTTGTAGGTTCTCTATATGTATTAGTAATTTATTTTGTCTCAGTGGATGTTTTGTAGTGTATCATTCTTATTTGAAAATGATACAGAAGCATACTTCATAAAAGAGCTAATTATGTCTTTAGAGTTCAGATCAAATAATCCAAAGGGATATCAGAATCTACTTTATAACATTGTGGCAGTCTTTGTTGCATGTTTCAAATTTTAGTGTGTTTTGGGGTGCATAGGTGGCTCAGTCAGTTAAGTGTCCCACTCGTGACTTCACCTCAGGTCATGATCTCAGGATCTTGAGATCAAGCCCAAGTTGGGCCTCCCCACTCAGCACACAGCCTGCTTGAAGATTCTTTCCCTCTGCCCTTCCCCCCACTCATGCCTTTGAACTCACTTTCTGTCTCTCTTTCTAAAGTAAATATTAAAAACAATTTTTTTTAGTGTGTATAAGGATCATTGGGGTGCCTCCTGTAAATGCACATTACTATGGGTCCCTTTCTAGGCATGTTTAGCTCTGAAATCAGTATTTTTTATATATTTTTTTTTATTTATACTTATATTTATATTTCTTAGGGACACAAATTTGAAAATCACTGGCCAGTTGTAAGTATCTTTTGTATGTATGTGGGCCAAATTTCAAATTATTTTGTCTTAGCATTTTAACATAGAACATTATGAGGTGTTTGTTGTTATTGTTTCTGGTGCATCTGCTTATTACTACAAATGGTAAAAAAAGTTTCCCTAAATCTATACTTGCTCTAGTATTCTCTATTAGTAAGTAGTATCATACTTCAGGTTATCCAGTTGAGAAACCTGGATTTATCCTTGATTCCTCCTTCTACCTTTCCTTCTGTAAGAATCCTCTACTTTTCTTCGATCTCTGGTTTCATTACTGATGAAGTTTCTTGCATGGAAGATATTGTAACATGCCTTTCTCCTCCCTACAGTCTGTTTTCCAAAGTTGTCAGAATTTCTAAAACGCAGAACTGATTATGCTGTCTACTTGCATAAATGTTTCCCTTAGTAATTACCCTTTGCCCAAAGGTTCCTAAGTTTCTTAGTATATGTTATAAGGCCATTGGAATGCATCTTCCCTTTATTTTATTCTTCCCTATCACCTTGTTTCTGGGAATGCAGAATTTCTTGTTGTTTCCTAAGGAAAATAGCATTTTTTTCATGTTTCTGTGTTGTTTAATCATGCTGCTCTTTTCCATCTTATGTCTCCTGTTGTCAGTCTTTCTTTCAGTGGGTCTTTATTGGGTTGTCAATAAAGAGAACCCACCCTGTGCCTGGCATTGTGTCAGAGGCCAGGCATGCATGTGTGAAAAAAGACAGGTTTCTTTTTCTCACTTGTCTTATTGTCTAGTGAAGTCTGTCAGGCCCTTTTCTTTTCTTTTGTTCTCACAATCCAATCTCTCTGTTATATACTATTAAGTGTTTATGTGCTTATCTTTTCTCATTTAATTTTGATCTCCAGGGCTGAGACCATGTCTTATGTTTATTAATATTTCTTGCCTATAGCATTGGCACAGTATATGGCATATAGTCATCACTGAAATGTATAATTGAATAAAACTTAGAAATCTAAATACAGAGCTACTTCCAGAATAGGTCAAAGCTATCCTTTATAGAACACAATTATATTTTTAATTATATAAGTAGTAAAATGGTTATGTACAATCCAGTGGGGAAACCTGTGCTCCTACTATATTATTCCCATTATATAATCTTAATGTTACGATTTTTTTCTTTAGGGGCATTGGGAAGAATATTCTGTCATTTAAAGTTAAATTTAAAAATATTTTAAGCCATTTATATTTTTTTAAGATTAAAGTTTTTTTAGAGAGAGAACAAGAGAGTGCAAGCAGGGGAGGGGCAGAGAGAGAGAGAATCTCAAGCAGGCTTCACACACAGCACAGAGCCTGACTTGGGGCTTGATCTCATGACCCTGAGATCATGACCTGAGCCAGAATCAAGAGTCATATGCTTACCTGACTGAGCCATCCAGATGCCCCAATTTTTTAATAATTTATTCAAAGTTATGATTTGAGATAAAGATTATAGAATGTATAATTCTAATTGTTAAGACTATATATTCTTTTAAAATTTTAATTAACAAATCTGTATTATTAGTTTCAGAGATATTCATACATCTTTTAATAGAAGTTCTGGTCAAAGGGGTGCCTGCGTGGCTCAGTGGTTATGGTTTGGCTCAGAGCATGATCCTGGGATCCTGAGATTGAGTCCTGCATCAGGCTCCCTATGGGGAGCCTCCTTTTCCCTCTGCTTACGTCTCTGCCTCTCTCTCTCTTTGTGTCTCTCATGAATAAATAAATAAAATCTTTCTTTAAAAAAAAAAAGTTCTGTTCAAAGGAATCATTTACACCAGGCTCTATTTTTCATATTCTGTACCTTGAGCAATCCTGGCCTGTATCTTAAAGTTATTATATAACATGCTTGTAGTAAACCAATTGAAGACATGATTTTTGTTCCTACCATTGTAAACCAGTCACATCAGCGAACTGGTAGCTATCGCTTACTTAGTTTATCCAGTCAAAGGTACAAAATGATAACCTTCAACAAGGACCTCCCCCCCCATTGATATATAAATCTTTTCCCCTTGAAGTCACTTAAAATGAGCAGTTCTTTGGAATTCTAAAAAGGAAGATGTATTTTTGAATAAATAGGGAAAAGTGTGAGGTGAGGTAACTTGGACAATCCAAAATTGAAGTGGATGGAAAGAGATCTGAACCCCTCAGTCATTGGGAAGACAATCTCAAAATGTTACAGATCAGTAGAAGTTGCTTCACCTCTTCCTGCCGTCATTATTTATACAAGTAGGACATGGGAATAAGAACTCAGCAAGTGTTCTCTTCTATTCTTGGGCAAAAAGAAATAGAATGCAGGTCTTATAAGAAAAAAAATTTGTGAGAGAGAGCGAACTTGCACAAGCAGGGGGAGGGGCAGAGGGAGAGAGAATTCTAAGCAGACTCTGTACTTACTTACTGGGGAGCCAGACATGAGGCTTGATCTCAAGACTTTGAGATCATGACCTGAGCCAAAACCAAGAGTCAATCAACCAAGCCATTCAGGCACCCCATGTAAGAAAATCTTATTAACAATAGTTGAAGTCTAACTATACTTAGAGTGATTTCATTTACAATACAATGTGGGATACTTTGCAGGGTCAAAGGAGGTAGTATTAATAATTATAGTGAAACAATAGGTGTAAATTGAAAGCTAGGCAGATGCGATAGCTACACTATCATAACTGCTACAATAGTGGTATGAAGGATGTGTCATGGGAACATAAAGAAGGGAGCTTATAGGTTAGGGAAAACCTTTATCTGTCTGAGCAAGACTTTGAGAATGAGAAGGATTTTTGCCCAAATTGGCTAGACAGAGGGCAGGCCAGGCTCAAGAAACCTAGTGCCATCTACCCATTAGCCATGCCTCTATCCAGAACATTCCCTCTCAGAGGATGCTTCAGGTCCATCATTTTCTAAAACAACTCTGTATGAAAACTTTCAGTTTTTAGTATGATAAACCTAACATTTTAGCTTATAATTAAAGTGGTTCGCTGGCAGTAGTAATTGATAGATTTTCCTTGCACATGTCTACTACAGTATTTATATTTAAAATATGTCAATGATTAAAAGATTATTACGTGCTATGGAGAGGAAACATTTTCAGTATGTGAGGGAAGATGATACCTGTTGCATTCCATATGGTTACACCAGAACAAATGGATGAAAGTTAGAAAGGGGCATATTTTGTCATTGGTATAAGAAAAAATATTCTCCTATGCAATCCAAAGGTTAAAGCAGGCTCTCCTGGAAGTTCTGAGTTCTCTGCATTAGAGGTAAAAGGAAAGTCCTTTTCTCAGGATGCTATCAGTGGGATACATCCTTTCTCTACTAAATTATCTCTTTGATAATAATAATTGTTAGAGTTTCAGGAAATGTCAGGGCTTGAAGCAGTTTTTCCTCAACTTTTTGATCTATGAGTAAGGGTGAGAAGATGCTTTCCCAGTGTCTTTGTGGAGGGGGACAGATTTGCTGCTGGCTTTTGCAAAAGTAATACCAACCATAGTAATTCCCATATACTTTTAATCATTAATGTCTGCTTCCAGTAATCCTAGATAATATTAAAGACATTAAGCACTTACTGGTTTATCTAGTCAAGTTTAACATTGTCATATTAAATTTTTATGCCCCCTACTTCACTAGCTTGTTGCTTACTAGCATTTTTTCAGGTATATTCACAAATAAATGACTGAAAATATTGTTCAACTCTGCTCCCACTTCTGATTCCTCTTTGAAATTGTCAAGAAGGCAAATAGGATAACAGTTTCTACCTTAAAAATGAGCAAACAAGGGATCCCTGGGTGGCTCAGTGGTTTAGTGCCTGCCTTTGGCCCAGGGCATGATCCTGGAGTCCTGGGATTGAGTCCCGCGTCAGGCTCCTGGCATGGAGCCTGCTTCTCCCTCGGCCTATGTCTCTGCCTCTCTCTCTCTCTCATGAATAAATAAATAAAATCTTTAAAAGAAAATGAGCAAACAAACAAATCTTGGATCATAAAAGTAATGCTTTAAAACATAAAAACTCAATAATTTAAACAAACCAATGTGAGTGTTGAACATTTAACTTGGGCCAAGCACAAAATTTTCACAATTCATAAAAATTGTTTTTACAAAAAAAAATTTTTTAATTATATTTTCTACTACTTATTGGGTATTTGTTATGGGCTGGGCACTGTGCTGAGCACCTCACATCTTTTAACAGTGCTTTCTCAAGGTAAGTAATTAGTATTTTCACTATAGGTAGGAAAAATTGGATGCCCACAAGATTAAGTGACTTAGCCAGAGCTGTGTGGTTTGTAGGTGAATAAATTGATTCAAATCTAGGTGTTTTCATTCCATAGTTGTTTACGATACTCCCAAATAACTGTATGCCGGTAATTTCTGGTCATTTACTATGTGTATTTGAACCTTAATTTATTTAAAAATCAATTGTATGTTGTATGTTTATTGACAGGTAAAGATATATAAACTTTATTGCAGTATGTTACAAACCAGTAAATATTGAAAACATTTTAAAGTAAATACATGTTTACTCGCACAAGTATATACATCTGTGTGTGTGCACCTACATGGAGAATTGGGCTGGAGGGAAATGAGTGTATATGTATATGTATGTAGATACATTGATCTAGATAAAAGGTTTGTCTCCTGTAGTTTTCTCTTGATGTTTTTCGTATGTATGTGTATATGCATATGTGTTTATTAAATAATACTAAATCACTAGATATTTAGAATTGACTACAGTTATTCCATTACCCCTGGAGAGATTCATCAGGAACACTCAGGATTTATAAGTTACACAATAAGAGGAAAAGAGCCACTGCCATTCTACTGGTTCTTTTGTGTTTTGCTTCCTTGCTTTTGAATGGTTTGCCATTATAGCCAGCCAGCCACAATTTTTTTCCCCTTAGGCAGCTGTGGGTTTCCTAAATATCCTGATTATCTCATTTGTGCTTTATATTTCTCACATAGCACTGTTATCAGTAGATAGTTTTGAAGAAGCTAAATTGGAAACATTAATGAGAGTAGGAAAAACAAAAGAGGTAAACTTTTTCCTAAATTTCTTTTTGCTTCTTCCCCATATGCTCCAGCACCCAGTAAAAACCACATTGAGCTTGGTTTTCCCAATACTCCTCCTAGTTTAAGTTCTGACTATCTAGTACAGGGGTTGGTAGACTATAATCCACTTTGTTGAAATAAAGCCACGTTCATTGTACAAATGCTTTTTTGGTACAACAGCAGAGTTTAGTAGTTGCAACAGAGACTTTATGTCCTGCAAAATTTAAAATTCTTACTGTCTGGATCTTTACAGAAAAAGTTTGCAGACTCCTGATCTAGCAGGTAAGGAAGAAACCAAGGATTTCTGATTTCATTTCCAGGGGACTTTAACCTGTTATTTACATGGGAACATTGTAGCACATGAGCATTACATAGTATTTCATTGTAAATGGCCCTGAATCGGTTTAGGAAGTACCATAGTTTCTGGGAGGAAACAGCTTGCTTTTCAGCAAATATGTTATGAGGAAACTTTGAAAGCTGTTGGTAGTTGGGGGTTCCTAGGAATTAATTATGTAAAAAATAAGGAGGGTAAGGAAAAGGAAGGAGAAAGGCTGGTTTATTTTGAATTAGATTGACAACTGTAACACCTGTATTATTTGTGTGTTATGTTCATTTTATGTCATTATTCATTAGGCAGACATTTGATCCAGTGTTGACTTCTTACCACCTGTTGATTTTCAGATTGTGCGTATGGAGATTTTTTGTTGTTGTTGTTACTGTTGTTTTCTTCCACTTGTATTTAGGCTTTATTAAATGAAGGATGTCTCTTGCTCAGTGATTGATACATTTCACCTAAAATAGTACTTGACTATAATAAATGTTTAAATATTATTTGTTGACTGAATGAACTCAGATTTTATACGAGATTTTATTTTTGTTACAAGGTTGTGGTTTTTCAAAAATGTCTATAATCAGTTTGTACCTAGAAAATAGCCAATAATGAAATCTACAAACCTTTGTGAAGAATAAATCTTTACAGACTAATGATCTTAACTCTTGGCCCAATCAGATCATTACATAATAATATCTGTGTCATCACTTCAGTGAAGCATTGGTGCCTGAAAATCTTTACAAGTTGATATGAACTGGTTAGTTACACATTTCCATTAGGTGAATTTCACACTAGCTTTAATGACTTTAACTCTGATTTTGCTACTGGTGTAGGTTCTAAATACCATGAGGGTTGTTATAAAATTTGTATAAAAGTTCTCAAATATAGTTTAATCATTTGACACCATTGGCTTACTTATAATTTTTCTTCTTTAATCTTTCCAGATACCATTTATAATAATGAAAAGATACTACTAAATACTAACATTGACTTATTCATGGGCCCTTGCAGTTCTTTTTAGTGAAATCTGATTCCACCTAGTGATGAGCTGTTTTTATTCCACTTTTAAGATAACTTCAAAGTCACTAATTACAAAGACATGTTCTCAACAACATTAGATTGAGTTACACTGGAATTTAAAAATATTTATATATCATCCAAAATTTGTAGGAGATACTCTAAAATCAAAAGATCTCAGTATGTAGCAATTTTAAAGTGCTTGGAAATAGCTGGGATATGTAGTGTGCTTAGTGGTTTGGCACTAACCAATTTGTGGTTGTCATGGCTAACACTGAGTATAACAGAATGGAGGAAAATAGGCAGATACAAGCTAAATGTAAAATAGGACAATGCAGTTTCATTTGCTGAGAAAAGCAGTAATTCAAAACAAATAGTTCTTTGGCTTTGTTTTAACAGATAAAAACCTCAAAGTTATCATGGCTCTTAGATTAAAATATCAGCAATGTGATACTCTTTATACTTTTTTTTCTTCTTCTTTAGCTTGTCCTTTTTTTTTTTTTTTTTTTTTTTTTAAGAAATAGGATGCTGAGTACATTAGAAAAAGAGTTTGTAGCAGCCTGTGGAAATTGACACTCTATTCCAGGGAGGTTGGTAGACTATCAACCACAGGACTACTTACGTGGCTATAGCCCATTTTTGTAAAGCAAGTGAGCTAAGATTTTTACTTTTTTTTTTTTTAAGATTTTATTTATTAATGAGAGATACAGAGAGGCAGAGACATAGGCAGAGGGAGAAGCAGACTGCTTGCGGGGACCATGATGCGGGACTTGATCCCCGGACTCTGGGATCATGCCCTGAGCCAAAGGCAGATGCTCAACCGCTGAGCAACTCAGGTGCCCTTGTTTTTACATTTTTAAAGCAATTTATTTTCTTTTATCATTTTGAAGATGTTGCTCTACTATCTTCTCATTTGCCTTGTTTCCCATGAGAAATCTTGCTCTAACCTTTTCTTTGTTCCTCTCCATGTAACTTTTTTATAGTATAATTACTTTTAAGGTTTTCTCTGCCAGTGGTTTTGAGCAATGTGATTATGTACTTTGGTTTAGTTTTCTTCATGTTTTTATGCTTGGGATTGGTTGAACTTCCTAGGTTTATTGGCTTATTTTCATCAACTTTGGAAAGTTTTCATTCATTATTTCTTAAAATAATTTTTCTGTCCTCCATTACTTTCCTTTGAAGTCTACTGTTAATACATTTTGTCATTATATTAGGCTACTTGAAGTCCTTCAGTTCTCTGAAGTTCATTTATTTTTTCTCTTTGTATTACATTTTAGATAATTTCAATTGCTTTGTCTTTAAGTTTGCAGTTTTTATCTTCTATAAAAGTTATGCATTTATTCCCATCTGACATATTTCATTTAGACCTAGTTTTAATTTCCAGAAATTCAATTTGAGTGATTTTTATACCTTTCATCCCTCTCCTGAAGTTTTTGTACATATAAACCATAGTTATAAAAACTGTTTTAATGTTCTTTTCTACTAATTCAAACATCTTTGTTAGTTCTGGGTCATTTTCTGTGATTAATTTTTCTGCTTATTATAGATCATATTTTCCTGCTTTGCATGTCTGACAAATTTTGACTGGCTCTTAAACATTGTGAATTTTGACTTGTTAGTACTTCATATTTTTTCATTTCTTATAAATCTTGACCTTTGGTCTGAGACACAGTTATTGGAAATCTTTGAATTCTTTCAAGTCTTGCTTTGAAGATGTGGTAGGGGGCATAAAAGAAGTGTTTAGTATATATCTGATTGTTCCCTACTACCTTAACCAAGCATGTTTCTGAATACTCTTTAACCAATGCACATGAACTGTACAGATTTTCAGTCCGGCTGTTAGGAACAGCCACTGCTCCCTGTCATATGTGAACACAGGCTACTTTCCTTTTAATTCTTTTGAGTAGCTAATTTCTTCACACATGCACACCAGTTATTGCTATATGGATTACCTGAGGTGCCCCTTTGCGGATCTTCAGAGTTCTCTTGTGTAATGCTCTTTTCCAGTTCTTCTTGATCTCCTTGGACCCTGAGCTCTGTCTTTAAATTGTTTGCCTGGATTTCTGCTTTCAGCACCAAAGCCTGGAAACTTAAGACAGTTAGCTGGGGCAATTGTAGGGCACACTTGTGTGTTTCTCATCTCTCAGGGATCACTATGGTTTACTTCCTGATGTTGAGTGTTCTGAGAATTATAGTTTCATATATTTTGTCCTGTTTTTTTGGTTGATTCGAGTATATTGATGCGTGTTGTAGCCAGAAGTAATAGTTGGATGTTGAAATTTAAGATTTAGTGGTTAAATAATTCCAGGTAATGATACACCATAGGTATAAGTGGAGTAGAGGTGTGAAGGTCATTTAATGAGTCATCCACATGGACTTTGAAGTCACCTAAGTAGATGGATTTGAGAGAGAGAAGAAGATTTTAAACCAAGAGCCAAAGTTGTGGAGTTTTAATACTGCATGTTTTATGTGTTTGTCTAGGAAAATACTTTTCTAAGATTATGCTAATTTGTCTTGTCTTTTCTTCTAGAACCTTCTGACAACTTAAGGGAGATTCTCCAAAATGTGGCCAAATTGCAAGGAGTATCAAATATGAGAAAACTAGGCCATCTGAATAACTTTACTAAGGTAAGTAACTCATCTAAAATCTTTGTTCCTTATTATACTTACCTTAGATCACTTTCTAGCTATCATTAAAAAGAAATTCTTGAGTAGTCACCTAACATTAGTGCTTTCCTCTGACACTTCTCATAGATTTTGCCATGTGTTATTAATGTCAGTGTATTTGAATAATGAAAGTATTGTGTGCTTGTTGTAGAAGATTTGGTAGTTTCAGAAAACAGAATAAAGAAAAAAAGTCACTAAGAAGTCCATAATCTGGTCTTCACTGTTTTTCACATGTTTCTTTTACCTTTTTAATACTCATTTTTATGTGATAATATATAATAAATGCTCATACATAAGCACCTGTGTGTGTTGCATTTTATAGGCCTACCCATAATTCCAAGAAAAATATTAAAACAATGTCTCTTTTTTCTCTGATACTCTGTTTCCATTTTCTGGATCTCAATTAGAGCCCGGGATGAATTCAGGGACTCTCATCCCAAATAAATATTGACTTGATCTTTTTTAGAAGCCAAGAATTCTTGACTTTGATAGATGGAATGTATGTTTTTGAGCCTGGTAATGCTGCTGGACAGCCAACTCTTATAAACACTAAAATGCCTCTATTTGAGGTGATGCCGTAAATAGGAAACAGAATGGTTCCCTTGGGAAAAAAATTTTTTTTTTTTAGTTGACTCAATATACATTGTTCTGCTACATTTAAAATTTGGGATTTAGGGGTCCCTGGGTGGCGCAGCGGTTTAGCGCCTGCCTTTGGCCCAGGGCGCGATCCTGGAGACCCGGGATCGAATCCCACATCGGGCTCCCGGTGCATGGAGCCTGCTTCTCCCTCTGCCTATGTCTCTGCCTCTCTCTCTCTCTCTGTGTGTGTGACTATCATAAAAAAAAAAAAAAAAAAAAAAAAAAAAAAAAAAATTGGGATTTATTACATAGTTTAATCCCTTAAAAGTATGATCCATAGACCAGCAGCATTGGTGTCACATTGGAGCTTGTTTGAAATTACTTGGAGCTTGTTTGAAATTACTATGTTTGGCTCCACCCCAGACTTACTGAATCAGAATCTACATTATAATAAAAATTCTCAAGTGAATTTATGTATACATTAAAGTTTGAGTAGTACTCTTTTAATTCTTCCACAATGTTCCAATTCTTTGCTATCTAATAATTAGCCTATGGCTTGAGATTTATTTTACTTCACAGAAATAAAAGATGAGAATATAGTCACTATGTAACAGAATTGTTTTTTCAATATGGTGATGTGCAATAAATATAAAATAGATTAGGTTTTTATTTCATAGTTAAAGAAGCAAGTATGTATGCATTTATTTTTCTTATTTATTTATTTATTTATTTATTTATTTATTTTTAATTTTTTATTTTTTTATTTATTTATTTTTATTTATGATAGAGAGAGAGAGAGAGAGAGAGAGAGGCAGAGACATAGGCAGAGGGAGAAGCCGGCTCCATGCACTGGGAGCCCGACGTGGGATTCGATCCCGGGTCTCCAGGATCTCACGCCCTGGGCCAAAGGCAGGCGCCAAACTGCTGTGCCACCCAGGGATCCCTGCATTTATTTTTTTTTAGTGAAGTTTTGGAATATTCTGGCACATTTTTTTATGTAACAAACGAGAAAATTATTTTATATGTGGGACAAGAAAATGATATTTTAATCTTTTATTTTTTAAAGATTTTATTTATTTATTGATGAGAGACACAGAGAGAGAGACAGAGACACAGGCAGAGGGAGAAGCAGGCTCCATGCAGGGAGCCCGATGTGGGACTCGATCCCGGGACTTCAGGATTACACCCTGGGCCGAAGGCAGGCATTAAACTGCCAAGCCACCCAGGCATCCTCCCAAAAGTGATATTTTTAAAATGACTTTTGAAAACATTGAATAGGTGCTTGAGAAAGAGTTTTTCAAAAAATTCCTAGGTATCTTTCCATTTTTAATGAATGTAATGAAAGTCTTCAAATGCATACTTCTTCAATATGCTCATCAGATAATGTCAAGTCTTTTATATCCAAAATTCTTTCAGAATTGTAAATTGTATTTCCTGGTTTCACTCCCTTGTATTAAATTTCCCAGTTTTATCTCACCATTCTTAACTCTAGTAAGTCTTACCACTTGCCTTGATTTAACTGTTAAAAACAATTTAATGTGTGTTTATGTCCTGTTTGAACTTATGGTTCCTGTCATAATCAAATTGACAGATAGATACATAGTTCCACATCTTTTGCCAGCTGGGATTCTGAAAGTTGGGAATACATGTAAAGATGGCAGTTATTATTATTATTTTTTTTTATGTCACTCTGGCACTAGTATGGGTCCTAAAACAATATTAAGAATCAAGAACAGTGGGATCCCTGGGTGGCGCAGCGGTTTAGCGCCTGCCTTTGGCCCAGGGCGCGATCCTGGAGACCCGGGATCGAATCCCACGTCGGGCTCCCGGTGCTTGGAGCCTGCTTCTCTCTCTGCCTATGTCTCTGCCTCTCTCTCTCTCTTTCTCTGTGACTATCATAAATAAATATAAATTTAAAAAAAAAAAAGAATCAAGAACAGTAACTTCCAGTAGAAATGTAATGTGAACCACAAATATAATTTAAAATTTTCTAGTACTATATTTCGAAAGGAAAAGAAAGTATGTGAAATTATTTTTTAATAATACATTTTCTTTAATCCAGTATATCCAAATAATTACCATTGATGTAATTAGTATAAAATATTAATGAAATATTTAACATTTTTTATACTAAGTCTTTGAAATCAAGTATGTATGTTATGCTTATAGCACATCTCAATTCAGAGTAACCAACTTTACAGGACTTACAGCAACCTTTGGCTAGTAGATACCAACCATAATGGACAGTACATATATACAGAGAGACTTTTTGGAATAAGAGCAATTTAAACATTCATGTCTAGGAATCTAGTGGACACTTTTCTTTTTCCCTTCTGCATTCTCCATTTGTTTTGATCCTAGGTTCTCTTAGAGCCAGGTTGCTCTCTCCCTTTTTCCATTTTCCATTTCCTTGTTTCTCTTTGAATTTCTCCCATGGTATTTCACTAACTTGTTTTCTTCACTTGGTCTTTCCTTGATTTGTGTTTTCCCAGTCTCTTCTCCCCCTTCTCTCCTTCACTCTTTCTCTGCTCTCTTTTTTTTCCCTCCTCCCTCTTCATTTTTCTCTAACCTCTTTTCTTTCTCTCCTTCCCTTCTTTCTCTTTCCTGCTTGCCTCCTCTTCCCCCATTGTAGCCCTGTAGAGTACAGAATGATTTCTCTCCTTAATAAAGGCCCTAGGCTTTGGGGATTTTTCTGTTCTATTTTGTTTTTGTTTTTGTTTTGCTCTATCCTCTCATTATAATTTACACATTTCCCTCTGGCCCTTGTGCCAGCTTAGAGCATTCCTTTTATTTGCTACTATAAATTATTTATGGATTTAAAGACCAGAAAACCAGACTCACTAGAATTTGTCTATGATACAAGGAACTAAATAAACCTTAAGGCAGGGTCTGAGGGGCTCTCACATTAGTAAAGTCAGTGAACTTCGGACTTTGTAAAATTGGTTTGGCTACCTGGTGATAACAATGGGAAAAGCATAGGCTTTAGATCATATAGATCGAGACTTAGCCCAGCTCTGACCCTAACTAGCCAGGCAGTCTTGAGCAGATTTCTTTACTCAGGTAATCTTGATACCATTAGAGGCTAGGTCTCATTATAGTGCCTGGCATATAATATGTACTTCATAATAGATAGCACCTTTTAACCTGGGGTTTGTTTTTGTTTGCTTAAGTATCTTTTGCCACTTTTCTGGTCTTTTGACTAACTCTAAGGACATGAGTCTGCTTAATAGTTGCAGATTAGTAAGCTTCTACTGTAACAGAGTTTTTCAACCTTCGTAATCTGACATAATTGGCCAGCTAATTATTTCTCTTAGGAGGCTCTCTTCTCCACTGTAGTGTATTTAACACCATCTCTGCTTCTACCCCCTAGATGCCAGTAGTGCACCTCCACCAGTTGTGATAAGCAAAAATGTCTCCAGATACTGCCAAATGTTTCCTGGGAGCAGAATTGCCCCTGGTTAAGAACCACTGTTGTAAAGAAATGTCTGTAAATTTATAATAAAATTTCTTTAGACACATAGTACAAAAATAAAAGCTTACTAAATTTAATCATAATATAATATATCTTTGGATTCCATGTTGGTAGAGAGCTAGGATCATAAACATTTCATAGCTGGTTTTTCAATAAAATCTGTAAGTTCATGTCCTTATAGAGTAAAATTAGAAATTCTCAGAATTCTCTACAAATATCTCTGTGGAACAAGAAATCTCTATAGAATATATATATATATATATTTATATATTTATATATATATATATAGAATAAGAAAATAAGAAAAATATTCATGATGCCACTTAGACTCATTAGGAATTAGTTGGTACCCTCTCTGTGTTCCTATAACAGATTATGTGTGTCTACTAAATTTTATCCTTTTGTTATTATTTGTTTTGGGTTACTATCCTATTAAATTAAGTTTCTTAAACACAAACCTGTAGTATTTCTTTTTCTACTCTATATTTTTCTTTATTTTAAAGCCTGGAATATAACAAGTGTTCAGTTAAAGGTTTTATATTAGATTGAGAAGATTTTTTATTTTTTAAAATTTTAAAATTTTATTTTTAATTTTTAAATTAATTTATTTTTAAATTTATTATTATTTCATTTAAATGCAGTTTGTCAACATATAGTATAACATTCAGGGCTCATCCCACCAAGTGCCCTCCTTAGTGCCTGTTCATCACAGATTTTGTATTTTAAATAGGAGTTTTTGTAGTACTACTATTTGTTTTAAGTATAAGCCTATTAGAATTAACTTAATTTAGTAGATTAATGCATCTAAAATGTTGTATAGTGTAGAACTCATTTGCAGAATTAAACTTCCTTTTAAAAAGTATGAAGGAAGAGAGGGTGCTAGTGATGTGATCCTATAACCATGTGAATGTCACACACCCATGCTTGCCTTCTGACATCATTTCACTAGATAAAGTAATGTGTATAACAGACTGCTGATGAATATAATCTTAGTATCCTATTTTTAAAACTGAGAACATCCTTATAATCTAAAGACCTGTTTTTTTAAAGATGAAAGTATTTCAGCTCTTTACATTCTAAAAGTTCTCTTTTTCTATATTTAATCTCCTGTATTCATATTGAAAGCGCCAAAGGAATCTTGATTTTATTCTGGTTTTTAAAAACTTCAAAAATAGCATAAGCTAAATATAAAAAATTAAATGGCATTGAACAAGATATGGTAAAATGTGAAAGTCCTCTCTCACATAACCTTCCCATCCTCCTCCCCACTGTGATGAAAATACCCTCTAGAGGTAATCACTAGAAAGTATTTTGCCTTCTCTGGTATGATTGTGTGTGTTTGTGTGTGTGTGTATTTCATGGAGTTGTGAGGATTAAATGAGCTAAATGAAAAAATGTGTTTAATATAGTACTCAGTTTATTTACCATTTATTACATATGTGCAAAGGTTTTTTTAATGAGATCATGACATATATTGACTTAGAGTTTGCACTTTTCCACTTTCCAATGTATCAGAATCCTTTCTTTTTGTAGAAATATGGACTTACTACTTTTTTATAGCTGTCATGTATGTGTGTGGATACATACATATGTGTAGATGTATCCACACATAAATGTGAATGTATACAATATATACATAGTTGTACATATGCATGCAAACATACTGTAATTTAGTCATTCCACCATTAAAAAATGTTTCCCACTTCTTTTGGCTATTTTAAGTAATGTATAGTAACAGTCTTGTGTACTTTTTGTGCAGAATAGAATTTTAGAAGTGTGATTCCTTAGCCAAGAGCACTTGTACTTTTTATTTTAAAACCTGTTTCTAAAATGTGCTCTGAAAAGACCATGTTGTGAAATGGTTATGTTTTTGTTTTTGTTTTTGTTTTTGTTTTTTTAAAGTTTGGGTTAATTCTGTCTATTGCTTACTGGGGAGAACTATTCATTTAACCTTCAGAGCAATATGAGTAAAATGGGAATTATATAAAATTGCCCTGTTTGAATTGATCATTATATTTTTTAAAAATTAAATTTTTAAAGTAAGTTTGAGTTGGAGGGGTTCCTGGGTGGCTCAGTGGTTGAACATCTGCCTTTGGCTCAGGTCATGACCTTGGAGTCCTGGGATTGAGTTCCACTCAGGCTGCCCATGGGGAGCCTGCCTCTCCCTCTGCCTATGTATCTGCCTCTCTCTGCTTGTCTCTCATGAATAAATAAATAAAATCCTTTAAAAAAAAAAAGTTTGAGTTGGAATGTGTCCAGGGTCTAAATGATCATAATACATGAGCAATTCTTCTTCTTTTTAAAAATAATATACCATACAATGGCAATGCTAGTAATCTTAAATACCTGGAAATCTTAAGTAAATACTAAATTATGTTTAATAGTGTCAATAGTTAAAATTTTTTATATATGTTTGGATCCTTTGAAATAGATGGTTTTTGATATGTGTGTTTCTAGTGAACTGTTTTGGAAAAAATAATAATTTCACGTACTCATTTTATGTTGAAATAACCAGAATGCAATTCTCCACACTTTTGATTCATACCATTTTTGAGGCTGGAGAAATAAAATAAAGATAGTAATGCTTAGTTATTCTTTTATTTTTTGTATCCAATCTCCCCTTTTCCTTTGCCTCTGTATAAATAATTGTAATGCAGAATTGTAGTAACATTTTTCACAGTGGATTCTGGACTCAGAGTGGTTTGGTTTGACTTCTGGCTTTACCACTTACTAGTTTTTGGCATTGGGAAGTCATATTATCTACTATCTCTAAGACTTATTTATCTTAATTTACAAAAATACTATTTTCTAGAATTAACAGGATTAATAGTCAATAAACTTTTGTTCCTATTCATGAATTCTATATATAGATAGCCATCCTCAAGTTATGTAATGCATATTCATTGTAAACATTTCCAAAATACAGAAAAGCACAGAGAGGGAAATAAATCACCTGTGATTGCACTTTCATTATTGGTGTTAAAATTTTGATGTATAGGCTTTTTAAAGATATATTTTTAAAATGTATTTAGGCTTTTAAAAAATGTACATTTAAAAATATATATATATTTTTAGGATTTCTACCTTGTCTTACTAGTACATTATGCATGTCTTTAAATATTTAAATATTATATAATCTTGATGGCTACACAAATTTGCTCCTTTATGAACATTTTGTTTCCAGTTCCTTACCATTATAAATAATGTATGGCCCATTTTACAGTTTAGGTTATTTTGTTAATATAAGTCATCAAAAGTAGATCCTGCCCCTAGCACATTTTTCCAGTTTATTTTACAAAGTGTTTTCAGTTTATGATTCCACTGATAATGTATTGTCTTATTTGGTATAAATGTGTTAAAAAGCAATTTCTTTCCAGTTTGGTAAGCTTTCTTTCAGATAACATTTTTTTCAGCGTATTTGGTTCAGATTTTAAGAAACAGGAAATATATCATGTCTATCAATTTTGCTTCTTCATTAAATTCTTTGTACATTTTCTTGGCCTCTTTTTAGTAGTTTTTCCCCAGTTTGTTTAGGCCTTTCACTTATGAGGTTCTATTTGTTGTTGTAGGCCCTACTTTGCTATGGGCAAGTGTAATGTTAAGGGCTGAATTGTGACCCCCAATTCATTTATTGAGCCCTCACTCCCAGTACCTGTATCTCTCTATGTATCTCTAAATACATACAGAACGTGTATGTATTTAGAGATACTCCCCTCAAAGAGGCAGTTAGGTAAAATTAGGTCATTTGGGTGATCCCTAATCCAATGTGACTGGTGTCCTGGTAAGAAAAGGAGATTAGTACACAAATATACATAGATGAACAACTGTATAAAGACTGAGAGAACCAAGAGAGTACCTCAGAACAACTTCTCTCAAGATACATTGATCTTTAGCTTCCAGAATCATGAGAAAATAAATTTCAGTGTTTGAGCAACCTGGTCTGTGGTATTTGTTACAGCAGCCCCAGCAAACTAATATAAGGCTGTAACCTTTTGCTTATCATATTTTTGCAAATATTTTTGACTAATATGTTATTTAACTTTTAATTTTTAGTTTCTTTAGAGATATATAAACTTCTTTTGTCTCAAAGCTTAGGGAATCTTACAATTTAATTTAAAATCTGTTTAACAAATCCTCTTCCATTTTTAAGTACTTACAATATTGTACAACAAAATGCAATAGAAATAATAAAAAAAATTCATACTGTTTGAAAGTTTAGTCTAAAACTTGTTTATCATGTTTCGGAATTTTGAGGATTTTATAGGAATACCGGTAAAACCATTTTGGATGAAGATCGGTGAACAAAAGCTTTTTAGATTGTCTTGCCTGTTTGGTTATTTACACAGTGTTTTCTTACCATACATATTATTTATATAGTCTTTACGCAGTGTTTTCTTACCATACATATTATTTATATAATCTTTTCTGCTATGAAAATATTGCAGTATCTGAGAGCTACTCTGAAGGGGAAAACGGTGTCTAAAGTGAAAAATTCACTAGATAGAAAATTAGCCAGATAAACAGAAAGACAGATAACTAGAAAATACTAGAAAATATTCAGCCAAAGCACAGAGATAAAAGAATGGAGGAAATAGAAAAGAGGTTTTAGAAATTTGCAGTATACACAAAAGGATCTGATATTTGAATTAACAGAAAAAGTAAGAGAGGAAATTGAGCAGAAGTAATTTTGAAGAGCTAATGTACAGAATTTTCTAAAACTAATAAAATATGTCAACCCAGAGAATTGGGAATTTCTATTTTTCCTAAGCAGGATAGATACAAAGAAAACCACACCTGAATAGTAAGATTGCTGAAAACCAAAGATAGATAAGAAAATCTTTAAAGGAGTCTGAGAAAAAGGATCTGACCTTCAGAGGAGCCAATAGTGAGACTGATAATCAGACATTTCAGTAGAGATAATGGAAACCATCTTAAAGATTTTAGGAAAATATCAGCTAACGTAAAAATTTATAAATCCAGCAAGATATTCTTCAAAAATAGAAGTGAAAAAGAATTTCTAGGCAAAGAAAAGTCAAAAGAATCTGTTACAAGCAACCTTGTGGCTAAAAATTAAATTAATAAAAACAATAAAACCAACAACAAACTGAGAATTCCTTAGAAGGAAGAGAGAGTATCCCATTACGATACCACTGACATGAAGAATAATGGAAAATGTGAATTTGTAGGTAAATACAAATTGATAGAGTAAAAATAACAGTAATGTGTTACGGGACTTGAAAGATAGAAAAAACATCAGTAAAGGGAAAGAAAGGTAAGGCAAGCAAATGAAGTGCAAGTGTCAAGAGTCTAGCATTGTTGAGGATATGGTAAAATAAATAGTTTCTGTTTAAACTAATTAACAATGCATGCTATAATCTCAATGGGTAACCATTAAAAAATAATAGTAAATTTATTGAGAGGGAAAGGTGGAATAATAAAAAGTAATTGGTTGATTCAAATCAAAGTAAAGGGGCAATCCCTGGGTGGCTCAGCTGTTAAGCGCCTGCTTTCGGCCCAGGGCATGATCCTGGAGTTCCGGGATCAAGTCCCACATCGGGCTCCCTACATGGAGCCTGTTTCTCCCTCTGCCTGTGTCTCTGCCTCTCTCTCTCTCTCTCTCTCTATTTCTCATGAATAAATAAATAAAATCTTTTTAAAAAATCAAAGTAAAGAGGAGGGTTAAAGAAATCTAAAACTGGCAGGTCAATAAAACAAGGCGATAAAAATAAATATGCATATTTGAACAAAAGATATAGTTTCTGGAATTTTGTTAAAGAAAAATACCTTATTTTTCAGTCTAAAAAAGTAGTATAAATAGACAAAAATATATAACATATTTGCATACTTTTGTTTTTCTGACAGCTTCTTTGTGATATTGGCCATAGTGAAGAAAAATTGGGTTTTAACTATGAGGATATCATAATTTGGTAAGTATAGTTTAGTTCCCTCTGTCACCCTCTGGATTTTAGTAATTTTTAACTAAAAGGATAGTATAGCACCTTAATTCACCTTATATTTGATTTTGTAGAAACAGTTGTTTGAACGTTAGAAAAATTCAGGATCTCCAGCATTTTTGGTTATCCTGTTGTTCTTACTGATGCTTTGTAATTATCAAATAGTCTTTATTTTATTATACATATGATATTATTAATATTATATGTATTATTATTTAAAGAATCAAAGCTGGGGCAGCCCGGGTGGCTCAGTGGTTTAGCACCACCTTCAGTCCAGAAGCCCGGGTGGCTCAGTGGTTTAGCACCACCTTCAGTCCAGAGCCTGATCCTGGAGATCCAGGATCAAGTTCCACATCAGGCTCCCTGCAGGGAGCCTGCTTCTCCCTCTGCCTGTGTCTCTGCCTCTGTGTGTGTGTGTGTGTTTCTCAAGAATAAATAAAATATTAAAAAAAATAAAGAAAGCTAATGATGGGAAATACTTAAACTTCTAAATTAAATATGAAATTCATAGAACAAAAGCTCTTAAGTGTTCTTAAGAACACGAGTAAGAACCCGTACAGTTATCTCTAGACCTCCCTTAAGAAGTGTGTTTAGAGGATCCCTGGGTGGCTCAGCGGTTTAGCGCCTGCCTTCGGCCCAGGGTGTGATCCTGGAGACCTGGGATTAATCCCACATCAGGCTCCCTGCATGGAGCCTGCTTCGCCCTCTGCCTGTGTTTCTGCCTCTCTCTCTCTGTGTATCTCTCATGAATAAATAAATAAAATCTTTAAAAAAAAAAAAAGAAGTGTGTTTATGGCAAACTTTATTTTCTCAAGTCCATCAACAGATACAATGTTATGATTTCATAGCCATCTTTTTGGTGTGCTTAGGAATTAAAATTTGTATAGTCTGTGCCTGTGGTCATAAAATATTAGTTTAAGTCAGTGATTCTTTGAGAAGAGTGGAAGCAGGTAGACAGAGGGGAATGGGTTGTAGAGGCATAGGTACACCTTGAAATTTAATTTCCCATTACATAATAAAATACAGAAGGCAGTAACAAAATAATATTTTCTTGATTACTAAGAATCTGCTAAGGCAGCACAGATTAAGAACTAAGTATTATTGAAATTCTGTGGCTTGTAGTGAATGATTTTTATATATTTATAAAATAGTAGTTTTGCCTCATTCAACTGGGGAAGAATTTGGTACCATAATTTTATGTATATTTGAAACTCATGCAGCAAAACTTTTTTTGTTCTTATGCAGTTTGCGGTTAGCTTTATTGAATGAAGCAAAAGAAGTGCGGGCAGCAGGGCTGAGAGCTCTTCGATATCTCATCCAAGACTCCAGTATTCTGCAGAAGGTGCTAAAATTGAAAGTGGACTATTTAATAGCGAGGTAATTGTCCTAGAATCGTCTGTGTTTTTAAAATTATGTATTAAGTTTTAACATACCTATCGTGAAGTTTACAAATTTTTAGTGTAAAGCCTGATGACTTTTACAGATATATACAACTAACTACCCTATTATCCTGAATAAGATATTTTCAGTATCCCAGTCAAGTTCCCTTCTTTCCAACCAATTATTCTACCTTTTCTCATATGTACACCAGTTTCTCCATCATATATTGGAAAAATACATAGTTATTCTATCCTGTATTTTATTTGTGAGATTATCCATGTTGTTTTTTTCTTAAGGATGTGTAATGTTTTGTGTTATGAGTAGACTATAATTTTTTCCATTCTGTTGGTGATTTTCTGGGTTGAGTTTTTGGCTATCTTGGATAAAGCTCCCTTGAACATTCTTGTAAGTGGACATAGCGCTCATTTTCTTAGGTGTACATGTAGGAGTGGAACTGCTGGGTCATACGTTTATGTCTATTTAGCTTTACTACATACTGCCAGTTTTCCATAGTGATTGTACTGATTTACTTATTTATTTTTAAAAGATTTTATTTAATCACAAAAGACAGAGAGAGAGAGACATAGCTATGTTATGCAGGGAGCCTGACGTGGGACTCGATCCCAGGTCTCCAGGATCACACCCTGGGCCGAAGGCGGTGCTAAACCGCTGGGCCACCGGAGCTGCTCGATTGTACCGATTTATACTCCTGCCAACAATGTTCGAGATTCCAGTCTCTCCACATTCTCATCAGCACTTGCTTTCAGTTTTTAATTGTAGACCTTTCTGCTGTAGTGTTCATTATGACTTTCATTGTGTTTATAATTTACATTTCCCTAATGAGTAGTGATGTTAAGCACCTTTCATTTGTTTGTTGGCTATTTGAATATCCTCCTTGTCCTTTTGCTCATTTGTAAATTGGATTATCTGTCTATCTCATTATATAGGAGTTCTTGATGTTCTTCTGGATATGATTCCTTTCAGGTATATGTATTGACAATATCTTCTTCAAGTCTGTCTGTTTTGCCTTTTCTCTCTTCCCAATTAATCCAATTTTATAGTTAATGCCCGTGGACTCTTTGGAAGATATTACTCTGTTTTCCTCCAAAAGAATTTATTCCTTCTTATGTTTAATTCGATGTCAGGTCATGATTCATTTTTATTTTTATGGATATGCAGTACATTTTAGCAAGATTTATTGAAAAGATTTTTCTCTCATGTCTAGACTAGTGGCCCTTCTGTGGTAAACCAGATAACTGATATATCTGGATCCATTTTTGTGTTCCCTGTTCTTTTTAATCTATTTGTCTATTCTTGCCCCTGTTTCTCACTGTTTTAATGACTGTAGCTGGCTAGTAAGTGTTAATATCTGTTGGTGTAAGTCTTCCACTTTTTCTTCCTTAAGACTGTGTTAGCTATTTTTTTTTTGTTAGTTATTTTATGTTCTTCATTTTCTTTCTTTCTTTTTTTTTTTTTTTTTTAAGATTTTATTTATTCATGAGAGACACATGAGAGGCAGAGACACAGGCAAAGGAAGAAGCAGGCTCCATGCAGGGAGCCCGACATGGGACTTGATCCTGGCTCTCCGGGATCATGCCCTGGGCTGAAGGCAACGCTAAACCACTGAGCCACCCAGGCTGCCCAGTGTTCTTCATTTTCATATGAATTTTAGGATCAACTTGTTCATGTCCTTAAAACATTCTGCGATTTTAGTAGTAATTGCATTGAAGTTCTAGATTAATTTGGGGTAATTGATATCTTAAGAATATTGAATATTCTAAACCTTTATTGATTTGGAGCTTTAATTTCTCTCCAGTATTTTGTAGTTTTCTGTGCAGAGGTCTTGCACATACTTGTTGCTATGTTTATTCTACAATGTTCTTTTTATGAGAGTATTAATGTAAGTTTAATTTCTTTTTCATTTTTTGCTTTTAATATATAGAAAAATAATTGTAGATTTTGGGTTTTGGTTTTTGGTTTGGATACTGAACTCTTATCTAGTGATCTTGCTAGAATCACTTTTCAAATCTAATTGTTTTAAAAATTCTTTTAGAGTTTCTATGTACATAACATTAATTGCAAATGATGAATGTTTTATTTCTCCCTTTCCAGTCCTTGTACTTTCTTTTTCTTGCCTTATCACACTGGTTAGAATATTGCATTGACTAGAAATAGTGATAGTGGACAATTTGGTTTTGCTCCTGAACTTGGGTTGCAAGTATTCTGTATTTTGCTATAATTTATGATACTTGCTGTAGGCTTTTTGTGGATTTCTTTATGTTCCTTGTTTGCATTTCTGAAGTAAATGCATATTCACTGTATGTTTTGTCCTTTTTAAGTATTAACTGAATTTGTTTTGCTAATATTTTGTGGGATAATTTTGTAGTTAAGTTCATGAGAGTATTGGCCTATATTTTTCCAGTCTTCTGTCCTTGTTTAGTTGTGGTATCAGGAGTTTTTTTGCTTGGTGAAACAACTAGGGAAATGTCCTGTTTTTACGTAGTAATTTATGTAAAATGAGTTTTCATTTTTTCCCCCTATATGATTCATAGAATTCACCAGTGAATCTGTCTGGGTAATAGGGTTTTCTTTTTTAGGAAGTTTAAGATTATGGATTCCATTTCCTTAGCAGATATAATACTAGTCAGATATCCTCCTTTTGTTAGTCATTACTTTATATATTTTGAAGCTTTGTTACTACATTCATATTGAGAATTGTTAAACCTTCATATTGGCCTAATATTTTTATAGTTGTGAAATGTCTCTTTTTATACCTAGTAATACTACTTTTATGATGTTATCATATATTAATATGATATATAAGTATAATTTTAATTAATATGGCTATACTCACTTTGATTTAGGGCTTGCAGGATACATCTCTTTCCATCCTTTTACTTTCTGTTGTTTTGTCCTTATATTTAAGTTTCTGGTGTGTAAATATCATACAGATTTTTTGTTTTTAAATCTAGTTTGACTTTGACCATTTTGTTTTCTAATTGGAACATTTAGACTGTGTCTGGTGAATTTTTATATGCATGCTCTGTGGACTTTATGCAGTGTAATTATATATATGTTTATGAGTTTGTTCATCTTGCTCTTAATTTTCTCATATACTTGAGTTTGTTTGCTATCTTGAGATTTATCACATCTGTTCTTTGTTCTTATGTTTCTCTTTTTCTTTTGGAATAATGAAGAATTTCTTTTCCTCTTCTATTAATATCTGGGTTATAAAGTTTTTTCGTCTTTTAGCAGTTGCCCTAGAGATTATAACTCATATCCTTGATATTAGGTTTAGCATTTTATTACAGCCAGAACAATGCAGGAAACCTTTTATAGTTTATATCATCTCCCCTCTGCTTTTTGTATTATTGCTATAGTTTTTTTTTTCCTACATGCATTTCTAACCCTACAGGTTAGTTCTGCTTTGTTTTAAACTAGAACTATTGATATATTTTTTTAAAGATTTCTTTATTTGAGAGAGAAAACGAAAGTGAGATGGAGAACGTGGGGGGAGGGGCAGAGGGAGAGAATCTTAAGTAGGCTCCCTGCTGAGTGCAGAAACGAAGGCAGGTGTTCATCTCACCACCCAGGAGCTCATGACCTAAGCTGAAACCAAGAGTAGGTTGCTTAACTTACTGAGCCACCCAAGTGCCCCTTAACTGGAACTACTGATGTTTACCTATGTTACTTACCCATTGCATTATCCTTCTTTCCTTGCATTTGTACATATTCATTTATCTTGTATCACTTTGTTTGATGAATTTCCTTTACTGTTTTTTTTTTTATAATGCCAGTCTACTCAAGATTATTTCATCTTTTTTTTTTTTTTTTTTTTTGTCTGTAAATGCCTCTATTTTATAGTCTTCGTATATGAAGGGGCTTCCTTTTCTATTTTAAGAAATTTTTTTTAATTTTAATTTTTTTGTTTTTCTTTTTGTATTTAAGTTCAGTTAATTAACATATAATATATTATTGGTTTCAGAGGTAGAGGTCAGTGATTCATCAGTCTTCTATAATACCCAGTGTTCATTTCCTCATGTAACTTCCTTATTGTCCATCACCCAGTTACCCCATCCTCCTACCCCCCTGACTTCTAGCAACCTTCATTTTGTTTCCTATGACTAAGAATCTCTTATGCTTTGTCTCCCTGATTTTGTCTTATTTTTTCCTCTCTTTGCCTATGGTCCTGTTTTGTTTCTTAAATTTCACATATAAGTGAGATCATATGATAATTGTCTTTCTCTGATTTACTTATTTTGTTTAACATAATATCCTCTAGTTCTAGCCACGTCTTTGCAAATGGCAAGATTTTTTTGATGGCTGAGTAGTATATACCACATCTTTATCCGTTCATCTGTGGATGGACATCTGGACTCTTTCTGTAGTTTGGCTATTGTGGACGCTGCTGCTATAAACATTGGGGTACAGGTGCCCCTTCAGATTACATTTGTGTCTTTGGGGTAAATACTCACTAGTACAGCTACTGGGTCATAGGGAAGCTCTATTTTCAACTTTTTGAGGAATCTCCATACTGTTTTCCAGAGTGGCTGCGCCAACTTGCATTCCTACCAACATTGTACAGGGGTTCCTTTTTCTCTGCATCCTCGCCAACATCTGTCATTTCTTGACTTGTTAATTTTAGCCGTTCTCACTGTTATGAGGTGGTATCTCATTGTGGTTTTGATTTCTATTTCCCTGATGGCTAAGTAATGTCGATCATTTTTTCATGTGTCTGTTGGCCATTTGTATGTCTTCATTGGAGAAATGTCTGTTCATGTCTTCTGCCCATTTCTTGATTGGATTATTTGTTCTTTGGGTGTTGAGTTTTATAGGTTCTTTATAGATTTTGGATACTAGTCCTTTATCTGATACGTTATTTGCAAATATCTTCTCATGTTCTGTCAGTTGTCTTTTGGTTTTGTTGACTTGTTTCCTTTGCTGTGCAAAAGCTTGAAAGCTATTTTATGACTAGTTCCTAGTTTTCAGTGCTTTAAGTAAGTTATTGTCTTCTGGATTTTTCTTTTTAACCTGGTGAATGGTTAAGTTGTCTCTTGTTGCTTATTTGAAGTGATGTATTTTTTTCTCTACTTTAAGGTTTTCTTCTGTTCTTTATTCTCCTTATATCCTCTCGTTCTCCAGCTGTGTTGTGTTGGATCTGTTCAGTGTCCCACATGTCTCTGATATCCTTACTATATTTTCAGTTTTTGTTGTTAATCTTTGTGCTTCAGTGTGTTTACTTTGTACGTTTTTCCCCCTCCATCTTGCTAGTAAACCAGTCTCTTCAATTTTTACTTTCAGTTATATATTTCTGTGATTTGTTTTACTCTTATTTAAAGATTTTAGGTCACTGCATTATTTCTCCATCTTTCTTTCTATTTACTGAGCATATTTACCATAGTGAATTTTAGCCTTCTTATGCCAACACCAATATGTGAATCACCTGTGTTCTGTTTCTATTGTCATTTTCTTTTCTTGGTTTTTAGTTATTTGGCCCTTTGTTTATTTTAAAGCACACTTCATATTATTACATGATTGGATGTGAACATTGCATATTCAAAATATTTAGCTCTGGGTTCATACAGTTTTCCTTTTAAGATTGTTAAGCTTTATTCTGGAATGTTGATGTATCACATTGATTTAGTTGAAGTTTAGTTTTTAGCTTTCCCTTTGATCTGTGGAGTGGCTGTTGGGATCTCAAATGGCTGTTGTAGATGTTCAGCAGAACCTCTTCACCTTGAGCAGCCTTGAGCTGTAATGTCTATCTTAGGGTGTTATATACCTACTGAAATTTCTGCCTACTTCTTTAGCTTCTTGACAGTAAAGCTTTTTATTTGTTTTTTTTTTTTTTTTTTTTTTTGGATTTTTACCCTGCATTTGCACAACACAGAGATTGGCAAGTGCCTTGGAGAAGAGATTACATGAAGATTTGCATTCATTTTCCTATATTTTCTTTTCTCTGGGATTTTTTTCCCTCAAGTCACAGCCACCTTGACTGCACTAAAGTTCAACCTGTCTCTCCAGTCTAGCAAAAATTTTGCTTTCTGCTAGGACTTCATTCCCCTAAAACTGGGGATTGACAGGTGCCCTTAGCGACAAAGCCTGGTTGGGTGTGGAACTTGTACATCTTTTTCCAAGGATTATTATCCATTGCCCTTTTAATAGTTTTAAAAAAGTATTTTGTTTAAACTTTACAGTTGTTTTTGACTATGGAGATGGTCTGATCAAGCCTCTTTAGTGTGGCCACCAATTGAATTGTGTGTATATTTACTTCTTAATAAAATTGTTTCAGATTTAATTGTATTCAGATAGGAAAAATGCTTTTAAGTAAAAATTAATTATTCTGCTACATAAACCAGACTCTTAAGAAATTGACTAATAAATTTTACAGAGAAATGTCAGTCAAGTGATACCTGATTGAGCATTAAGCTTTGAAGTGTGTTTAGATATTAAATTATATTTGGTGAAATAGAGTTACTATGGCTAGTATATAAGACTTTTAACATAGTCATAATAAATAAAATATGTAGGCCCTGAATAAAATTAAATTTTTTTTAAAGTAGGCTCCATGCCCAGTGAGAGCCCAACACAGGCCTTGAACTCACAACCCTGAGATCAAGACCTGAGCTGAGATCAAGAGTCAGTGGCTCAACCGATTGAGTCACCCAGATGCCCCTAAAATCATATTTAAATTAAAACATGAGCTGGAAATATTTTTCCTCCACAATTTTTATAAAACTCCAAATTTTATCAAAGATAGATCAATTTTTTTTTCACTAGATTTCCGATACCTTTGTTTTGTATGTATTTTACTTTTCTATTGATATGTATAATTCTGTAAATTATTTACTATGTTCTTTTCTGGAGTTTTAAATAGTTTTGAAATGCTTTATTATAGCAAATATTTATCATAAGAGAGCTAGATGTAAGTTAACTAAATAAATATCTGCTGGTATTGAAAAATCACATATGTTAAAATTTTAAAATACTGTATTAACATTTTGAAGATGAGTCTGATCTGTTAGTGTTACACAAAAAATTGTCAGTAACTAAGTATTTTGTGTATTATTTAGGTGCATCGACATACAGCAGAGCAATGAAGTAGAGAGGACACAAGCACTTCGATTAGTCAGAAAGGTGCGTTCTGTATCTGAGAGTAATAGATTTGGGGGTTTTATTTAAAATATTTTACAGTTTTAGATTTAGACTTTTTGAAATCTTCATTAAAATTTAAAGGTTAAATTCTCATTAAACATTTTTGTTAAAATTATATGAGATAAATAGGTCTGTTAAACTTAGAGGTAAGCATAAATGTTTTGTGTAATTATTCTGTGTGATTGGGTACAGGTAAGACAATAATTTTTAATAAAATATTCACTCTAAAGAATACAGTATTCCCCCCCACCACAACCCTTATCCGCAGTTTTGGTTACCTGAGGTCAACTGTGGTTTTCCTTCTGCTATATGGTCAGAAGGTCTGTAGTAGCCTAATGTTAATGTCACAGTATCTACATCGTCACTTCACTCATCTCATCACATAGGCATTTTTATCATCTCACATCACCAGAAGAAAGGTGACTAGTACTAATAGCTATTTTGAGTGACTCCATTCATATAAATTTTATTATAGTATAATTGTTCTATTTTATTATTGTTGTTGTTAATCTCTTGCTGTGCCTAATTGGTAAGTTAAATTTTATTGTAGGTATGTATGTACAGTAAAAATAGTATACTTGACCCTTGAACAACACAGATTTGAGCTTTATTTTTTTTAATTGTTTTTAAAGATTTTATTCATTGAGAGACACAGAAGAGAGAGAGAGAATGAGGCAGAGAAACAGGCACAGGCAGAGGGAGAAGCAGGCTTCATGCAGGAAGTCTGATATGGGACTCAATCCCAGGTCTCCAGGATCACACCCTGGGCTGAAGGCAGTGCTGAACTGCTGAGCCACCTGGGCTGCCCAGATTTGAGCTTTATGAGTTTACTTTATATATGTAAATTTTTTCGATAAATACAGAACTGTAAATTTATTATCTCATGATTTTCTTAACATTTTCTTTAGCCTCCTTTATTGTAAGAATATAGTATACAATACAAAATATGTGTTGTTGATGTTATTGGTGAGGCTTTCCATCAGCAGTGGAGTTTATATATCGAGTTCAGTATTGTCTGTGGTTTCAGTATCCACTGGGGGTCTTGGAACATATACCCCCTGGCTAAGGGAGTGGGGAAGAACTACTGTACTTCTTCCTTTAGTAGACGTAAAAGTGAAATTGCTGCTTTTTTGGTACATTATTGGAGAAAGAGGATTACTTGTTCCCTACTCTACTTTTGTATATTTAGACTTAATACCGTTAAATGGATGTCACAAATAGTTACAGTCTGGTTGTTTTGAAGACAAATTTAGATATAGTCCATAGACAGTTTCAATAAGCAGTTCAAACCATTGTACAGGATAGATCAGAATCTAAATTCTGCAATAGAATGTGTTAAGGATAATCCATAATGCTTCTAATGAGAGGTTTTCAAAGCATTTTTTGTTGTTACTTAATGTGATACCCTAATGGCAAAGCAGTGAATTAAGAGTTAACTTTGTTAAGACATAGTTATGTAAGAATTTTTTCCTGTTTCATCCTAAGTATCCTGTATAATCCTAAACATTTATGAGGCTTATGTAGTATATAGTTGTTTTAATATAAAAACATCTAGGGGATCCCTGGGTGGCGCAGCGGTTTGGCGCCTGCCTTTGGCCCAGGGCGCGATCCTGGAGACCCAGGATCGAGTCCCACATCAGGCTCCCGGTGCATGGAGCCTGCTTCTCCCTCTGCCTGTGTCTCTGCCTCTCTCTCTCTCTCTGTAACTATCATAAATAAATAAAAAAAATTAAAAAAAAAATTAAAAAAAAATTAAAAAATAAAAACATCTAAAATTATTTAAATTACTTTAAAAAATAAAAATTTTAACCCTTTTCCTTTTTACCTGTCTTTGAATTCAGTTCATACTTCAGAATGATAGAATGTTAAATTTGTACATTAACTAGATCTCTTTTTCCTTTTTTCTTCCAATTGTCCAACTTGTGGTTAGTAATAGTACCCACAGGTGAGCGAAGTAAGGAAGAGGTAGATAGATGAATGTCTTAAAAGAAATTTGCAATTCTGGTAAGAGTAATATTGAAGATAGATTATGATATTTTTATTATAGCTAAACTGTTACATTGGGACCGTGATATTTGGCTCTTCAAATTTAAATTTAAAAATTACATTTATGGTTTTTACTCATAGTCTTTCCTACTGCCATGATTTTGAGAATTCACGATAAGAAAATAAAATTTGTTTCTGAAAAACCTAGAGTAACTATTTGGTTATTTGAGGTATATGTGTCAATATTTACCCTACTAGGAATTATAAGTGAGCAATTAAATTATATATTAACATATTAAAAATGAACAATAAACCCATCACATACAAACATTTTTATAAAAATATATTTTCCAAAAAGAAACTTAGCAGAATGGCATTATTTTAGATCTTTGCAAATGTCTTTAGTGTTTGTCTTGGTGGACAGGAGTAGCTGGATTGTCATATTTGTTTCTTCATTCAATCTGTTGTGATTTCATGTTCATTGGAGCCTTTGGAAAACTTCAGTATATATTTGTGAAAGGTTGAGAGTAAAAAAGACAAATAATGTCTTAGAACTGTTATGAAAATAGTTTTAACTTCACAGAATCTCTGAAAATACCCTAGAGACCCTGTTTCCTGGACCATACTTGAGAATTGCTCCCTAAAAATTACATTCAGAAGAAAAGACAATGCCAGATAGATTCAAACAATTAAATTCAGCTTCTTTGAATTATTCAGTAAATACTTCATTTCAGTTTTATTAAATGTTTTGATGTGTTATAATTTAGTTTATAAACAGCCCAGTAAAAGTGAACAGACCCTTAACAATTTAATAATCCTATTACAAAACTATTTTCTTCTGTTTTTTTCTGAAATAGAGTGAATTGAGGCAGATATCATTTATGAATCCAAGAGTAGAGAATTGCTTATACCTGACAGTAGGATATAGACTCAGAAGAATGTGGCGAGGGTTCCTCCTTGTTTTAGCTAAAAGCAGATAGAGTTAAAAGGAAAGCATACTTGTTGAATGAATGCATAGTGGCCTCTATTTCTATTCGTTTGTTTAAATTTTATTATGTAAATTAACCCATTTATTATAGGCTAGCAGTGTTTCAAATGGTGGAGCTTCTACTAGTCTTTCAACTCCTTCAGTCTTCTGATGGCAGACTTTACTATGATGACAGAAGTGATGTTGTAGGTCCAGGCGCGACCGGCTGCCGTCCTCCTGCAGGAGCCACAGTGCCAGATGCCCACAGCTTGCCTTTTCATCTTTGGCGTACTGACTAATTTCAATCTTCTTCACCATTTTCCTGAGGGAGGCCCCATAACGGGTCCCATATTTACCCACGATTCCAACCTTCTTGGTGCATTTAGCCATGTCACCTTACCACCAACTAGGTCCGAGCCCAGAGAGCAGTGGCCTCTATTTGTTAGAAGAACTGTAATTTCATTAGTAATCAAAGCACATATTTCTTTTTTTTCAGCAACATCTTGGCAACTGAGCTAGTAGAGATTAATGTTAATATTATAATGGCTAGGTCACTGGTTTTTTTGTACGCATTTTAAATTTTTAAAAATTTTCTGTGTATTAATCTTCATTTTAAAGAAAAGCAAGAAACATTTGCTGCTTTAGGGTAACTTCCTCCATGAGCAGTTAAGGGATAGTCATGTTATTTTTCTTTCTCTTTTCACCTATCTCATTCATTTAGAAGATTTTTTGTTTGCTCACTCATTTTCAGTATCTTCTGATTTTCCCCTATTCTCCAAACCAGAGAATCCTTCTTGGTTTTTGTCTCTCTTATTTTCTATATAATTTTCCCACTTTTCAGTGTTAATTGAAAATTGAAATTCTACTCACTGACTGCCTAATTTAAGCCATCAATTTTCCTAATATATTATTTCTATATTCATGTAATAAGAGATTAATGTATTACAGATTTTTTACATTTGAAAGAGATTCACTTAGGGAATCATTTGCCCTTGACTTATAGGATTATCTATTCAGTAATATCCAGTAAAGATTAATTATCCCTACTCCAGAGATGTGTTATTTTGAAATACTCCATCTACCAGTTTTTGTTCATTAAACAGTCATTGGCTACATAATTTGTTTTCTTTATTATTTCCAAACTGAAGAGATACTATGTTTTCAGTATCCCAATTATATTATTGCCATTTAAACTTTTCATTTAAAGTAAAATTCATCTACAGTTTTGTTACCAGAAACATACTATTTGCATCATCCTTTTTGAAATCTTAGAAATAGCTTACAGATTACTAACTTTGCTTTTTGCCATAGCAACAAATAAGGGTTAGAGATAGGGAGATTATCAGGAATCTGTTGCAGTAAAATGAGAAAGAATGAGGGCCCAAATCAGAGTTTGATAGGAAAGAGAATATGGATAGTGAAGTAAATTGGTAAGACAGGGTTTGGTGGTGATTATATATGGGGAAGAATCAGGAATGGAATAGTACAGTAGTATGTTGACAGTTGTTGTTACCACTCATTTTCTTTGTCTAGGTACTGAAAAGTTGTATAAAATATAGTTCCTATTTGAGAGGAGCTTAGAATCTCAGAAACATTGAATCTTGTCATTTAATTGATTTATAGTCTGAACTATTAGTCTGTCATTTAATTGATTTATAGTCTGAACATTTTCCCACAGTAATGGTTGTTAACATTTATTGGATCAATTATTAGTTATAGTAACCCTTTGAAATGTTCATAGGAAGAGGATTAAAATTGATGCCTGGATCTTATAAATGTTCAATGGTTATTAACACCTCAATCTGAACAAAATTGGTTTTAAACATGTATTTTGAAGTAAATAACTTATTTTTCTGATTCTTCCCTGTTACAGATGATTACTGTGAATGCTTCCTTGTTTCCTAGCTCTGTAGCCAACTCTTTAATAGCAGTTGGAAATGATGGACTTCAAGAAAGAGACAGAATGGTCCGAGCATGCATTGCCATTATCTGTGAACTAGGTCAGAATTTTCTTCAAGTAATAAAAATGAAGCATTTTAGGAAGTATGTGTGTGTGTGTATGAATGTAACATTTTTTAAAGGTGAACTGGGTCAGAATTTTCTCCAAGTAATAAAAGTGTAATAATGTTTTAGAAAAAAATATGGCATTTTAAATGCCTTTCACATATGAATTCTTAGTTATTGGCACAAAGATATGAAAAGATTAGTTTATAGGAATATAGGAATTGTCCAAATTCCAGTGTTTAGAATAAAATCACTTAAAATCTGGTTCTCAGACATTATTAACTATACTATATCTTGATATGTATTAAAAAATAATCCTACATTTAAAAAAACTTAAATGCAAGAAGATTAAAGAGTTAAATGGGGAAAAAAACAGGAAAAAAAATGGATGAGTATCTGATCATTGTAAGGAAAAGGAGTCTTGAGTTAACAAAAGAAATAGATTCCAGCAGCAACAGATTTTAATATAAAGAGACAAACATGCAGTGCTACAACGAACAAAAAATAAATGTTACAAACATGCTAGGGAAATAACATTTATATACAGATGAGTAGGGAAAATAAATAATTCTCAAAGAAATACATGGCTAATCAATATTTAAAAGGCTCAACCTCACTTAAAACCAAAATACAATTTTAAATGATAAGATAGTTTTTTTCCCACCAAAGGTAGAGGTGGCATAGGTCCTGTTGACTCTTGATGTAATAAACAAATTAATAACAAAATTGTAAACTAAATATAAGAGTATCAAACCCTATTATTGAAGATTTAAAGGTACTGTTCTCAGTACCTATTAATTTAAAGACACTTAAAAATTTAATTAAAAATTTTAATTAAAAATTAAATTAAAAATTTAATTCAAAAATAAAAATATTTGACGAGTCAGTGTAGGGGGTGCTTGGAAAGCTATACCCTGAGTTAACTTCTTATCTTAAAATGCTTTTATAAGTAAGCAAAAAGCAATGAAAATAAGTATGTGAGCCCAAGAAATAGAAAAAGAAGGAAAGAAAATCAATTTTAAGGTAAGCAGGAGGAAAGCAACAATGAAACGAAGGGATCTAATTAGAGAACAAAATTGATTATTTGAAATAATCTGAGTTAGTTGTAGAGAAACATGAATGGTATATAAACATACACTAGTGTTTGAAAAACACAGGTCAGAAACAAAAGAGTAATATACAAATGAGGAAGAAAAAATAGAAGTTTTTAAAATTATGAAATAATTTTTTAAATATTGAAAATCTTATTAAAATGAATGGGTTTTCAGAGAAAATTTTATTTCCAGTTGACTCAAAATAATAGAATATACAATAGATCAAAAACTAAGACTCATTCAGGTAGTTTTGTTTTAAAAAAATTGTTTCAAGAACAGTTCTTATAATCTTTTTATAATTATCTTTTAATTAAAAGTACTCAAATATGGAAACCTACCAATTTTTTAATGGAACTATCATTTTATATGCATATACACATAGGATGACACACATACACATACCTATACACATAAAATAATTAGAAACCTCATTTGTTAATATTCTAGAATATTTCAAATCACTGTATTATTCTTAATGGTGGATCTCTGTAAATATTACCAACTTTTTACTCCTAATTAGTATTGCTAAAAGCTTTCAACCAGGTTAGTAAATGAAAATAATAAGTGTGAAGTTTACATGTTATGGGTGAGATATACCTAGTAAACTCTTATCAACGGAAAAATGGAACTTAAGTAATTCAAAACAGTAGAAATGTGAAGATACAGATTTGATCAACTTATTTTGTGTTTCAGCAATAAAATCAGTAAATTTATTGGAGAAAAAAGTTACCACCTCCAAAGTATAAAACTATGTATAACAAACTTACTAAGAAATATGTATGACATGTGTATGTGTTTTTCGGAGGCAGGGTATTTTTGACACTTGAATTTGTCCAATTGATTCTTAATAACAGAAATTGTTGTCTGTATACTGGAGGGGGGGGTACTGATTGAAAAGTGGTGTAAGGGAACTTTCTAGGATGGTGAAATTTCTGTATGTTGATTGGATATTGGTTACAATAGTATGAAACTTGTTCAAAATTTTTTGAACTGTGCCATTAAGTTGTGTGAATTTTACTGTATGTAGTTTATATAACTCAGTTTAGAAAAAAAATAAAAGAAAATTCTAAAATTAAGCCAGAATAAACAAGAGAGATCCGATTATGAAAACATTTTTGAGAAACAAAAATAGAAGGGAAAAGTTTTTTTAAAAGTTGATTTTTACAAAAACTATTAAGCTAGGTTATTAAGAGAAAAAAATGAAAAGATTGAGTTGCAGACTCTGGTATATAGAAAACTTTAGTATATCAAAAGGATAAAAATCAGTTTGGGAAGCATGCTGGGATAACTTAAACATTTGGGAAAAAATGAGTTTATAAATATGCAGCAAAACTCAGTTTCCTAACAGATCGAAAACTGGAATGTTAATCATGAACTCCTTTAAAACCCATATATGTATGTGCTGGTATAATCAGAAAATGCCTCTTTGAAGTAAGGGAGGAGTTTCTGAGTTTAAAATCTGAGATTAGCCCTTTCACTAAGATGGCGCCGAAGGCGAAGAAGGAAGCCCCTGCCCCTCCCAAAGCCGAAGCCAAAGCAAAGGCTTTGAAAGCTAAGAAAGCGGTGCTGAAAGGCGTGCACAGTCACAAAAAAAAACGATCCGCACGTCACCTGCATTCCGACGACCCAAGACCCTGCGTCTCCGAAGGCAGCCGAAATATCCTCGAAAGAGCGCCCCCAGGAGAAACAAGCTTGATCACTATGCCATCATCAAGTTCCCCTTAACTACTGAGTCAGCCATGAAGAAAATAGAAGACAACAACACACTTGTGTTCATTGTGGATGTCAAGGCCAATAAGCACCAGATCAAACAGGCTGTGAAGAAGCTCTATGACATTGATGTGGCCAAGGTCAACACCTTGATCAGGCCTGATGGAGAGAAGAAAGCATATGTTCGACTGGCTCCTGACTATGATGCTTTGGATGTTGCCAACAAAATTGGGATCATCTAAGCTGAGTCCAGCCGGCTATAAATCTAAATATAAATTTTTTCACCATAAAAAAAAAAAATCTGAGATTAAAATCTAAAGTTAAAATCTAAAGTGAAATTAAAATCTAAAGCAGATGAAAGATTTGAAATAGATGAAAAGCTAACATATTCCTATTAAACGAACAGTTTCTTGCAATTGACAAGAAGAACCATTCTAGTAAAATACAGACAAAGGATATAAAAAAATCAATTCAGAGACATTAAAAAAAAACAGAGTTTTGGAAAGAGTATATTCAGTGACTCTTATTAGATATATTTTATCTACATTTTAATTCTTTGGCTAGAAAGTTTTTCAAGTCAGAAAGGAAATTAAGTTTCAAGATAAAATCCCAGGTTTCTAATTACTAAAAAGTAATAACTTACCCTTATTAAGTTTTTCCTTTTTTTATTTTAGCACTTCAGAATCCAGAGGTGGTGGCCCTTCGAGGTGGACTAAACACCATCCTGAAAAATGTGATCGATTGCCAATTAAGTCGAATAAATGAGGCCCTCATTACTACAATTTTGCACCTCCTTAATCATCCGAAGACCCGACAATATGTGCGAGCTGATGTAGAATTAGAGGTAGGAACTTTAATATCTTTTCTAGTTTTACAACATGAGTTTAAATACATACCTAGGCTTATTTTGAAATTTTTAAGTTAATAGATGCAGCACAACATTAATTATCAAACATAAATTAAGACTAGCTTATCCCCCCAGTATTTTATAACTCATTCACTTTGGGCTGAATAGAAAATATTATTCTCAAGAATATTTATTTCATCAACATGTAAAGTGAAGTTTTTTTTTTTTATTATCTGTGAAAACTTTATTAAGGCAATTAGAGCACAAGTAAGGTTACATATACATTTATTTATTTAGGAGAACTATTTCTTTTTAAGAACTTCAGAATGTTAATTGTGTGAATAGCTCCTGCTGATTATATATTGTTTATTTATTAACTCATGCTAAAATTCTCAGAATTTAGAAGCACTTGTTAGCAACTAATAACCATATATACTTCAAAGATATAGAATACAAATCTTTCTTTTTAAAATACAATTTATTTATTTATTTATTTATTTACTAATTCAGTGTTTTTTGCAGTTAGTCTAAAATAATAAGACTGCCTTGTACTCTTTTTTTTTTTTTTAATAAAATGTGTAGTGGAGGTTGGAACAGAATTACTACAAACTAATCTTACAGTTTATCTATATGAATGTGCTATATTGTTGTCCATTGCAGATACCATTCAGAGTAAGATTAAACCAAGGATTTGTTTATATTTGGGTATGAAATTATGCAAAGTATAAAAGATGTTTCATTTTCTAGCATGTCTGTCTAAATCATTTTATGAACTTTGTCTTAAATCTTATAGTTCTTGTTTTATTGGGGCCAGTAGAACTACTGTTTTTGAAATTATAAAAGTGACAGCTTTTATCATTAAGAAATAAATTCAAGCACAATATTTTCCTCAATAAGTGATTTCAAGTACATTCATTATTCATGTGAGTCCACTAGGTATAAATTAGCATTTTTGATATTTTATAGTTTATTTGGCCTAATTTTTTTTAATCAAGTAGAACTGTAATTTTAGGATTGGTGAGATGATTACAATAAAGGAAAATAATATGTATAGGCTTGTTTTTATTCCAATGTAATTATAAAGCAGATAAGCAAAGCCTTTATTAAGTAAGAACACCTCAAAAGAATGTGGTAGACGTTTACACTAGTGTCTTTGCTTATATCTATTTCTCTAAAACCACAAATGTTTGTTTTTTTTCTCTTTTAGTGAGATTCCCCCAGAATAGCATAGTGATTTAGAGCATAGACTTTGGGCTATACAGATTGGTTTTGATTTTTTTTGCTCTATGACCTACTAGCTTTATGATTTGGACAAGTTAATAAGCCTCTCTTGGACCCATTTTTTCTTAGGTAAAATGAAGGTCATGGTTTTCACCTTAAAGAATTGTTGTGAACAATAAATATTATAATAGTAGTAGAAAGGCACCACCTAACACTCATGTAATGCTTATAATGAGTTACTATTTCCAGGTACTTTACACATATTAATTCTAATCTACAGAAAATTCTAATCTAGGTACTTCAGTACCTACCACATGGTAAATATTCAACAGATACTGGTTACCTTTGATATTATTCATCATCATCTACTTTAATATCATCATCTTCATTATATAGTGTGTTAAGAGAATAGTGTCCTCATTTTTATTAATTATATTTTACAAACTTGATTCTAAATTTATACATTGATTTCCGTTCTACATACAAAGGAACTATTTTCAGTGTTGCTGTTTCTGTTGTTAGGCCCAAATCTTCCTCCCCTTAAAAATCCCTTTTTAAATTTACCCTGGCTTTTATTTCGCTATCTATAACATATTTTGCCCTCAGACAGAAAAATGTGTGGATTTAATAGAATAGACCATCTATAAGGGTTCTAAATCCATTGTAATTTTTTATAGTGAGTTTTAAAAAATAGATTTTTTAAACTTACATTTCCGGGTAGAATAAAATAGCTTAAAGCATCTGCTTTGGAAACTGGGAAAGCTGAATAATTATGAAAGTCTCATATTAAAGCAGTATAGAACTGTGAAAGCAATAAGGGCCAGAGAGAGTGAAATTTGAGGGGAAGAAGATTCTTTAAGAGTTACCCTACATTTACTTACTAATTTGGTTGAATGTCATGCAAAAAGATATGACCATTTGATTAAACACCCCCCCCCCAAAAAAAAAAAATTCTATAGAAACATGCCCACAGATGATCCAGATAGTGCAGTTAGAGGGAAAAAGACTTTAAAACAACCAAAGCAGTGTGCCTGGGTGACACAGTTGGTTAAGTGTCTGACTCCTGGTTTTGGCTCACGTTGTATTCTCTCAGGGTTGTGGAATTGAGCTCTATAGCACGGAGTCTGCTTAAGACTGTCTAACCCAGGCAGCCTGGGTGGCTTAGCAGTTTGGTGCCGCCTACAGCCTGGGGCGTGATCCTGGAGACCCGGGATCGAGTCCCACGTGGGGCTCCCTGCGTGGAGCCTGCTTCTCCCTCTGCCTGTGTCTCTGCTTCTTTCTCTCTCTCTGTTTCTCTGTGTCTCTCATGAATAAATAAATAAAATATTTTTAAAAAAGACTGTCTCACCCCTCTCCCTCTGCCCCTCCCACCCCGTGCTCACTCTCGCACTCTTTTTCTCTCCTAAATAAATAAGTAAATCTTAAGAAACAAAAACAAAACCATGCATAATTTGTAAAGGAAAATGAAGAAAAAAGGGAAGAAAATACGAGAAATAATGGAGAATTTCACCAGATAATTGGAATATACATATGATTTCAGTGGAAGTTCTTGTACTGAAAAACAGTATATGAAATTCTGAACTCAATGAAAATTCATTTTGGGCAAGTAGACATTATTAATAAACTAGAGGAAAAGTCAATAAAAAATATCCAGAGTAAAGCAAAGAGAGGGAAAAGAAAGAAATGGACAAAACATAACAAAAGTGATAAAATATAATTTTGTCTTTGGAGAAGGAGGAGAAAACGGACAGAAGCAAATATCCAAAGAGACGATGGCCAGAACTTTGTTTCTAAAACTGATGAGACTTCATGCTCACAAACCTTACAAAACTCCAAATAAGATAATACAAAGAAAATAACATGTAGGCACATTATGGTAAGATTGTTGAAAACAAAAATAAATAAAAATCTTGAAAACAGCTTTAGAGGGAAAAAAAAAAAAAAACATGTTATTTTCTTTCTTTTCTTTCTTTCTTTTTTTTTTTTTTTTTAGAAATCTTTTAAGATTTTTTTTTTTCTTTTTAATTCATGAGAGACAGAGAGATAGTGCCAGAGACACAGACAGAAGGAGAAGCAGGCTCCATGCAGGGAGCCCAATGTGGGACTTGATCTCGGGATTCCAGGATCACTCTGTGGGCTGAAGGCAGGCACTAAACCGCTGAGTCACCCAGGGATCCCCAAACACGTTGTTTTTGAAGGAACATATCTAATAGCTGATTCCCATAGAAATCATGGAAACTAGCCAACAGTAAAATGACATCTTTAGAGCACTGAAAGAAAAAAAAATGCCAGCCTAATCCAGAGAAAATGTCTTTCAAAAACAAAGATAAAATGAAGGTTTTTTTGAGACTAAAAAAAAAGAAAAGACCAAACAATGTAAAGAAACACTGCTCTTTCTTGGATTACTTGCCCTTATGTTAGGAAGACACTTAAAGCATCCTAAGGGGAGGTACCAGTGGGAGGAACTAAACTCTGTTGCCAACAATTAGCACATTGTGAGTGAAACATCTTGAAACAGGTCCTCTAGCTCCAACCAAGTCTTTAGGTGACTGTAGCCTTAACCAATATTTTCACTGCAAGTTTCTGAGGGCCCCTAAACCACAACTGCATTGCTAAGCCTCTCATAGACTCCTGACTCACAGGAACCATATAACAAATATCTATTGTTGTTTTAAAAATGAGACACATAAAGAATAAAAGAGTAAAGGGAGTCCTCAGAGGGAAAATGATCTAAGACAAGGAAATGTAGGAAGGAATGAAAATTAACAGAAAAGGCACATAGATGACTAAATATAAAAGCATACTGATTGTTGAAAGCAATTTTAATAATTTCTTATGTATTTTAAATTATATTTAATATTAAAAATTAGATCATAATAATGCAGTAGGCATGGCAGGAGAGTTGGTAAATGAGATATAGTTGTTAAAAGTTTAAAATGAGTGAGTTTAGCAAGATTGCTGAAAACAAGGACAATACACGAAAATAACTTGGACTTTTTTCATACTAGCACCGAAAGGAGAGTGTAATTTATAAAATAAAACCTTTTAATGATGTTCAGAAATAAGCAAAACTAAATCATAGTTTTAAAAGTTAGGATAATAATCTTGGAGTAGGTAGTGACTGAATCTAAAGAGGGAATAAGGCTTTAAGGATACTAGTGTTTTCTTCATCTGGTGCTAGTTACAGCAATGGACTTAGTTTAAGAAAATACACCAAACTTGACATTCATGGTTTGTGCACTGTTTTATTATGTATGTGTCATATTTCTATTTAAAAGTTCAGAAATTGTGTAAAAAAAAAAAAAAGTCACTCAAATGTATTCCTTGATGATGAGTTTGAAGAACTAAGTCTCTCAAACAGTATACCCAATTAAAGATATAGAGAAATTATATTAATTTTAGCTTGTTAAAGAAAAATGCATTTTATAAAAAGGACTCTTTTCTCCTCCTTTTCCTCCTTTTTTTTATTAGCGAATTTTAGCACCCTATACTGATTTTCACTACAGACATAGTCCGGATACAGCTGAAGGACAACTCAAGTAAGTACCATTTGTTCCTAGTAATTTATAAGGAAGTGTTTATGTTGCTGTTAAAGCTTTTAGATTTACCTGATTGTATGTAGAGCCAGAGCAATGGGAGTTTAAGTAAATTTCCTATTTCATGAAGGAGTTACGTTGTATTTCTCATAATTATCTGTGGCTTAAGAAATTAAAAATAAGTTATGAGGAGTTTAAAGACTTGAAATTGATCTCTTTTTTAAAATAATATAAGATAGGCTGTAGTAGAAACAAGATCTTTAATTATTTTTCTATTACGTATTTTTAGCGTAATTACATTGAGAGAGTAAAAGAATGAAATAACAACAAGGAATAGAATGAAGAGCTGCCTTAACTACGTAAGCCGAAGGATAAACTCTGTAGAATTTTGGAAGTAGGGTTAGTAGGGAAATAAAAGGAGATAGAGTAACGTTTGTTTCCTAGAAATGATGCAGGGTAATTTGCAACATTTTTTTGGAGAGAAAATACTTGTTCATGAGGTGTTCTGGGATAACTATAAATTGATTCAGGGATCAATGTATTGTATTAATGTGTTATCTGTGAAGATTTTACGGATTGTGCTATTACAATAAATGTGCTATGAAGCATTTTTCTAGTAGGATTGTTGGACTGCAGACATAAGCACTTATTTGATGATACGGAATTTAAAATTCTTAATTTCAGAATGTTGTGAAACTGGGATATTTTTGTTTTTCATTTTTCATTGTTTTTCATTTTCATGAAAAATAGCGATTTTATATCTTTAATCACTTCTGTCACTGTGGACTCATCACACCCTAACATTTCATAACCTGAGCTAAGATATCAAAATAGATGTTCTCTGTTTAAGACTTCTCAAACCTTATTCCAGCTGAGTTGTGAATTAGGGATTTTTAAGCCCCTTTCTTGGCTTTTCCTAATGACACTTAACATTCTCCTTATTGATGGGAGAAATGCACTTTCTGCTGTTACATGAAAAATTACTATGAATGTAGCAGCTTAAAATAACATCAGTTTATTAGCACACAGTTCAGTAGGTCAAAAGTCTGGCACAGCTTTTATCTGGGGGTTCTGATGAAAAACCCATTTCCAACCTCATTCAGGTTGTTGGCAGAATTTACTTCCTTGCTATTATAAAACTAGGTCTGTGTTTCCTTGCTGACAGCTGAGGCCTACGCTCAGCTCCTATAGGCTACCCTCTTTCCTTGGCACGTGGCTCCCTCTGTCTTCAAACACAGCAAAAATTCCTCAAATCCTTTGTGCTGAATCTCTGTTTTGTCTTCTGCCACCAACTGCTGAAAGCTCTCCAATTAGATCAAGCCTACCAGATGATCTCCCTGTCTTTTAAGATCTGCCAGGCTATAAAACATAAATTAGTCACAATCATGGCAGTGATACCATATTCCAAGATCCAGGGTTTGGGGCATGGAATCTTGAGGGAGATGGAGGACATTTTTAGAATTCTGCCTACTAAGATGAGTGAGAGATGAGCCTGGCTATTTTTTAGAGTTGGAGAAGGAAGGTACATTCCACCAAAATCCTTTCTTACCTGTTCGGTTCTATAATTTACTTGCATTTAGTTCCTGGAGTGTGGATAGTTTTGGAGGCATGGGTACATTTATGGCCAGGAAACAAGAGAAAATGGAGTGATTTTTTTTTTTAGTACTACAAATTTATTGAATAGATTAGAGAATGAATTACCAGGCAATCACTCTAAGTATGTCACTAATATTTTTGTGTGTGTGTGAGAAAGAGAAAGAGATCATGCATGAGCAGGGGGAGGGGCAGAGGGAGAGAGAGAGAGACTCCTAAGCAGGCTCCATGGGGTTCTGTTTCATGACCTGAGCTAAAATCAAGAGTTGGATGCTTAACTGACTGAGCCACCCAGGCACTCCTGTCAGTAACATTTTTAAGAGGAGTGCCAAAAGCTTTATCCCATAATTGTCTAAATCTCATTTATCTCATTTCTTCCACCACCCCATCTCCTCATTTTAGTTTCCGTTATGTTTTCATTTATTTGATACTATAGAGCTAGGTGTGGTTTGTTTATATGTCTTTTTAAGTGTTTCATTCCTCTTTTGCAGACTGCTCACTATTTAAGTTGATTATTTTCTTTTTTTTTTTTTTCTTTAATGTCTTCCCCGCTTTTTCTTTCCAAGTTCTCTGGATTTCTGTGTTCTTACCGCTGTTAAGGGCTTTATTAGGGAAGACAAAAAGATGGCACAGAAAAACACAGTTGAGAGAATAGAGGTGGTTGAGGTGGCATAAGTAGTTTAAGATTGCTATTAAGTATTGAAAACTGGCCATAAGCCATACATGGAAAATTTAATGAATATAAATCTATTGCTTGATTAATGGTTATAAACTATTGCTTAGGAAAGAACAAGTGAGACATTTAGATACACAATTAGAAAATAGCTGGTGATATTAATATCTAGGGTTTTTTTTTAAGATTTTGTTTATTTAATCATGAGAGACACAGAGAGAGAGAGAGAGAGGCAGAGGCACAGCAGAGGGAGAAGCAGGCTCCATGCAGGAAGCCTGACGTGGGACTCAATCCTGGGTCTCCAGGATCATGCCCTGGCCAAAGGCGGCGCTAAACCGCTGAGCCACTCAGGCTGCCCAATCTAGTTATTTTAAAATATCAATGAATATATATGGGATGTTGAACTTGCTTGTTAGAAATTTTGAAATAACTTTGGGGCAAGAATTTTCAAGTAAAGAGAATATGTGTGGTAGGGCACCTGCCTGACTCAGAAGAGAATGTGATTTTTGATCTTGAGGTCATTAGTTCAAGCCCCACATTGGGTGTAGAGATTTTATATATATGCATGTGCACACACATATAACAAACTTTGAAAAAAGAATACATGTAAAAGTAAGAGGTATTTTCTTTGCTAAGGGGTAGCCTTTTGACAGGGATGCTTATTAAATAGGGTGATGCTGTCTCTAGTGCTCAATTAAAGGTATTAATGAGGTATCTAAGAATAGTTTTCAGAAAGCAGGAAAAGTAGAACTAAATTGAACAGTGGAATTTATAACTTACTTTAAACTATGTTGGGAATTTTAAATTGGGGCAGGAGTCAGTATATGGGTAATTTTTCTTGAGGTAGATCTTTTTTTTTTTAACATGTTTTATTTCCTTGTAAATATTTAAATGTTAACAAATGATAGATAGGTTTTCTTTCCCTGATACTTTAGGAGAAAAATCTCACTTTTTATTTTGACATTTGTTTTCTTTGATTTCTGCCCCTTGCATTCCCCACTCCAAGAGAGGACAGAGAAGCAAGGTTTCTAGCCAGTAAAATGGGAATCATAGCAACATTCCGGTCATGGGCAGGTAAGTTAATCTGTGCTGCTTAATAAGAAAAACTTGATTATTTTTTCAAATGTTAAATTATTATTGTAGCATCTATTTAGATGTTAACCTAGTCTTAACTTTGTATGTTATTATTAGAGTGAGAGGGATTTGTAACAATTACTAAAATTGACTATTTGTAAGTCAAGTGCTAATGATTACCTAGGTGATTAAAAAAGTTTTTCTATGGGCATGAGCTTTCATTTGCCCTGGGTAAATACCCAAATGGAATTCCTGAGTCACAAGGTAGATATATGTTTAGTTTTATAAGAAACTGCCAGACTTTTTCTGAAAATACTTAGGCTATTTTATACTCCCATCAACAGTCTATGTGAGTTCCAGTTGCTCTGCATCCTTACCAGCATTTCATGTTGTCTTAAAGTTTTTAGCCATACTGGCTGGTGTGTAATGGTACCCAATTGTGAATATTACTTAGATTTCCCCAATGAGTAATGATAGTGAATATTTTTTGTTTATTGGCTATTCAGCAAACCTTCCTTTTTTATATATTAATGTGCTTTAAACTGTTTGACCTAATTACTCCACTTAAAATTTTTATCTATACAGATTATTTGAATTCTACCAGTTACAGTCTTTTGTACATTCAATAAATTTTAGAATTACACTTTTAAAAGACAAATGCCAAGCAAATTTTTCACTTCACTTTATTTTTTTTTTTTCATTTTTTTTCACTTCACTTTAGATTAAGAGGTATTACATAAGAGAGATAGGGCATTGTCCTGTCTCCTGTATTCTGAGAATCACTCATCAGCAAACAAATAGTAAGCAGTCAGATTGATGAACTTTTTTGGGTATGCAACAAATAGAAGAAGGAATTTAAATGATAAAAATTACTGATACTCTCTAGTCAGTAGGGAAATATTAGATATGATAACCAAATAATAGCACAGTTTTGGAATTATCTGGAAAAATATCACAGATTTTACATTATGAATATATTGCTATAGATTTTGTTGAAATTTAGATTAGTGATATTTTTTCTTTTTTATCCTCTTTAGGTATTATTAATTTATGTAAACCTGGAAACTCTGGGATCCAATCCCTAATTGGAGTACTTTGTATACCAAACATGGAAATAAGGGTAGGTAGTTACTCTGTTTCATTTCCAGACTTAACAGAGGAAATTAATTGTTAAAAAAAGTTGTTTCAGGTATTGCTTTTTCCTCGTGAATTATTCATATGTATCACAGAGCATTTAAAAAATACATGAATAAATATTTACTACTTGGTTGAACCCTAAGGGTAATACAAATAATTTGAAACAGTGATGTTAGGAACTATGGCTGAATTAAAAACGAACTTAAAAATATGAAATTAATTATGCTTTATTCATTAAAAAATGAAAACAGTACAGAAGGGCATTCTCACTGTAAAAGGTTCAAGCAGTTCAAAACTCTATTCAGTAAAAAGTAAATACAGTATTTATGTATCTTATGCCTTCTAACATGTTTTTGTAATGAGTGGTGGTTTTCATTAAAATTGGGTTGTTAATATTAATATGCTTAATTATCAGATATATTCCTAAAATGTGGCTAAAACAAATTGAAATTGGAGGAAAAAATATAAACTCTTCAGTAGTTCTTTCTTTTCCACTTAGATGGTTTTGTTTTGTGTTCAACTGATTAAAACCTGCCCTTTTCTTGTTTTTCTCTATGTGAACCAAACCTGGAGTTGAAAAATATTAGAAAATACTAGCCAAGGGTGCCTTGCTTAAAATGTGAACTGAAAAGCCTTTAGACCATGGAAATGGAAGGGATGTGATTATAGATGGAAAGATCTATAAGCAGGGAACTGAAGGTTGGGGCTATTCACTTGACTGCTTACTTCACAGATGGGGAAAGAACATCGTTTTTGGAGTCTGGCCCACTGAAATTTGACTCCTAATTTTAGTCTTTATAGCTCCATTACCTTTGGCAAATTATGTTTCACCTGTATATCTACTTCTCCATATGTACTACAATGGTATAATAAAAGATTAATTGAAAAGATTAAATTGTGTATGTAATATAGCACGCTGTAGTTATCTCTTCTCAAGTGTAGTCCTGAGATGGCAGTTTTCTAAAATAAGTAGTTCTGATTTTATCAGTTTTTCCTTCTGTGAATAAGACATTTAAAACCTCTGTTTTAAGTTTTTAAATTTAAATGAAGATTCATTCCATAAAAGTAAATGAACCGCATTTATTTGCACTTGCAGCGAGGTCTGCTTGAAGTGCTCTATGATATATTTCGTCTTCCTCTACCTGTTGTGACTGAAGAATTCATAGAAGCACTGCTCAGTGTAGGTAAGTATTGAAATCCATTTGTATCTATTCATATACTGTGATTTTTAAAATGGTTTATCAGCTGAGTCTCTCAAAGGCAAAATACTGAACTAAATATTGAATATCATTTTCTTACTGCATCATCATGGCATTAAATTAGCATTAAAATAAAACCTCAAATTTCCAAAAATAAGAAATTTTGATTTCTTTATCATCACCCTAGGTATTACAGATGAGCGGTGAAATTAGTAGAAAAATGGACAAAGAAAGGAAGGGCAAAGATAAGAAACTGATATAATTCTCAAATTAGATTATCTAATTCTCAGTATAATTTTATTTTAGCCAAATGATTCCTAAGTCCCAAAATGAAAGTTTAGACACTGTACATCAATAAATCATTTTTTTCTGTATGCCTTTTCAGTCTTTTTTTTTTTAACATTTTTAAAAGATTTATTTATTTATCTTAGTAGGGGTGGAGGCAGCAGGGAGGGAGTGTATGACCAGCAGACTCCCCACTAAGTAAGGAGCCCCACATGGGGCTCAATCCCACAACCCCTAGATAATGACCTGAACCAAAATCAAGAGTTGGTCACTTAACCAGCTGAGCAACCTATGTGCCCCTCTGTCTATTTATTTAACCAACATTTTAAAACATTATTTATGGCCTGATTAGCTGATGGTTAACTGATGTGTTTTAGTGATTTCTTATTTTTCTTCTAACTACCTAATTTTAACTATTTTAGATCCAGGCAGATTCCAAGACAGTTGGAGACTTTCAGATGGCTTCGTAGCAGCTGAGGCAAAAACTATTCTTCCTCATCGTGCCAGATCCAGGTAGAATTAGGGGAATAGTTCAAATTTATTACAAATACTATTTTTATGTTAAATTATGTAATATGTTGAACAGTATTTAAGCTGTGTCTGTGCTCTGTTTATTTCTAGGCCAGACCTCATGGATAATTATTTGGCACTGATACTCTCCGCATTTATTCGTAATGGACTTCTAGAGGTAAGAATTATAAACTTATTTTATCCTATTTTACTTTTTAATTTTCTCTGACAAAGTTCTCTCAGAGCAACAAGCATACATATGATTCATAAATGTATTCCTACATGCTATTCTGCAACTATAATATTTTCTTCTTATTTTCAAAGGGATTGGTTGAAGTGATAACAAACAGTGATGACCATATCTCAGTTAGAGCTACCATCCTTTTAGGAGAGCTTTTACATATGGTAAGTTTAGCAACTTTTGATTATGTTTCATACTATTAATGTCTTAATTTATAAAACAGATTATTTTAATAATGTTACTTTGTAATATCTCTAAGTAAATTTACGCTTTTTGAGTGTCTTTGCATTGCAAAGAGCCCTTGATGATGCCTTGTATCTATCTATACATAAATGTATGTGTGTATATGTTACTGTGTGTGTATATATAGTGTAGGCTAGTTTTATAAGTGAAAAAAATGTAAAAAAAGTACTGAATACTGATTTTTATACTTACTTTTGATGACATTTTGAGTCCTATAAATCTTTTTTTTTTTTTTTTAATATTTTATTTATTTATTCATGAGCGACAGAGACAGAGACACAGGCCAAGGGAGAAGCAGGCTCCATGCAGGGAGCCTGATGTGGGACTCGATTCCGGGTCTCCAGGATCACGCCCTGGGCTGAAGGCGGCGCGAAACTGCAGAGCCACCCAGGCTGCCCCTATAAATCTTAACATATCTTAGAATGACTTGCTGCCTAACAAGAAATTCCAAAACTAGATACTACGTCAGTCGGGTAGCAGTGGAATTGACATATGACAGTCAGTGCCTGAATTTTAGAAAACTTTGTGAAAAAAAATTCAAAATGTAACTCCCTTGTTTGAACATATTCTCTGAGTTGAGATTTAGAAGTTGAGTACTTTTTGGGGTTTTTTTTTTAGTTTTTTTGGAGTTTTTTTGCCTTGATTTTGTGACATCAGTAACTTTGGGAAACAAGGAGCTAAGAAAGTAATCTGACCATTCTCTAATCCCAGCAAATCAAGCAATGGGAGAACTGATTGTTTGTAAGGTAGAATTCCTGTTTATAGGTCACCTGTTAGTAGAATATTGAATAAAACGAACCACTTTAAACTCATTAAAGGAGGAAGTAACCATGTGGCAGATCTTTTAAAAGTATGTTATGATTTTCTTTTATTGGCATAGTATTTTTGTTGTTGTTGTTTCAGTCAATACTACCTCCAGTATTTTTTTTTTTTTCCACATCAGCTGGGCTCTGTGAGTGATGTGAAGAGAGTTTAACAGAGTTTAACGATAACTGTCTTGTTTACCAATGAATTGTTTATCTACATGCTTCATTCTCCTTCAGCCCATCCATGGAAGAATTAAGTAATACTGCAGGTTTTCAGATGTGATTTTTATTTTCATTCTTTCATTCTAAGGTTATATCAGTATCTAGAATTATTTGCTTCTTATGAAGGAATCTTTTTTATAGATTTCATCTTTTCCTTCCTTCATGACCAGAATTCTTGATTCCCTTGAAATATAACAGCTGGTTATTTTGAGTATAGTGCTATTAGTTCATTGCTTATTATGCTTAGATTTTCTGGCTTCCACATTTAATTACTTCTCTTCATTGGTGGAAAGCAGATTGAGTGGTGAATTTTGTTTGGAAAGCAGGATTAATGTAACATTATAGCATTGGATCTAAGTTTTGAAATGTAAACCTTTCAGATCATTTAAGAATTGAATTTAATTGGTTACCACTTAACACTATAATGTTAAAATAAAGGATCTGTAAAATTCAGACTATTTTTTAATGTAACAGGAGTGTGTATCTTCATTCTGTCCCATCTTGTTGAAAGATAAGATGAATTATAAGTAAGTATGTATTGGAAAGTAAATCATTACGTTCACTTTATGAGTAAAACCTTTAGTATTTCATCTATGAGTAATCTATAACAAAATATTTCTATTTGTCAACTCTTAAAAAATGTTATATTTTACTTTAGGCAAATACAATTCTTCCTCATTCACATAGCCATCATTTGCACTGCCTGCCAACCCTCATGAATATGGCTGCATCTTTTGATATCCCCAAGGAAAAGAGATTGTGAGTATCATAGCTCTGTAGCTAAGACTATGCCTGGTGTATTTAATACCCACTTACATGACCTTCTCTTTCAAAAATTGCATATGTGTATGTAGATTATGCTTGGAAATTTTTTTTTTTTTAATTCTCTTAAGGATGCCTTACAGATGAGGGGAAGATTGATAGTATTATTTGATAATTTGTATTTTAGGCTACCAAGTATTATTATAGCTTAGTAAAATCAAGTTTTTCTAGCATGTTTCTTGCCAAGGACGTAAACTTTCTGCCACAAAATTAAAAATGTTCTTTGAAAAATTTCTGGACTATTTTATGTTTTGAGCAGCAGTTCAGGCTCTTTAATGTCTAAAATATTTCAAGTTAAGGGATCCCTGGGTGGCGCAGCGGTTTGGCGCCTGCCTTTGGCCCAGGGCGCGATCCTGGAGACCCGGGATCGAATCCCACGTTGGGCTCCCGGTGCATGGAGCCTGCTTCTCCCTCTGCCTATGTTTCTGCCTCTCTCTCTGTGACTATCATAAATAAATAAAAATTAAAAAAATAAATAAATAAAATAAAATATTTCAAGTTAATAAAGCACAAAGAGTAGCAATATCTTTTGTATGTGTGATTAAAAATGTTGGAATTTAATAACTTGTAGTATAGGCATTGAAGTAAGTTAAACTCTTAATACTGAAGGAAATATTGCAAACAAAATTTGAAACAAAACTATGGTAATACAGCTGTAGCTCTGTTAGAATTTCACATTGCTAATAAAATAAAATTTAAAAGGTAAAAATGGAGAAGCCTGGTTGGAAAGTGCTAGTAGGAATCTTTTTCATTTTGTTAAGACTTTGTCTAAACCAGGAGTGTTTTCTTTTTCTTTCTTTCTTTTTTTTAAAATTTTTCTTAAAGATTTATTTATTTATTCATGATAGATACAGATAAAGTGAGTGAGGCAGAGACACAGGCAGAGGGGGAAGCAGCAGGTTCCTTGTAGGGAGCCCGATGTGGAACTCTATCCTGGATCACTACCTGAGCCGAAGATAGGCGGCAGGCACCCAACCGCTGAGCCACCCAGGTGTTTCCCCTCCCCTTTTTTTTTTTTAAATTCTACCTGTTATGATTAGAGAAATCTATATATTTGGACTTTTTGTAATGTTAATGAAATCTAGTTCATTAGCTGTTCAGAACTGTGAATTTTTATTAAGTTATATATTTCTTAAAAGTTTAGTTAGTTCAGAAGTACACATATGGGCCTCACAATAAGTAAATAATATTCTATTAACTTTAACTCTGCCAATGGATATACTATTATTTAATAGAAGTTGTATTATAAACTAAGAGTATTAGGGACCATCTCAGTTCCAACTCTAGGCTTTCATAGCTTTCAGCTTTTTTTTTTTTAAGTTTAAGTAACCTCTCTCTACATCCAGCATGGGACTCGAACTGACAACCTTGAGATAAGAGCCACATACTATACTGACTGAGTCAGCCAGTCATCCTTTTCAGTTTTTATTTTAGTAGTTTGATGATGGAAGAATGTTTTTCCTGAGTCCTTGTAGACCTAAACTCTATGGTTCAGGTTATGACCCATGAATTTCATGGTTCATCCAGAATTCAAATTTACCTTCAGAATTTCAGCAATAAGAACCTTATAATGGTTTTTGTTTTGTTTTGGTGGTGTTCTTTTTTACTCAGCAAGCTCTTTATTTATAAATACTTGCCAATCTGAGCACATCTCAAGGTTTTAAAATTTTAAATCCAATTTGTTTTTCCCAGGAGTTCTGGAGTTGAGACTTTTTTGCTACCAGATTCTCAAAAACTCTGCTTTTATGAACCACAAACAAGGAATTAAAAATAATTTTTTAAAAAAAATACCATTTACAATTGCAGATCAGTGGGAGGAAATAGAGACTATACAAATTGATACTGGAATCATCAATTATCCACATGGGGAGAAAATGAAATATTCCAGCCTTATATTATAAATAAAAATCAGTTTTAGATGGATTAAGGATTTAAATGGGAAAAGCAAGTTTTTAAACTTCTGTAAGAAAATAGAGAAAACTAGGTTTCTAACTTTGTAGGAGTTCTTAAAACCAATATACAAAAAGTCCCCACCATAGGGCACCTGGGGGTGGCTCAGTGGTTGATTGTCTGCCTTTGGCTCAGGTCATGATCCCAGGTCCAGGGATTGAATCCCACATCAGGCCCCCTGTGGGGATCCTGCTTCTCCCTCTGCCTATGTTTCTGTCTCTCTGTCTCATGAATAAATAAAATCTTTTTTTTTTTTTTTAAAGTGCCTGCCACCACAGAAGAAAAGATTAGTAAATACATATTTAGTTGGATTTACATAGTGTTTTTTCATACAAATAGCATTGTTCTTGATTTTTTTTTCTTTGTGGTTCCAAATTTGATTAAATAATTTACTTTCTAGCAACCATCTCTAGCCTTAAATTTATATATTTTACTAGGATAATTTACCAAAGTGATCTCTTTAAAATTATGCTAGCTTTGCTACAGAATTAATTCCGTTTTTTTTCAACAGGCGAGCCAGTGCAGCCTTGAACTGTTTAAAACGCTTCCATGAAATGAAGAAACGAGGACCTAAGCCTTACAGCCTTCATTTAGATCACATTATTCAGAAAGCAATTGCAACCCACCAGAAACGGGATCAGTATCTCCGAGTTCAGAAAGATATATTTGTTCTTAAGGTACTCAAATGAAACATCGCAATTTTTAACTTCATTTCCTAATTTTTAACTGATGGACGTTAATACGCTATACTTGCTGAGTTAGTTTTACTCAGGCTTATGGATTTTCAAATGGCTTTCTAGTTTTACAAGCATTAGAGCTATGTTTCTATAACTTTTTAAAGTTAAAAAGCCTTGATAATTCATCCTTAAATGAAAAATCTTTCTTTAAATTTTTAAGATTTGAACTTCATTTTCTGGATGTGAAGAGAATTGCCTTAATTTTCCTTATTACTTTCTGATGATTTTAGGATACAGAGGAAGCTCTTTTAATGAACCTTAGAGATAGCCAAGTCCTTCAACATAAAGAGAATCTTGAATGGAATTGGAATCTTATAGGGACCATTCTTAAGGTATGATAAGATACTTCTTGGTTATAGCTTCACTAATTATTCACTGTAATTCATCATGCTTATATGTTTGGGAATTGATAAATACATATGTAATATAACCCATTATATTTTTCTAGTGGCCAAATGTAAATCTAAGAAACTATAAAGATGAACAGTTGCACAGGTATGTAACAACTATTTTGCATTTAAATTGAAAGAACTTAAATTTGAATTATATGATATCTAATACCCATGAAAAGTAATAATTGGTGTTTTAAAAGATACATACATACATTTTAATAGTTGGTATTCCGTAGGTACATGTATACATTTTTGTGTATGCTGTTCCAACCCAAAAGCATCAACTAATTCTTTCTCTAGTTATTTATATTCTGATTTTAGTTTTAGAACAAATGAAGTACTTGAGATAAAAATTTCTCAGATTGGGATAATATCAACCATATTGTAATCTTAGCCCTAAGTAACATATGAGGATGACATAATAAGGACATACTGTTCATTTCCCAAAGTGATGGCCATTTATTTTTACTATTCTACTTGCATTTGCATCTGACTTTGGAGGGTTAGCCATTTGTCCTCCTCTTTGCATTCCCATTAACTAAGTTGAAGTTTTCCATGTCTTTCATAAAACATACTAATGTTCATAGCATACACATCACTTCAAGCTACTGTGCTGTTCTCTAGTACCCCCATGCATTTTTACTCAGAATGAATTTAGACTGATCCACTACCAGTACTGATTTCATTCATCATTCAATGAGAGGGACTTTACTTCATTTTTCTGAAAAATTTATGTCCTTAATATTATTATTTGATTGTATTCATCTCCTCATGAATTTAACTTAATATCTATATTAAGTTTATAGAGACTATATATAAACTTACATTGGAATAAAGAAACAGCACCAACTTTTCATACTGCTTGAGAACAGAGATGAGGTGTCATTCAACTTTGTTTCTCCAAATCCTAGAATTGGCACCATTGTTGGATTGGATTGTAGTGCATGAAATTAAATTGAATTAAGTTAAATGGAAGCTTAGCCCATAATGTCAAAAGTGATATTGAAATATAATAAATTAGGTCCATTGCTTCATAAATACAGTTGCCTAAATTTTACCTGAAGCTTTTGGGCTTGGCTTTTGCTTAATTGTGAAAAAGTGACAGAATTATAGAATGATATATTTTGCTTACAATTACCTAGTATAGGATTATTTTATAGAATCATGGGACAAAGACTGTCACAAAAGAATAGTAGAAGAAAATTTATGTTCAGGTGTCTTCTTCCTATTTATCCAAGCTTATCTTCTAGCTATGTTATATCTGTATTTTGCCAGCTAGCTTCTTTGTTCTCTACTATTTCTTTCAGACATCTCATCATAAAAGTATTTCACAAACTGTTCTTGACAAATAAGGTTATTGTTTTTGCATGCGTGTGTGTGTGTGTGTGTGTGTGTGTGTGTGTGAGATGTACCAGATACTTATTCCCTCCCATTTACTCTAATGGTTTAAACCCAAAACATATTCAAAGCCCAATTACATCATAAGCTATGGTTAAGATTTTAAATTGATTTTTTGGTTTTTCTGTTGGTAATTTTATTTTGCCTGTAGGTTTGTACGAAGACTACTTTACTTTTACAAGCCCAGCAGTAAATTATATGCCAACCTGGATCTGGATTTTGCCAAGTCTAAGCAGCTCACGGTTGTGGGTTGCCAATTTACAGAATTTCTTCTTGAGTCTGAAGAGGTAATAAGCATTTTGAATATTTTCCTAACAAATGTTTTTCATTGAATTTGCCCCCTTCCTTTTATTTCTGAATATGTGTAAGTTATATTTAGAAACATATGGAATGAGTCCAGACCTAGATTTGAATCCTGACTCTGTCACTAGCTAGTTACGTGACTTTGGACAACTTATGTGCCTTATAGAAATAAGAACTGGTTTTCTCTTTGTAAAATGGAAGATAGTATCATCTTCATGCAGCATTGTGTTGAATGAAATTTAAAAGAACAGGTACTCAGTGATTGGTATTTGTTATTAGTAACTTCTTCATTATCATTTTATTTTTTGGATATGATTAAAGTTAATTTTTCTAATTATGGTCACTAAGTGTTTTTCCAATAATAGAACAATGTATTTGCTTTTAGGATGGGCAAGGATACTTAGAAGATCTGGTAAAAGATATTGTTCAGTGGCTCAATGCCTCATCTGGAATGAAACCTGAAAGAAGTCTTCAAAATAATGGTTTATTGACTACTCTTAGTCAACACTACTTTTTATTTATTGGAACGCTTTCTTGCCATCCTCATGGAGTCAAAATGTTGGAAAAATGCAGTGTATTTCAATGGTGAGTTGTTTTAGTCTATACCTGAACTTTAATGTAGTCAGAAATGTATGCTTTTTATTCTGTGTACATGTATTTGATAAATTTTATTAAAATACTAAAAAAAACTAGAGTTGTTATCTTGATGCTTTGTTCTTTTATGTGATATTTGCGATTAATGCTTTCTTTTAGAAATGCTTGCTTAAGGGCGCTTGGGTGGCTAAGTTAGTTGAGCATCTATCTGCCTTCGGATCAGGTCATGATCTATCTCAGGGTCCTGGGATCCAGCCCTGGCAACAGGCTCCCTGCTCAGCAGGGAGCTTCATGCTTCTCCTGCTTGTGCTCTCTTGCTTGCTCTATCAAATAAATAAAGTCTTTTTTTAAAAAAAGAAAAGCTTGTTTTTATTTTCGTCCCTATTTTTTTTTTTTTTTTTTTTTTAGTCTCCTTAATCTCTGTTCATTGAAAAACCAAGATCACTTGCTGAAACTGACCGTTTCTAGCTTGGACTACAGCAGAGATGGATTGGCAAGAGTCATCCTTTCCAAAATCCTTACTGCAGCCACTGATGTGAGTATAACAGGCAATAAAACTATTTTTTTATAACCAATTAATTCAGTACCTCATAAAGCCAAGTAAAATTAATTATTAATTCTAAGAATATGGGATGAAATTGGAGTTTACTTTAAAATAGTAATTCCTCCAAGAAACCATATACAGTACCCATATTTTTCTAGAAAGGGGAAGAAGCAGCTAGATTTAAACATAAGTATTTTGTTTTGCTAGTACTAAAAAAAATACGTAAGGGGCTAGACCATCAATTCCAATTTTTCTGCCAGTTGCAAAACTGTCCCAAAACGAAGTCTAAATAGGCTATCCATGAAGTTTGTTTGTGTTTTTTGTTTTTGTTTTTGTTTTTGTTTTTATATTTTCATTTATCTTTGTAGGCCTGCAGGCTGTATGCAACGAAACATTTAAGAGTATTATTGAGAGCTAATGTTGAATTCTTCAATAATTGGGGAATTGAATTACTTGTGACCCAGCTCCATGATAAAAACAAAACGATTTCTTCTGAAGCTCTTGATATTCTTGATGAAGCATGTGAAGACAAGGTGAAGGTCTATTATATTATAAAATACTTAGACATGAATTTTTATTGAATTATTATTTTAATCATTAAAATTAATTAATTTCAATTTTACTAGAAAATAATGTGAAATTATAATGTACCTAATGTAAGTGTTTTGGAAAAAGAATTTACTATCATTTTGCAATTGTTAATTTGCCTAATAATTACTTTTTTTAGGCCAATCTTCATGCTCTTATTCAGATGAAGCCAGCTTTATCCCACCTTGGGGACAAAGGTTTGCTTCTCCTCCTGAGGTAAATATTAAGTAAATTTTTCTTATAACTGTGTTTTTTGTTGTATTCTCTTTAGCAGTGTATTTTAAAGCTGAATTCAAATAGGAAGCACTTTAAAGAGTTTAGTGTTAACTTCTGAAAGAGGTCTATTTTAGAATCTTAGACGTCCTTTAATACTAAAACTCTTTTTTCATTGTTTCCTTAATGTTTCTTATACGTTTGTCTCTCCTCATTATTTTCATGACATTTTCTTTACTGTGATTGGATTAATTTGTTCTTGTAAGATTATGAAAATTTATCTGTATTTGAAATTATATAAATAATAGTTGACCTTTTACTTTCAGGAAGAAGCTATTCCTAAAGTCTTTGAGCTTCTTAAACACTTGTGGTCAGAGTCTTGTGTTAAACTGTTTCTTGTTTTAATTTACAGATTTCTTTCCATTCCAAAAGGATTTTCCTATCTGAATGAAAGGGGTTATGTGGCAAAACAATTGGAAAAGTGGCACAAGGTAACTTTCTGTTGAGTAAGCTTCAATTTGTATGTTTTTACCTTAGGGCATAGCTCTATGAATTTAGAGGATTTTTATATCAACATTTTGAAGCTCAAGAGGTCAAATATTTAAACATTCATATATAAAGTCAAGTCTTAAATTCTATGTAATTATTTGTGTTTATATCTATCCATTTTTAAAACTACATTATTTTGTAGCAAACTATTAACTTTGTGTACATTCTATTGAAATTTTGCTTTCAGTTTAATTGATACAATGTACTGGTATAATTTGTTAACCCTACTTACTATCATTTCTTTTATTCTTATTCTTGGATCCCTTATGTAGCCCTTTTAAGCTACAACTAAAACATTTTCCTAAATGAAGAAAGATTATAAAACAGTTCTGCAAAGCAGATATAATAATCTAATTAAACTTTATTTTAGGATGCTACTGACATAAACCTGAGAATAGAGTTCTTGCTACTAGTTAACTTCCTTGCTTTTCTTTAGCTGGTCATCACTGTGATTTTATTTTCTTTGAAGCGTTAGAAATTGTCAAAGCATCTTAGAAACCCATGGATAATCAGTCTTAATGTAAATAATTTTTAGATTTTTCATCATTTCAATTATTATTTATATTGAACCATATTTCACAAGAAATTCTCAGGGGTTTTTTTTTTCCTTTTTTTTTTTTTTTTTTAAGATTTTATCTATTTATTCATGAGACACACACACACAGAGAGGCAGAGTCACAGGCAGAGGGAGAAGCAGGCTTCCTGTAAGGAGCCCAATGGCGGAACTGGATCCTGGATCCCGGGATCACGCTGTGAGCCAAAGGCTCTCAACCACTGAGCCACCCAGGCATCCTGAAATTCTTGTTTTTTAAAAAATACTGTAACTATAAAACATACTTTAGGCAGAGCACCTGGGTGGCTCAGTCAGTTAAGCATCTACCTTCAAGCTCGGGTTTGGATCCCAGGATCCTAGGATCAAGCCCCACATCTGGCTCCCTGTTCAATGGGAACTCATGCTCTCTCTCTCTCTCTCTCTCTCTCTCTCTCTCTCTCTCTCTCTCTCTCTTTCTCTGTCAAATAAATAAAGTAACTTTCTTTAAAAACAAAAACATACTTTAGGCATGAAGTCTTTCAATAATTAATGAATTGGAGAATTGAGAGAAGATGTGACAGTTTTAAGTTACTTAAACAAATTACCATAGTAAAATCAGTCACCGTATTAGGAAATTGCTTAGGATATCTGGCACACTACTTTGAAATAGTAGGTACAAGATAAAACTACTATAAATGGCATGTGTACTGTTTAAGGAAACAAAAGAAGGGTAGATGATTCTGCCTTAGAGATTAGAATTAGCAAAAGAAATTTTGGGTGGGCTCAGGAAATGATATGATATTTGAGATAGTCTTGAAGAGTAAGTAGGTAAATACATTGACTATAGGTTATTGAAACTTCAGACTTTTGGAGAAAGCTATATTCCACTGTAGTTAGGGCTAGGATAACTGAGGAGTGGAAAGATGAGACTGAAATGTTGAGTTAGAAGTAGATTATAGAAAGCCCTATAAACCATATTATGTCATTAAGGAATTTCACTTTTATCAGAAGTGAGGGAATTTTAGGTGTTTAAAGTCTAGTCTAATTAGAGCTGTGCCTTAAAAACATTGACAGGTCGTGTAGTGCAGGAGTGGAAGTTTGATCATTAAAGGTAAAGCCTAGGAATCTTAAGACCAGTTAAGAAGCAAGAACTGGTAAAAATGTGAGTTTAGTGATGCTGAGATTGGATAGGCAGGGATACATTTTCTGGGCATCTTTGAAATAAGATGGACCAGATGTGTGGACTGATTGGATATAATGAATGAAGAGTCCATCTTGACTCTTTAAAGTTTCTAATTTCAATGACTGAGTATGCAGTGGATCACCATGAAGAGATTGTGATTACAGGGGTGCCAGGGGCACCTCGGTGGCTCAGTTGGTTAAGCATCTGCCTTTGGCTCGGGTCATGATCCCGTGGTCCTGGGATCGAGCCTCATGTCAGGCTCCCTGCTCAGCAAGGAGCCTGTTTCTCCCTCTCCTTCTGCCTCCCCTCCAGGGTGGTGGTCTCTCTCTCTCTCTCTCTCAAATAAATTTTTCAAAATCTTTAAAAAAAGGAGAGATTGTAATTATAAAAAATAGTTTGCAGGATAAGGATAATGATTTTTGAATATGTTGAATTGTATTATTACTCTGTGGAATGACCAAGTCATTGTATCCAGAAAATATTTGGAATTTTGGATCTGGAGCTCATATATGTGCTGAAGATTGCAATTTGGGAGTCCTCAATATATAATAGTAGTTGAAACCTGAAGTGAGTGAGATCACCAGGGATGATAAAAAGAAAGAACAAAAAAAAGAAAGAACACTGGAAATTGCTCCCTAGAGAACATCCTGGTTTAATGAGGGAAATAGAAGGACAGAAACACAGAAAATTGCCAGAGAGAATGGTGTCACTAAAGGATGCTTCAGGAAGGAGAGGTCAGTGATACATATTTGTTAAAAAGATGAACAATAGAAAATAATCTGTTGAATTTGACAGTTTGGTCATTGGTGAAATGTTTCTTTAAAGGTTTTTATTTACTTATTTGACAGCACAAGTAAGGGGAGCAGGAGAAGGAGAAGCAGGCTCCCTCCCCACTGTGCAGGGAACCCAATGCAGGCCTTGATCCCCAGATCCTGGGATCAGGACCTGAGCCGAAGGCAGATGCTTAACCAACTGAGCCACCGATGCACCAGTCACTGGTGAATTTTGCTAGAGCATTTTCAGTAGAAAGTTACAAACAGATGCTGAATTGCAGTTACAGTTAATTAGGCAGTAAATGAGAGGTGTCAAAATAAAGATAGCATAGTCTCTCTCTCAAATTAGAGAAAAGGAGAAAGGGAAGAGAACCAGCTTACTGAATGCCTACCATTTCAGGTCTTACCTCATTTAATCCTGAAGACAATCAATGAATTATTTTATGTTATTTCTATTTTGTGAATGAAAATTTGGAGATGAAAAAAAAAAAAGAAAATTTGGAGATGAAGAGGCGTAAACCTTATCCTAGGTCACAAAGCTTAAATATAGCAGAGCAGGGGTGCTTTTTGATTCCAAAGCCCATGCTCACTATATTTTGATTTCCTCTCAGTAGCTTATGGCGTGCCAACATGAACTGAGACTGTCTCTGTTTCAAAGTAATAAAACATCCAGGCCAGTAAAGTATTAAAAATTAACTCATTCATTTTAAAACTTCACCTAGTACTCAGACCTGATATAGACATGGAAACCTACAGTGGAGGGAAGATTTGTTCAGTCTCATCACTCTTTGTACTCATTCCGCTCCCCATTTACTAGCTACCTTCTGGTTCAGGGCCTTGTCAGCTTTGGAGCAGGAGGAAGAAGGGGCATAGGGCCAAGAACAGACTTACTCAGTTGGTACAATTGTTATCTGTACTATTTAGCTTTGAATGTGGTAGATTTCAAATGTTAATTCTTTTACATGAGGGTTACTTTCATGCATTTCTCAAAGACCTCACCACTCTGGAGCTCTCAGTTTTAGTTCCCTGGACAAGGGCAGTGGCTCCTCTGCCTGCCTGCTTATATTTCCTGTATAGGCAGAGATCCATCCCTCAGTTCAGGTTTTCTTGCCCCTCCAGATTGGTTCTTTTGGGCAGAATCCTCAAGAGGACCCACATTTAGAAACTCAGTGCATTTCACAGCTATAAACCATACCCCTGACCTTTGGCTAGTGTTTTCCAAATGAATTCCCCTGGTCAAAAGATTATTCACATGAATGTAACTACTCCTGTATAAAGCTCAGAATACTTGCCTTAATTAGATTTTTTGCACGGAGATTTTCATATCTCCGTTTGGTAATAATGTAGTGGTAATAGTAGCAGTAGTAATAATTATGGTATAGTATAAATTAAAACCTCATGTTACTATTAGAAAGTAAATATGGAACCTAAAGGAAAAATAGGAAAAGTATGTTTTTAGAGGCTCTAAATAGGGAGTTAAGGTAACCCATCAAATTCAAGTTGTCTAAAATAGTTTTGAATGAAAAATGTCTCCCTGTGCCCTTATTCTGTCTTTTCTGAAGGTAATGCCTGTTAACAGTTTATTTTGTATGCATTCAGAGATGTTCTATCTATAGGTACATACTCTTTATTTAAAAATAAAATGAGTTCTGTTTTCAAATATAGATAAGAATGTTTTTCATTTAGCAGTATATCTGAGGGATCTTTTCAGAGCTACACATTTAAATCTAGCTTGTTCTTTTGAATGGCTGAATAGTACATTATGTGAATGTACCTTAATTTTTATAACCACTCCTGTATTGACATTGTTTCCAACATTTTTTGTTTTGTAAACAGTTTACTGGATATTCATTCATATATCTTTGCATGCTTGTACATATATATCTATAGGATAAATTTATAAAAGTATAGTTGTGAGTCAGAAAGTCAGAAAGTATGTGAAGTAACATTTTTGATACATAGTGCTAAGTTGTTTTCCAAAGAGGTCCTACAAATTCTTTTTAAACAGTTTAAAGTGGAGATCTTTTGTAATAAAGATGGCAGTGTGACTGACTTAAAGAACCTAAACTTTTTCAAGTTTTAGTTGGAAACATTTTTTTACATTTGACTTGATTTAAATCAGTGAAGAAAGACCTATAATGTTTTTACCAAAAAGTGCTAAAATTATACAATTCATTTAATTTTCTTTTAGAAATTTTTAGTGAATATGTTTAGGGTTTAATAGTAAGAAGCTAGTTTTTGTTCGTAATGGGGAAAGGGATTTAAATAAGATGAAGAACAAAACTTTTAACTTATGGACTTTAAAATAGTAATTGAACATGGGGATAAAAATATAAGCAGAAAGCTTTTGGGTATGATAGAACATTTGTATTCATAGCACCTTGCTCTACCCTTTTTAAAAGTATCTTAAATATCCTGTACAGATGTTCATTTTTCTCATTTTTATGCTTGTAAGATTTGCTAGGTACTAACATGTTATGAATTTTGTGACTCATATGATACTGCATACAACTAAAACAATATTGTTCTCTAGGAATACAATTCAAAATATGTTGACTTGATTGAGGAACAACTTAATGAAGCACTTACTACTTACCGAAAGCCAATTGATGGTGATAACTATGTTCGTCGGAGTAACCAAAGGTACAGTCTAGTTAATGAAATAATTTATTACTGGTGTTCAAATATAAAATTCAAAACCAGTTCATAATAATTCTTTATTTTTTGAAGTTTTCTGAGTACTTGGAAATTTTATTTCCTTCACTGACTTAAGAAAAAATTCTTAAAGCATAGCATTGACTGCTCAGGAATTCCAGTGGCACTCATACTGAATACTCTTATTGATACAGTTTATATACATTCCATGCTCTTAAGCCTACTCTTTCTGGTATTAGCTGTCTTAACATTACTCAGTGTTTTGAGGCCAGCTAAATTGTTATTTTCCTAGAGAAATCCTCATGCTTTTCCACTTTTCATATTTTTACATATGCCAAGAAGGTTATATCTTTATCTAGTACTTTATTTTTAGTCCATATTTTAATTAGCATGTTGTAAATGAGGCAATAGGTATATCAATCATCTTTATTATACTAGATTACAGCGTCCTCATGTCTACCTGCCTGTACACCTTTATGGACAACTGGTACATCACAAAACAGGCTGTCATTTGTTGGAAGTACAGGTAAAAAGATAATTTACTTGTTTTGAATAGTTTCAGTGATAGAAAAAAAGCCCTCAACATTGCTAAAGTAGTATATTTTACAAAAAACTTCTCAAAAGCCTTGAAGTTAGCAGCATTAATTGCTTTTAAAGCCATCTATATTATAACTGACTTAGACATTCTGTACTTGTAATCCTTAGCTATATCACTGGCTTGCATGCCGTTCCCAGACTTATATGTCACCTTTTGCATAGCTAATTTGTTAAGCTTTTGAAAGTCTGAGTTCTCTCCTTTATAGTTTGTTGGGGAAGTTCATCTCTTTAGTAGAAACATACTAAAAAACTGAATTTCTTCATTGTTCTTATTGGGAAGTTTAACTGAATCTTTTTCAGATTCAGTTATCTTTGATAAGCAAGAAACAAAGTATTAATTGCTGTTTGTTTGTACCTCATTATTGTTAATATACTTCATGGAATATAACAGGATTAGTGTCATGCAGTGTTGCTTTGATTGTATGCACACCAAATTTATGGCTGTGAATATGTCTTGCTACTAAGTGTTTTCAATAAATGCAGTTTTTTCTTTTAGAAATACATACAGAAGTATTTGGGTGCGTGTCTCTTGAACAATAGTAATCTGGCAGTTTAGTTCATTTTTATATTGGTGTTCATCCCAGGAGCAAAAGTTTTGCATAAATGTACTCTGTAGTGTCCTATTTTTATATTACATCTCTGACAACTTTTGGGGCACATACCTTTCTTTATGTTAGCTTTTTTCATTCATTAGTATTTTGTTTAAAAAACTGATAATTATCACTAACATTTTTATAATACTAGGTACCAAGTATTTTGTTAAGTACTTTATATGTAATAATTAAGTCATTACTCCTTAGGAGACCGCTCTCTGTTTAAGAGATTAGGAAATCAAGGCATGGGGTGATTAAGTGACTTGCTCAAAGCCACATAGCTAATAGGTACTAACTCTAGAATATGAACTCAAAATCTCTGCACTAGTGCTGCTTAAGAAAGCTTACATAGAGTTATTTTAGAATTTTATATATACAAAAGTTATAACATGCCTTAAAAATTAGGTTTTAAGATGCAATAAGAAAATACATTGAAAAGATATTGTTACTCATATTTTTTTTTTTCTCCAGAATATTATTACCGAACTCTGTCATAACGTTCGTACACCAGATTTGGATAAATGGGAAGAAATTAAAAAACTGAAAGCATCTCTTTGGGCCTTGGTTTGTAATAAACACTTCTATAAGATCTTCATCATTTTTAGATTTTTCTAATTTTCCCATTAATAATAAATAAAAACCATTTTTTTTTGGAACTTGTTCTCAGATTAATATTCTAAGACCAAGATTGTTTCTACCCATTTTAAATATTTTTAGGCTGGAAAATACATGATTAAAATATTCGTTTTCTTGTTAAGACAAATGGAGCATTAATTTCTAAAGTTTCTTATTTTTAAGGGTTTTTTTCTCTTTTTTTTTCCTCTCTCTTAGATGGGGTTAAATTTCTTGTTTTTGAAAGCTTTCCAAATTTCTTAAAAGAATTACTCTTATAAAAATATTTGATAAAAGTGATTTCTTTTCTTTCAGGGAAATATTGGCTCATCAAACTGGGGTCTCAATTTGCTACAAGAAGAAAATGTGATTCCAGATATACTAAAACTTGCAAAGCAATGTGAGGTTCTTTCAATCAGAGGGTATGTTACTTCACTCATAAATCTTTCTAATGTATATATTCTTGTTCACAAAGGGCTGTGAGGGAAGAGTATTTTATGATTCAGTGTAGTCCATTAGAGCTATTAGTTCACTGAAAGTCCTAATGATACAGGATTTAAGAAGAAAAGGGTGCACATCAGGCTAACTCAGTCAGTAGACCATGCAACTCTTGATCCTTGGGGTCATGAGTTTGAGCCCCATGTTGGAGATAGAGTTTAGTTAAAAAAATTTTTTTTTAAATGCACAAAGTCAAACATCTTAAGGAGGGGCACCTGGATGGCTCAGTCAGTTAAGCATCTGCCTTCAGCCCAGGTCATGATCCCAGTGTCCTGAGATCAAGCCCTGCATCAGGTTCCCTGCTCAACGGGGAATCTGCTTCTCACTCCTCCTGCTCTTGTACTCTCGATCATCTCTCTCTCTCTCTCTCTCTCTCTCTCTCTCTCTCTCTCTCTCTCATTTTTGTTATCATAATGTTGAAGTTTAGTTACTGGCAAACAGTGAAAGTAGAGTAGTGTATGTGCAGTAGTCCAATAGCCCATATAGTCCAGATTTATTCCAGAAAAGTTAATATATGTCATTTTTTCCTAAGATTGCATAATGTTCTTCTAAATTACTTCTTTGTAATTACTATCTATATTAGGAAGGTTTTCATGTTATTTATAGCCTCCTCTAAGTTACTCCTAACTCCTTTTAATACATGTTTTCATAAGCTAAACAATATTTAATGACCTTTAAAGAAAATTCAGATGTACATATAGCAAACTCATATTTTAGTTGCTGTAAGAAATCACAGTTTGGAATTATAAACTGTCATTACTACATCTTTTACTTATAGGACCTGTGTATATGTGCTTGGACTCATAGCCAAAACCAAACAGGGCTGTGATATTTTGAAATGTCACAACTGGGATTCTGTAAGACATAGTCGTAAACATCTGTGGCCAGTGGTTCCAGATGATGTAGAACAACTCTGTAATGAACTCTCATCTATCCCAAGCACCCTGAGTTTGAACTCAGAGTCAACCAGCTCTAGACATAATAGTGAAAGTGAATCTGCACCATCAAGTGAGTATTGTTGACAATATTATATAAAGTTAGCTGACATTAACAGTTGTATTTATAATAACACAATTTAAATGTATTTGTTAGATTTCCTAATTTACTTTTTTTCTAAGATAATTTGACAGTAATGGGGTCTTGAAGAATGCATTATCTTTTCACAACAGAGTGTTTAGCCACCAGACTACATTGTTCTCTCTCCTTGTTTTCTAAATAGCCTTTAGAAAATCCTAGTTACAGAGTTAAAAAACCAGCCATGTGCCAGAAGAACCATTCCCCTTTTGCTTATAATAAGATCTAAAAAAAGTAAATGTTTATTTGCTTACCTTTTTCATTTACATACCTTTTTCACTCAGTTTTCAAAAGATATAGAGATTTTTGAACCAGAATATGTTTGTTAAGAGAGATTATATTCACATATTCATTTCTGAGAGAAGAGCAAAATTTTAAAGCTAAATATTTAAACTGTTAAAAGAGTATTAAAAATCAATTAAAAAACAGTTTGTGGTTTTAAGCCCTGGGCTAAATGCTGTTAGGCATACAAAATTTAAGATCGGGTTCTTTTTAAGAAGATAGTGCAACATTTATCAAACCATATTTCACCAAGTCTAAGATGCTGTGAATTATAAGATGTACGAGTATTTTATGCACCACTAAAAAAAGAAGAAAAAAATATTACCTATTAAACCAGAACATACCATTGATTACAAGATACGTTCTAGTTTTAGAGATGACTAAGTATGAAAAATATGCATAATAGAATTGACAAAACCTGAAAAAAATACATTATGCAAGTTTATTTAGGATTTTACTTTGCTCTCTTTCAAAATAAATTTGAAATAGTTTATAATTATTCAACAAAAAGTTAAAAATGGGATGAAATCTTATAGATGTTATTAGACATGGAGTCTTTTTTTTTTTTTTAAGGATTAGACCTTGAATCCTTAGTACCTAAAGGAAAATAACAAGCCTAATTGATATAAAATTTTTTTTTAATTTTATTTATTTATTTATGATATTCACACAGAGAGAGAGAGAGAGAGAGGCAGAGACATAGGCAGAGGGAGAAGCAGGCTCCATGCACTGGGAGCCCGACGTGGGATTCGATCCCGGGTCTCCAGGATCGCGCCCTGGGCCAAAGGCAGGCGCTAAACCGCTGCGCCACCCAGGGATCCCGCCTAATTGATATAAACATGAATTTTAAATGCTGTGACTTGATTCTTTATAAGTATATTTTAAGATTGGGAATTCATTTCTTAGAAGATTAATCTCTCCCACTTACTGTGATTTGAAAAATAACAAATCTGTATGAACTGAGTGAATATCCATGATCAAGCCTCCTTTTTCCTTTAATTTTATCCTAAATATTTGGAGGTTTTAGAAACTCACTGGCATTAAAACAAAGTCAGGCAAAAACACAGTTCATATAAACTTTGATGAATCGTATAATTTTTCTTTGGAAATAACAGAAGTTCCTCCTAATGACATAATTTCACATTTTATTTAAGTTTAAACACTTGATCTCAAGTTCTTTTTTTTTTTTTAAACATAGCTCGGAAAATTTTTCCCAGATGACTGTTCAATAAAAAATTCTTGAAATATGTCACTAACAGTTGCCATGATTTTGTTTTGTTATTTTTTATGCACTTTTCTAACAATCTTTTCGTTATAGGTATGTTCATAATGGAGGATGACCGGTTTGGCAGCAGCTCTACCAGTACATTTTTTCTTGACATCAATGAAGATACAGAGCCAGCATTTTATGATCGACCTGGACCTATAAAGGATAAAAATTCATTCCCTTTCTTTGCTTCTAGTAAACTTGTGAAGAATCGTATCTTAAATTCACTTACTTTGCCTAATAAAAAACATCGTAGTAGCAGTGATCCAAAAGGAGGGAAACTGTCATCTGAAAATAAGACAAACAACAGGCGGATCAGAACACTTACGGAGCCCAGTGTTGATTTTAATCATAGTGATGATTTCACGCCCATATCCACAGTACAGAAAACATTACAATTAGAAACTTCATTTGTTGGGAATAAGCACATTGAAGACACTGGTAGTACTCCAAGTATTGGAGAGAATGACTTAAAATTCACCAAGAGTCTTGGTACAGAAAATCACAGAGAAAACACAAGCCGAGAGAGATTAGTTGTAGAAAGTTCAACAAGCTCACATATGAAGATACGTAGCCAAAGTTTTAATACAGACACTACAACAAGTGGCATAAGTTCAATGAGTTCAAGTCCTTCACGAGAGACAGTGGGTGTTGATGCTACAACTGTGGACACAGACTGTGGAAGTATGAGTACTGTGGTAAGTACTAAAACTGTTAAGACAAGCAACTATTTGACACCACAGTCTAACCATCTGTCTCTCTCCAAATCAAACTCAGTGTCCCTGGTGCCTCCAGGTTCTTCTCATACACTTCCTAGAAGAGCACAGTCCCTTAAAGCACCCTCTATTGCTACGATTAAAAGTCTAGCAGATTGTAACTTTAGTTACACGAGTTCTAGAGACGCCTTTGGCTACGCTACACTGAAAAGATTACAGCAACAAAGAATGCATCCATCCTTATCTCATTCTGAAGCTTTGGCATCTCCCGCAAAAGATGTGCTGTTTACTGATACCATCACCATGAAGGCCAACAGCTTTGAGTCCAGGTTAACACCTAGCAGGTGAGCAAATACACATTTAAAAATGAACAATAATGGTTGCATTTTAACAGACTTAAAAGCATTAGACAGGTTTTACATCTACATAAAGCCTCAGCACTGACCTATTATAATTATTTACTGTGGTAGGCTATAAGCTCCTAGTTACCCGATATGATTTGAAATGGATTCTTGCAGCTGCGAGGGGGGAAAACAAATTCTTTTAGGCCCTGAAAATAAACATATATGGTTAACAAGGACACACAAGTCACAAGCTTTTTTTTATTTCTCGCTTCTGCAAGGATCGATTTTAAAAAGAAGCATGTCGGGGGAATCAGGAGCTTAAGACCTACAATAACAAACAACCTTTTCAGGTAGGTCAATTTAAGGCTCCAAAAGTTGACCTTTATTATTAATATTATTATTATTTTAAGTAACTACAAATTTCAGTGAAATTATTTTCAGTTTGTCTTAAGTAGCTGGTTATGTAGTAGAAACCTAATGAACATTAAATGAATCACTTGACTCTCAGGATTCAGCAGTAGCAGTTTGTGCTCAAGAACATTTAGGGGATTACTATGCCTTATCTAAAGATTGTTACCAAGTGAAGAGTTTGATTTTACCTTTAAAATATATGCAATGTTAAATTTGACTGCTGCAAGGATTTCTGTACCCCTTTTTTGGTTGTTGTTGGGCCAAATACTTCTAAAAACCTACTTAGTTTTGGTTATTAGTTCCCATTTATTTAGTATTTATTAGTATACTAATATGGATTAGTATTTGTCAAGTACTGAGAATAGTGCTTGATACACATCATCATCATTATCATTATGGGTAGTTATTTCCTTATGTAACCCATTTGGCTTTTACAGAACCAAGTTCTTAATAGCATTACGAAGTTATTAAGCAGTTCTATGTCAGTAATGCTAATACGTTTAGTAGAGGGGGTTCCTTTGTAGTAGATAATAAATTATATCTCATTTGATAGAATTTAGGAATTATGCAGTAATGTCTCATCTACCAGGAACTCATCCAGCTTTGGCAACCTCATCAATTCAGAACAAAGACAGGCAAATCTCTTAATAGCTCACTAGTCTAAATCTCTGCAGTAAGGTCCATGAATTGTATTCAGAAGAGGTACCTGTGACCCACATTCAAAGTTGATATTTATTCTAATAAGCTTGGATATCAGGTTTTGAGGCCTATGGAAGCAAGTTCCACATTGGAAGCTTCTGATTGGTAGAAACACTGTAACAGGAAAGGATAGCTGATAAAATTGATAGGAAAGGTGGAAATTTTTATTTTACAACAAAGTATTTGAAAACTCAAAGACTACTACAGCAGCCAGGGGCAGTAGGTAACAACTCAGCAACATAAGCAGTTAGTGTAGCACCATCTTACAGCTCAGTACAATAACCAAAGTGCTGTTAACTCTGAACCATTCAGAAAGTTATTTGAAATTTTGCTCCTGGAGTAGCATGCCAAGTTGTTGGCATTGTAAAGGATGAATAGGTATTTTAATTGCTTGGGAGGAGGAAAAAATAAAGTCAAGAGACAGGAACAGCTTGTGCAAAGGCATGACGGCGTAACAGAATTTCATGTTCATCAAATCTCTTCTCTGTTTTTCAAATCTATTTAGTTCTTACTGTGTGTGTGGAGGAAAAAACTGTATCAGCATTAGTCTTTGTATTCCTACTTTTTTCCTTTGGTTAGTTTGGAGAAAAAGTGATAGAAGATAACTACAAATTTACTTTAACAGTTTGGAATCCAGGCTGAGAAGGATTATTATTGTTTGTTTTGTTTTCTTATAAAACAGTAGGCATGCAGATACCTATGGTATAATGAATAGCATGAATCTTGCAGTCTTAAAAATCATATCTTAGGGAGATAATTTCTTTGGTATATGGTAGATCAAACACTGAAGGTAGGAATCCTTAATCCTAAATTCTAATCCTGGTACTGAGTGAATGAACTTGAACAATATTTCATAAATTATACCTTATGTCTCATCTGCCTAGACTTCAACAGCTTTGCAAAACTTTATCAATGCAGAAGAAAAACAGGCAGACCTCAATTGCTCACCATTATGAATTTGGGAAAGTTCATGAATTTTGAAATATTTAGGCCTCAGTTGCCTCATCTAATAGAATTTGTACTAGATCTTTGGTTTTAAGCTTTTCAAATGTAGCTTTTTAAGTAGAGAATCTCTTTCTTCACAAAAATATTTCTATTGAAACCCAATATGCAGAATAAATTAAAATGGAGCTAGTCAGTTGAAATAGGGATTAGGAAGGCAGTAATGCAATAATTCCTTCCTTCGCCTCCAGTACTCCTTTAAGAACTTTATGAAGTAAGTGAGGTTTAATAATACAATTTTAAAACTACTGACCTATTTAATGAAATTTGTCAATTTCAGTTAAGAGGGGTTTTTAAACAAAAACTAGTAGAAATTAGTGGTTTTTACCATGATAATCTTAATAATTTCAGTTTTGAAGGATTTCTTTTGTGTGCATTGTAAAATAATTCCTTTTTTTAATATCAGACTATATTGTTACATTTTAAATGACTTGAGTTTCTAAATGCCAGTGTACATTAACTGTAGAGTTTTGTGTACTGCCTTGTATGTACAAAGCAGGTGCCTGGTAAATATTTTAGTATGTATATTGCATGAATAAGAAATTTGTATGAGAAAGGTGTATCTTACAGAAATATCAGTATACCATATTTATTATGGAGTCAGTAAGGAATGCATTGAGGAAATATCAGTACTTTAAATAAAACTGTCTTACAGTATTTACAGATTATAACATTATTGCTGTTTGGTATCTGTTATCTGTGTTACATAAATCTTGTTGCTATAGCATGAAAGTAATTACCACACAAAGGATAATCAGTATTCTTATTTTTCATAAAAATGTTAAATGGAGTTATAGACTCCATTAGTTGTACGATAGAAACTTTACTAGTTTGAAATGATTGTGAAGATAGTCCTTGGGTCATACCTGTGATTTTTGAGGTCATTTGTTTTGTTTTGTTCTGCTTCTAGATATTGAAAGTTACCTTAATTGCCCACTTTTTCATTTTTACCTGGGAGGCCATAGCAGTTGTTTTCCTAACCGTATCAATACTGATGATCTTTTGTATGTCATTTTATAACAGCTAAACAATTTCAAGTGTTTATATGCTCTTAATAAACAAGATGGCACTGTTTAGTACTTGGCTAGTTACTTATCTTTTATTAAGTTACAGAAATAAATAATTTCTCTATATGATTAATACAAATCAAGAAACTAATGCAAAGGTTTTTTTTTTTTCTTATGGTTTTATAGGTTCATGAAAGCTTTAAGTTATGCTTCATTAGATAAAGAAGACTTACTAAGTCCTATTAATCAAAATACCCTGCAACGATCCTCCTCAGTGAGGTCTATGGTGTCCAGTGCAACGTATGGTAGTTCAGATGACTATATTGGTCTTGCTCTTCCAGTAGACATCAATGATATATTCCAGGTATCATTAATTCTGTTTTCTTATGAGTTAGTTTCCTGTTTTTTCATTATTGTATAACTGCTTACTGGAAATTAGTTTGGAGTAATACTATTTTGGGGGGAAGATAATTTTTTAAGGAAGTTTTGCTTAAAAACACTTTATGATAAAAATTATTTCACCTTTCTCAACTATTCTATACTTTTGTATTTAGTATTTCCAAGTCCCCAGAACATTATACTCCCTTCTGTTCCATACTAAATCAGCATCTTGTTTGATTTCATCAGTATATTTTCTATAGAAGTTTAGAGAATTTTTAACTTTGCTTTTTTAGCCACATTTGACTTATCCTTGTTTTTCATTTTTTACTTTTGTTTTTTTTTTTTTTTTCACATTTAGCATTAAGTTTGAAGTGTACGTATGTTTCTTGTTGATTTTTTTTTTTAAACATCTGGGTGTATGTATGTATGTATTTATTTATTTTAAGATTTTATTTATTTATTCATGAAAGACACACAGAGTCAGAGACACATGCAGGGGGAGAAGCAGGCTCCCTATAGGGAGCCTGATGCGGGACTCGATCTCAGATCCTGGGATCACACCCTGAGCCAAAGGCAGATGCTCAACTGCTGAGCCTCCCAGGCGTGCCTCCTTGATTTTTTAATTTTTTTTATTTTTTTAATTCTTGAACCTGTTTATCCTGTACGGATAGCCACATGTGCCCAGTCATACAAGGTGTCCCTAATCCCATGAGGTACTCATAAATATCTACATGATTGTAGTGCTAAAGGATCTGCATTTGCTCAGGAGTCTAAAGACATTTCAGATAAATTCTAATAATAATTACTTTAGTATTTATTTAAATTACTAAGAGTAGATAAGAACTTTAAGGGTTATTTGTTATTTTATCAAGTTTTGGTAATTTAACCTTCTTAAGTGATTTTTCATTTTAGGTTCATGTGCTATAGTGATTCTATTTAAATTGTATTTCATTTAATTTTGCTAATATTCATGAAGTGAACTTTATAATTTATCTATTTTAGGTAAAGGATATTCCCTATTTTCAGACAAAAAACATACCTCCACATGACGATCGAGGTGCCAGAGTGTTTGCCCATGAGGCAGGAGGTAATGCATGATTTCTGTTCTCATGAGATTTCTTTTTCTTTATATTAAAAAGAAAATTCTTTTAAAACAAGGTTGATTAAAAAAATATTTTTCAGTAGAATGACGTTAAAAATTCAGGTACACTTACTTTTAGGTCGTCTTAAAAATTATGCCAAAATAATTGTTTGAGTCAACTTAAACTAAATCACAATGTATTTTTGTGAGAAGCTTAAAGAAATGTTTTACCCAACTTCTCAGGAAGACACAAACTTGATCATTTGATTCTGTTTTTAAAAACTAATGCATGAAAAAATTGTAATGCTAATTCTCAAAGGTCTAATAAACAGGTGTTTGGGGAAAGGAGAGAGATAAAAACATACATATATTATGTGACCTCTCCTTGTTATGAATACTAAGATTTTAATGAATATATTCATATTAGCCACAGGTTTAAAGCTTCATAATCTTGACTTCTTTTTTTTTTTTTTTTTTTTTTTTAACCAAGTACCTCTTCAGACTCAGAATTATTATATTTCTTTCTGGAAATACTGAGAATAATTGGAATGATGCCTTACTTGTATAATTTTAATTTTTCATTTTGTTTTTAAAATTTTATGTAATAAAACCTTATCTACTAACTTTGTTTTCCTAATTTTAAGCAAATTATTCTTTGTTTTCCTCAATTAAGGTTAAGATTTTGAGTCATAAAAAGAGTTCTGATTTTCTTCCCTAGTTTTCCTTCCTTAAAAATTCATATAGTTTGAGATATCTTGAAAAAGGTGTCATTGATACTATCTTTATTAGATTTTGTTTCATATTTACTTATGCACAGGTCTTCCTTCTGGAACTGGAGGTCTTGTAAAAAACTCTTTTCACTTGCTACGACAGCAGATGAGTCTTACGGAAATAATGAATTCAATCCATTCAGATGCTTCTCTGTTTTTAGAAAGTACAGAAGACACTGGATTACAGGAGCATACAGATGATAACTGCCTTTATTGTGTCTGTATCGAAATTCTGGGTTTCCAGCCCAGTAATCAACTAAGTGCAATATGTAGTCATTCGGGTGAGTGATTATATATCCTTCTCCACCTAATTTGAATCTGCCTCAGTCACAAGTCATGTCGCAGCTCTGTTGACCATCCCTCTTACTCCTTAGCCTTAGTTCAATCACTCAGCATTTTCCTGTTGGAGGATTAGAGGTTAATGTTTCATCTCCAATTTTGGCCCCTTCCAATTCATTTTTCATGCTATTCTCTGTTCTTTACTGGCTATTCATGCCCAGCACACAAGATTCTTTGTGTAATCTAGTCTTTTTTTTTTTAATTGGACTGTTATTAACATAAAATGTTACATTAGTTTCAGGTGTATAATATTATGATTCAACAATTCTGTTTTTCTTATGTTTAATTCCAGCATAATTAACATACAGTGTTATATTAGTTTCAGGTATACATATAGTGATTCAACAATTCTGTATGTTAGTTACTCAGTGTTCATCAAGATGAGTGTGCTCTTGATCCTCTATCTCTTTCCCCCAAGGCCCACCCACCTCTCTTCTGGCAATCACCATTTTGTTTGCTGTATTTAAGAGTCTGTTTTGTTTGTGTTTTTTTCCTTTGTTTTGTTAAATTCCACATATGAGTGAAATCCTACGGTATTTGTCTTTCTCTGATGACTTTTAGTTAGCATTATTCTCTCTGGTTCCATCCATCTGTGTTGTTGCGAAGGGCAAGATCTCATTCTTTTTTATGGCCAAGTAACACTCCATTGCACAAAAATACCACATCTTTAGCCAATCATTATGATTACACACTTGGCTTCCTTCCATATCTTGATTATTGTAAATAATGCTGCAATAAACATTGGAGTGTATATATCTTTTTAAATTAGTGTTTTCATTTTCTTTGGGTAAATATTCAGTAGTGGAATTACTGGATTATATATTTCTACTTTTAGTTTTTTTGTTTTTTTTTTCAGGAACCTCCGTACTGTTTTCTACAGTGGCTGTACCAAAGTCCACTCCCATCAACAGCACTTGAGGGTTCCATTTTCTCTACATCCTCCACACTTGTTATTCCTTGTGTTTTGATTTTAACCATTCTGACACATGTGAGATGATAACTTATTGTGGTTTTGATTTGCATTTCCCTGATGATGAATGATGTTGAGCATCTTTTCATTTGTCTGTTGGCCGGCCATCTCTATGCCTTCTTTGGAAAAATGTTCAAGTCCTCTGCTCATTTTTAATTGGATTATTTGATTTCTTGGTGTTGAGTTTTATAAGTTCTTTATATATTTTGGATATTAACCCATTATTGCATGTCATTTGCAAATATCTTCTCCCATTCAGTAGATATCTTTGTTTTGTTGATAGTGTCCTTTGCTGTACAAAAAAATATTTTTAGTGTAGTCTCAATAATTTTTTAATTTTGATTTTGTTTCCCTTGCCTTAGAAGACATATCTATAGATATGTTCCCGTAGCTAACGTCAAAGAAATTAGTACCTGTTTTTTCCTCTAAGAGTTTTGTGGTTTCAGGTCTTACCTTTAGGTCTTTGATCCATTTTGAATTTCTTTTTGTGTGTAGTGTAAGAAAGTGGTCCGGTTTCATTCTTTTGCATGTAGCTGTCCAATATTTATAGCCCATTTGTTAAAGAAACTGCCTTTCCGTCCCTGTATAATCTTGCAGCCCCTTTGTCATAGATTAATTGACCATATAAGTGTGGGTTTATTCCTGGCTTCTCTGTTCTGTTCCAGTGATCTGTGAGTCTGTTTTTGTGCCATTACCAAATTGTTTTGATTATTACAGCTTTCTACTGTATCTTTAGATTTTCAAGATTGCATGGCTCTTTGAGGTCTTTCATTATTCCATACGAATTTTAGTATTATTTTTTCTAGTTCTGTGAAAAATATTGTTGGTATTTTGATGGGGACCGCATTAAATCTGTAGATCATTTTGGGTAGTACAGATATCAATAGTGGTTCTTCTAATCCATGAGCATGGAATAGCTTTGCATTTGTTTGTGTCATCTTCAGTTTCTTTCATCAGTGTTTTATAGTTTTCAGAATGTAGGTCTTTTGCCTGCTTGGTTAAGTTTTTCCCTAGGTGTTTTCTTATTTTTGGTACAATTGTAAATGGGATTGTTTTCTTAATTTCTCTTTCTGCTATGTCATATTGGTGTATAAGAATGCAACAGATTTCTATATATAAATTTCATAATTCTAGGCATGAAAAATGATTTCCCTGCTCGCCTTTCTTTTCCCTCCCCGCTCCTCACACACAAGCTTTACACATAGACAGTCTCTTTTGCAGTTCCACCTCATCCTGTCAGTATTTTACCTGTGAAGCTGTCCCTCACTCTTAAGTCAGATGTTGACATTTTTTTCCTCTCTGTCTCACCCTTTGTACATAGGTCTCTTATAATCATTATTTTTTTTATAATCATTATTGATTGGCTATTTTTTTTTCCTTCCACTCATTAAGTTCCTTCAGTGTATGGGCTGTCATGTCTTAGTTTTTGCAAATTCTTCATTTATATACTTATTCATCAAATACTTGTGAAACACTGTACATTTTACTTTACTGTTTTCTACTTATTTTATCAAACAAAAAATAGGGAAACCAGCCCCTTCATTACCTAGTCATAAGACAGTCACAGCTAATTCTAATTCATTTGTGACCTGTACTGGGAGAGTGATTGGTAGAGTATTGTGAGGTTTGGGACTTGTGAAAGACTGAAAGCAGGCAGAAAGTCAGAGCCTCTCAGTTGGTTCACCAGTGATGTGAAAAGTTAGAGAAAGAAGCAGCAGGGGAAGAATAATTCTGAATTGGGAAATGATTACAGTTTACTACTGATACTCATCTTAGAAGTATGAAGGGAGAAAGGCCAAATGGTTAAAAAGTCTCCAAACCTTTATTCATTTCATGCCCTCAGTATTTATTATGCCACTGCCATGTGTCAGACATAAAACTAGATGCCAGGAAAACATTTGTGAGAGAGAAAACAAAACAAAACACTGTTCTTGTACTCTTTAAGCTTCAAGTGGAGAAAGAAATGGATGAATGGGTTGATTGATCACTTGATCAATCGATTGTATGAATGTAATACTGCATTTGTAACAAGTGCTGTTAAGAATAGTTACAAGCAAAGGAATATAACCAAGGAGGCAAGTCAAAGAAGAGCCTTCTGAAGAGTTTACTATTGAGCTGAGATCTAAAGAATCAATAGAAGCTAAAAAAGATCAAAACAGAGAATTTGAAGACAAAGTGAATAGCCTAATAAGCAAAAGCCTTCTCTCATGGGAGCATGCATGGGAAGTAGAAGGGACTAAAAAGACACCTGTGTTAATAGAGCTTAGACAGTAAGAGGGAAGGAGCTATATGATCAGTCTAAAGGAATAGGCAGAGATCAGGTCCTGCGGAGCTCTTACTACCCAGAATATGGTTAGTGGACCAGCAGCATCAGTATCATCTGAGAATTTGTCAGAAATACAGAATTTCAGACTTCATCCTACACACAGAATCAGAATCTGCACTTCCATGAGACTCCTAGGTTGTTCATGTGCACAATAAAGTTTGAGAAGCATTCCTGTAAGCCATATGAGGATTTTATGTATCAGAAAGAAGACTTCATGTTGTTCATGGCAGATAACTGAAAGATAATCCCTATACTATTTAATGATCATTTTTTAAAGGAACATCAAAACCTGAACACAAGACATTTTGTTCTTTAAAACTTGTGGTCTGGTGGTAATGGTTCAAAAATGTAAAGCTCAGGGTCACCTGGGTGTTTCAGCAGTTGAGCACCTGCCTTCAGACCAGGGTGTGATCCTGGAGTCCCAGGATCTAGTCCCACATCGGACTCCCTACATGGGGTCTGCTGCTCTCTCTACCTGTGTCTCTGCCTCTCTCTCTCTCTCTCTGTCTTTCATGAATAAATAATATCTTTTTTAAAAAAATGTAAAGCTCAGAGGAAGCGCTATTGGAATAGGATTATCTGATAACATTTTATTCTGCATCTGCTACCACAGATTTTTATGTACTTTATGGTTTTGTTGTGCTTAAAAGAATGATTTTATTTTTTTAACAAGAATGCTTGAAATGTTCAAAGATAGGACATGATCCTAACAGGTTAGAAATATTAGGAGTCATCACAGGTTAAAGGTGAGGCTGAAATAGTTTATGACTTTTCAGAAACATGTTGACTGAATAAAGTATAAGTGTCTTACTGTTCCTTGTGCTGAAATATTTTGTCATCGTAGTCCCCGAGTAGCTTATCAGCTGATTATAAAATAATCTTACTGTTTTTAAGTACATCTTCAGTTCTCAAATTTTTGGCAGTAGTTTTATTTTTTTAAATCAAAGAATGATTAAGTAGCATGTTTACTTTTAAGTGTGTGAAAGACATATGATTTACTTAACCAAAATTTCAAAACTATGGCAAATTTATAGATCTTCTTTTCCAAGGCATCAAAACATTTTCTACTTGTATTATGTAACTAGTACTCTTAGGATGTAGTTAGAGGTGAGATGAAAGGATCATATCTATTCTATAGAAAACAACATAGGGAGAGATTGACATTGGTTTCGTTTCCTAAGTTTTAAATATAGAGCTTTTTTTCCCCCTCTACCATGACAACATGCTATAGCAAAAAGTTAGTACTAGACCATCTGTCAAGAGCTCTAACTTTCTGCCTGAGTTGTGTCTCCTCTCTCTGAATCTCTTCTCTTTCATAAGATGAAAACTTTAATTTCCAATATTTCTTACAGTACTAAGGTGGTATGATTTAATATGTTGTCCAGTGTTGTTCCCTAAAAGGATAGCCAAAGACTTCCTGATGGCGTTCTAATCACTAAGTGCTCAGGAAAATTTAAATAAAGTTAATGTCACTTTAGCAACACAGAGATGTTTGATTGACTTCAAAATCCTGTCTAGGAGTACCTTAGCAACACATGGGTAGTGTGGTAAATTTAATTCTAAGGAATGAACTATAACCCAGGGAAGTATGATTCTTAAATTGGTAATTATTAAATGGGGGGAAAGCAAGTCATAGAACAATAATATAGCATAATTCCACTTATACACCCACAGAACTTTAAAGTAACAAAAGATCTTAAAAATATATATGTCAAACTTTTAACCATTTCCCTTTGGAGAGGTATTTAGTGTGAGGGTGAGAGTGATGGGACAGGGGGTAGATATAATGTCTGCATATCTTCATGTTTTATTCTATATCATCTTTATTTGAATTCTTTAATCATATATTCATGTATTATTTTTGTAATTTAGGAAAATAAAATTTATAAATGTCTTTAGGATTTAACAAACCTCACTATCTGAACAGTCTGGATTTACTTTGAAGATCATCATGGAAAATAATTGTTGAAAACTGGAAAGAAATGATAAATCATCTCTGTGGTATATAATAAAGCATAGGAATTAAGCCATTATGTTACTTTAATAGAAATAACTGATTTTCTCTTCAGACCTTCAAGACATTCCGTATTCTGACTGGTGTGAGCAGAGTATCCATAATCCTTTAGAAGTGGTTCCTTCTAAGTTTTCAGGGATTTCTGGATGCAGTGATGGAGTATCTCAAGAAGGCTCAGCAAGCAGCACCAAAAGCACAGAATTGCTACTAGGTAAGTTTTCAGATTCATATACAAGCATTGTTATTAAAACTGTACTTAGTTTTGTTGATAAATAAATAATGTTAAATGAAATTGTCTCAAAACTGTGACAAGTCCTTTTTTCTTAGGTATACTTGTACCTGTATCAGCTGCTGATATATATCCTCTTAATTGTTCTCTTCCATTTAATTTTGTTCCCAAATGATTGCCAAATTATGTGCAATTTTTCTCAGTTTTAGATCTTTAAGTGAAGTCTAAAAACAAATCTTATGGATTGTAATCATTTCTCTTGTGGTAAAGATATTTTCATCTTCTTTTCAGGTGTTAAAACAATTCCAGATGATACACCGATGTGCCGTATACTCCTTCGCAAAGAAGTTTTAAGATTAGTCATTAATTTGAGTAGTTCAGTTTCAACTAAATGTCATGAAACTGGGCTTTTAACGTAAGTAAACTATAAGCATAAGTATTCTTTGTTCCACTTTTTAGGATGAAAAAAATCCTTGAAAAACTTCAAAAGTTAGACTAATTAGCTTATATCAGTATTTCTCCATGGTGTACCTGTGTGAGGCTAGATTTTCTTCACGTACTTCAACCAAAATAACATTTGGTATAAGACTGAATGCAGAAGTAGGTATGTGAATCCAGCTATCTTCTGTTAAGCCAGACTTTAAAGAGATCTATAAAAATGTAAAACAATACCACTCTTCTCGCTTTTTTAGTTTTAGAAAATATTTTTCATTAAAATGTCATTTCTGGGGTACCTGTGTGGCTCAGTTAGGCATCTGAGTCTTCATTTAAGGTCATGAACTCAAGGTCATAAGATGGAGCCCCTTGTTGGGTTCTACACTCAGGGTAGGAGTTTGCTTGGGATCCACCTCCCCTCAACACCCCTGACCCTTGTGCTCGTATGCGTACGCTCTTTGTGTCTCTCAAACAAAAACTATATGTTTATGTCAGCAGGCAATGGGTTTGGTTTTTAAATGAATTCATATATATATTTTGAAGTTTTCTCAACCTTAATTTCTAATATGGTAATTATCAGTGGCTATAACCCACAAAAAATAAGCTTTCGGGGGTTCTCTAATTTTTAAGGAAGTATGGGAATCTTGAAACAACAGTTTGAGAAAAGCAAGTCTACACAAAAACAAGTGATTTTATTTGGTTTATTTTTTTCCCTATTTTTCTTCTTTCTTGTAATAAAAGTTACAAAATTTTTAATTTTTTTCTCTAAATCACAGCAACACAATAAAGGAAAATTCAAGTTGAACTATTATTATCATTGATCTACACTATTAAAAGTGTGGTCCTCAAAAGAAATGCAGCACTGAGTCTCCTGTGGACCTTTAAAAAAAAACAGTACCACGATGCCAGGGTCCCCCTGCAGACCGCCTGGCCAGATGCTCCAGCAGTAGTAGGTCTTTAGCTTGTGTACTACCTCACCGCACCCCACCCCTGATTGTGACATACTGTCTCAGCTAAAAGCCACTTCAAAGGTTGAAAGATACAAAGAGAAAGCCCAGTCAAGATATTTCAAACTTAATTTTGAAAAGTTAAGTCATCCTAGGCTAATAAATTTTGCAATTTCTCATGCTAGTAAAAAAAAAAAAAAAAAAAAAATTCTGACTTTCCAAGAAGTATTTAATCATTTTAAGAGACAATCCCAAACTTAAAATATCTAGTTTAAGTGTGAGGTAAGAATATTTAATATTTTATATTTTTAAGCCATCATTCCAAATATGCCATCGATCAATGTCTGGTAAAAAGAATATTTAAAAAGTGATAGTTTGGAGGGAAAAATAGGTAAGTCGTTATTAATTGTTTTTATCACAGCATTGCTTTTTCTTTGGTTTTAGAATTAAGGAGAAATACCCTCAGACATTTGATGACATCTGCCTTTACTCTGAGGTTTCCCATTTGCTCTCACACTGCACATTTAGACTTCCGTGTCGGAGGTTCATACAAGAATTATTTCAAGATGTACAGTTTTTACAAGTGAGTAGAATTTGTATTTCTGAAATTCACTGTTTCAAGAATAGTTTTATGTTTGGTTAAGAGGAGAGTCTTGTCTGTCGATGCACTAGAAAGTCATTAACAGTTTGCCACTCCTTTCTTAGATGCATGAAGAAGCCGAGGCTGTGCTGGCAACACCACCAAAGCAACCTATAGTTGATACATCTGCTGAATCCTGACCTCATATTTATGATGTCTGTAGATGAATACTATATATATTCATATTTGTGGATTTCCTAAAAGCCTCAGAAAATGCTGACTAACTGGGCAGCCAAGACAGGAGTATCTTCTGTTCCAGCAATTACTGGTACATGCACAGTTGGAACTGCAGACTTCCCTACCAAAACAACTTCCTCTTTTCCCTGTTGAACCCTCTGGGGGTTCGTTGCTCATTACCACAGTTTTAAGAGTTTTAGTTACCATTATATGCAAGAGCCAAGCACTGAATACCTACATAGGTTTTCTATTTTTTCATTTTAAGAGCATAACAGTGGAACAATAATAGGATATGCAGAAGCACCCTTCACACAGTTATTTCTGAATTCTTTTTTTTAGGGTAAATATAAAGATGCCTTGTTTGTTAACTAACTCATGGAAACCAGGAGTCCGTGTCTCTGAGGCTGCACCCTGTTCCACAGTGGGGTGTGCTGTAACTGCTGGTATTAGAGGGAGAACTTTGGCCCTGCCACATTTTTCTTAATATTTGTAACACTACTTCAGAGGTTTGTAACCTCAAAGCAAAAGAAGAGCCTCAACAACCCAGGACTTATAAGTTATTTTTATGTTACTAGACTTGCAACAGTTTGTTTTCTGTCTCTTCAGTTTTGTGGCAATATGTTATTATAGGCTATTTGAACCAATTAAGGTTTTTCACTACAGTTCTTGATTCAAATCAGAATGTCCTCTTATAATTCTGAGTATTTCCCATTTGTAGAATGCACATGTTTTCATTGGACTTCTCATTTTCATCAACTTCCCATATCACCATTTGAAAGAGGAACTTGAACAAGCACTATTGAGACGTAAAGCAAAAGAAAGCAGTAAATAACACTTTGGATCTTCTGAGGAAGAGAGAAGTTTGCCTCTGATTTACACATTCCGTGGGAAAAGAAGAGCCATATTTCCTTTTAAAAAACAATCATTAATGCAACTTGAATTATGATTAAAAATTGTAGTGAAAAGCCTTAAGTACCAAATTTTAAAGCAGCAGTAATTTAATTTTTATATCAGTGTTCTTGTTTTGCACAAACTAAATGCAGTGATAGGTGAGTTTATCAATACAGTAATTGCCTTTATCATATTTGTGAAGTTGTTAGGTTGATGAGGGCAAAGTTTTGTTTATTTGTTTAATTTGTATATGTTTAAAGATATTTGAGAATCTTTACAGGAATTAAACATATATGCAAATTTGTATATAAAAAATAGCATGGCCATCACCATTAGAATGCTTGTAAATGAAAGGATTATCTTTTTTGAGGTCTATATATAAATAGAAAAAATCCAGCTGGACTGATTAGGACCCTTTTTTTAATTCATTTGTTTATACCATTTTTACAGTTACACATCAGCTTTGACACAGTCCTAGTACCTTGATTAATATTTCCCATAGTACAGATCCTTTTTATAACGGGCTTGTTCTTTGAGATCTCTGTAAAGAACCCTGTGAACTAGAAAATGTAACTCACAGAGATACTTTTTGTTTTGTTTTGTTTTTAATTTACTGGCACTGAAAGTTCCAATTGGGATGAAGCATTTCATCTCACTTCATAACACCTCTTTGACTGCACTTCAGTGAATTGTTCTTACATGCACTGTGTAGCAACTTACATTATAACAAAGCAGAAAAGGGCTGTAAGCTGCTGCTTATGTTAAAAAGTGGTTCTTCAGATTTTCTCTCATAAAATCCAAGTGAAAATAAAAATATTTTTTTTAACTTTAATTTATCACTGAACCCAGGTGTTTATTTAAATGTTAACAGTACTTTTAAGAACGTTGCCTGTCACCTTGGTCTTTGGTCTTGGATGATTAAAATGCTTTCCAGAGAACCAAATGTCAGAGTTACTAGACCAAATAGTGGTTAAAAACTCCAAAGGAGGTAATTTAGTAATCTTATTCATAATGGGGTTGACATATTTTAGACATTCATTTTAAACACTACCTCAGTTAATATAGAATATAAAATCTGTGGTTTAATCCCTTAAAAGTTAACAGTAATTCTTTTTTTTGTCATATACACAACTGTCCCCATCCTGGACCCCACTTCACTCATCCATCCCCAAATGAAGTCTTTGTTACTATTAACCTGAACAGTTTCATTGACTATTACTTTGAAAGACATGTATGTATACATTATAATAATTGCCTATAGCACTTAGTTTGGGGAGACAGAGTTTTGTGGTTATAAGTAATCTAAGAAAAAAAATGTCTATACTTAAATGTATAGTGCTATTTGGTTTATCCATGTTTCACTGACAGGTCTAATACGTTTTCAAGTACTCATCTGTATAAAAGTAGACTTTTATGATGAAAAATGCTCACATGCAGTGCCAAGTGATTTACCTTAGTGTTTAAAAATATTAAATTATAGCAGAAAAGATTAGGAATGGTGTCAGTGGTAATAGAAATAATTGAGAAAATCATCTATAAGTAATAGATACTACCAGACTATAAAATACCAAAATAATGTCAATACTGTAGTTTTTCAAGATTTTAGAATTAATCTTAGTCCATATAAATTTGTACTATTGGTAATTATTGAATAATTTGAAAGAATTTGGGCAGTTGTGCTGGTTGTAAACTGAATATCTAATTGTAAAGTGAATTGTCATTTCTAATTGAATTTTTTCAAGAACAGATTTCACTTCACATACTAAGTAAATAATGATAAATAATAAGGAAATTAGAAATTAGTATTAATAATTAAATATGGTCTAAAATTTCTTACACTTTTCTTATTTATACCTAGGTAGATTTGAGGAGAGGAGAGAAGTCTCCCTCATAAAAATTTTCTAATAAAGATGAGTAGCATAAGTACATTCTGTAAGACAGTGACATTAAAAGAGGCTCTTTGGAGGGATATACATTCTTATGCTAGTTTTTCTAACATCATGTGTACAAGTTGTTTTGAAATGGTAGCTTTAATAGTTTTCAGCTCTTTTATCCAGAGCTTGAGATAATTAAAGCTGAGTTTTTCAGGTCATATTTACGGTAGTAAAATGTTCAACAGTGAGGTGTCAGTGCTTATTTAGATTTGTCTACTGCTCTTTATAAATTCTTTTTCATTCCATTCAGAGGATGCCTTTTATCCCTGCATTAAAGCACAGATCAGTGAGCAATAAAAACTAATCAAATTGTCATCTAAATTATAACTGCAATTCTTTTTGCATGGTAAGAGTGAGGTGCTAATTTTGTGTGAGATTAGCTTTGTAAACTACCTTGGGAAAAGTCCTTTGGAATTAAGATTTTCCCCCTTTTGTTTTATGCTTCCAGTGTTGTCTCAAATTCACAATCCATTAAATGTGGGAAAAAAGAAAAGGTAGAATTAACTGAGAGAGTTTTATGAAAAGAGCTGATGGAATAAAAGAGAACATTTCAGGTTTTCCAAAATAGAAGTTGGGAAAGGTCTCCCTTGTCTCCCCCCATTCAGGAAATCCACTATTACCAGCCTAACTTGAAGAGTATCACTACAGTGAGAGTTTCATTATAAAAGAGTACTAGTGAAATAGATAGCAGTGCTTATCAGACAATATTGAAATCTGTGAGAATCTTTCTAGGAACATTCTTTTTTCCTTTTAGTTCCAGGTTCCCAAAGTATTTTTCATTCATAGTAGGTTTATATATATGACTCACACAGCATGTGGATTCCCCGCCCCCTTTGGAGTATTTTTATAATGTAGGTGGAGAGCTGGGCCGCAGCACGCATTAATTGCACATCTTTGATTTTCTTTACAAAATATTTAATTTGAAAAATATAATTTATGCCAAAAAATACCTTGTAATTTTTACCACTGAATAGGTTGATTTAGCACAAAATACAAAGTCTTGGGGCAGAGGAGGGGAGATAAAAAAAATTTTCATAGATAATAGTTGACAAATGTTCCATTCCCAGCCTGGCAGAAACCCTGAAGCTGCATCATAAAACAAATGGTGTAAATTAGTTTTGAGAAGTGGTAAGGGATTGTGAAGAAAATCTCAATGCGCCCTAACCACGTGATATCCTTTTTTTATTTAGTTATAAGCTGCTACATATTTGGAGGTTCTGGTGTTTGTAGGTCACTGAACAGACATTGAAATCTGATTTATATTGTATAACTGTAACATAGAAAGAAAAAGTATTTATATATTTTCCGTAAGAATATTTCATTGAGTTGTGTATAATTTAAAGAAGGTTTGTCCCCAGATGGTTTTGCTCACCTTGATTTTTTTGTGTGTGGTTTTCTTGTTTTTGTATAATGTGTACAGTTTATGTCAAGGGCATTAAAAGCCTCCTGAAGCATAATCTTATCAAAGGGATACATTGTTAATAAAATGTACTTAAAATTCTTAAAACTTGTGTTGTTCTGTTTGAAATTTTAAAACAATCATTGTTGAATTATGAACCACTGAGGCTGTTACATGTGACTCCCAGTAAAAATGATTTTTAGTTTGCACAGATAAGAGCCTAGTTTAGTAACACATTAGTGGCTATTCCAAATGTTTTAAAATATCTGTACTTAAACATTCTTTATGATCTAATCAAACAAATAGCCTTACAGATTTTATTTTCAACTTCAAATAATTATAAAGGGTTTGATAAAATGGGTCTGTCTTTAGATACAACAATTCTGAGTTTTTTGATGAAATGATATACAATGTAAGTGATGAAAGTATGTTGATGACATTTCTGTGAAAGGTATTTGATTGCTCATGCAGCAACTGTCCTGATCAGATGAACTATCAGTACAGCCACCTAGTGGTAAAAGAAAATACCACAAGGGAAATTACCACAGCTGGAGAATAAAATTCAGTGTCAAAGCCAGGTCAAAGCTAGGTTATAGTTGACCAGATGTGGTAAAATGTATGTCTCACTTTCAGAAATGGGTTTGTCTGGACGGAGGGACGCCTGGGTGGCTCAGCAGTTGAGCTCCTGCCTTCAGCCCAGGGCTTGATCCTGGAGACCCGGGATTGAGTCCCACACCAGTCTCCCTGCGTAGAGCCTGCTTCTCTCTCTGCCTGTGTCTCTGCCTCTCTCTGTGTGTCTCTTATGAATAAATAAAATCTTTTAAAAATTTTTGGATAGATTGGTCTTTTTTTATTTTTATTTTATTTTTTTAAGTTTCGCTTATTTGACAGAGAGAGCACAAACAGACGGAGTGGCAGGCAGACGGAGAAGCAGATTCCCTGCAGAACAGGGAGCCCAATTCAGGACTGAATCCCAGGACCCTAGGATCATGATCTGAGCCAAAGGCAGATGCTTAACCGACAGCCACCCAGATTGGTCCTTAGGCACATTTCTGTATATATCATTTTCCCCATTGCCTTCTGCATATGTATGTTGTTCAGTAAAAAATAGTTGGCCCCAAAATAAACTAAAAGCACAATTAATAATCATCATATAACTGATCTTTGAAAAATGTGGACCTAAACTTCAGAAAGTTTGTTTCATTCGAAAAAAAACCTAACTCTTTGGTATATAAAAGTACTCAAAAATAAAGTACTGTCTCAGTCCATTCAGGCTACAATAACAAAACACAGACTGGGTAGCTTACAAACAACAAATCTATTTCTACAGTGCTGGAGGCTGAAAGTCTGAGGCCAGAATGCTAGCACAGTTGAGTGAGGGACCCTCTTCCAGGTTCCACAGTTCTCGTTGTGTCCTTACATAGCAGAAAAAATAAGGAGCCCTCCAGGATCGCCTAATAGCCTTAATCCCAAGTACATGAGGGCTCCAGCCTCCAAACCTAATCAGCTCCCAAAGGCCCCATCTCCTAATACCATAATATTTGGGGGTTAAGATTTCAACATAGAAATTTTGAGGGGTGCAATCATTCAGACTATAGCAACTACTTCTGTATTGATTTCAAAAACCAAAATATATTAGAACTTCGTTTCTTTAATGCTTATCTTAAGGGATTAAGTCAACTGTGTTTGCTTGGTACTTTAAACAATATATTTAGTTGTGTTGTAAATTTTTAACTGCTAATTCTGAAGGACTTTGTTGTATCTCTTCAAGGGTTTCTAAAGTTCTACTTAATGCAAAATGTTTAATAGTTTTGTAAATTCTTTGAGATGAAAGCTAGTTTTCTTTCCACGGAGCTCTTTGAAGAAATACTAGATGTTGTCTAATTCAATTACTTGATTTTCTCAATACACATTCTGGTGGAGAATCAATTTCGCTAGAATCAGCGTTGAGTCAGGTAGGTGCTAGAATGGGAGCAAGAACCTCTGGCCAGTGCATGGTTCTGCTCTGTGGCCAGGCCCTTGCTCTGAGCCTCAGTGATCACAGTACCCTGCACACCATCAAAATACCAATATTTTCAAAGACCCCTGCACACCAAAATACCAGTATTTCCAAAGAGATATTACTAATTTGGCTTTAGGTACTTCAAAAAAAAAAAAAAGTGGGCTCCATGTGTAAGCAGGGCTTAAACTCATGACCCTGAGATTGAGACCTGAGCTGAAATCAAGGGTTGGACACTTACCCCTCTGAGCCATGTAGGCACCCCCAGTCAAAATACCTTCAATTTTTTTTTTTTTAAGATTTTATTTATTCATTCATGAGAGACAGAGAGGCAGAGGGAAAAGCAGGCTCCATGCAGGGAGCCTGATGTGGGACTCGATCCCGGGTCTCCAGGATCACACCCTGGACCAAAGGCAGTGCTAAACCACTGAGCCACTGGGGCTGCCTGGTGAAATACCTTTTAAAGGTGTATTATGGTTACAGTATGAAAAGAAGAGCTTAGAGAAACACAAATATTTGCTGATGAAGTCATGTAAGATTTGCTTCCAGATAGGAGGGAGAGTGGAGAAGGGTATGGATAGGCTAAAACAGCCATGGGTTAGTGGCTGTTAGGGCCAATGATATTATATACAAGGGTTTATTACACGGTTACACTTCTGTGTCATTTGAAATTGTCCGTATTTTTTTTTAAGATTTTATTTATTCATGAAAGACACACAGAGAGGGCAGAGACACAGGCCAAGGGAAAAACAAGCTTCATGCAGGAAGCCCCACATGGGACTCGATCTCGGAACCCCGGGATCATGCCCTGAGCTGAAGGCAGACGCTCAACCGCTGAGCCATCCAGGCATCCCTCCATGAGTACTTTTTTCATCCTAATAATTCTGACACAGGAATACAAATTACAAAGTTTCTGAAGAATGCTTCTTAAAGTAATGCTGTTAAGATGGCATATGGTATTGATAGTTAAGGTTTTAAATATGAATGTGTTTGATGTTATAGGAAAGGGATGTTTAGAGCCAAAACTGTAGTCAGTGACACAAACATAGTTATGTAGCTCAGCATTTCCTGTTGGAATGTTGCTATATTTCAGAAAGGCATCATCTGATTTAGGAGAGTGATTCTCAAAGTGAGTGTGCATCCGAATGCCTCGGAGGAAGCTGATGAAATATGTAGATTTCAGGCCTCATGTCATGGAGATTCTGATGAGGAGGTTGGGAGTGGTATCCAGAAATTTACATTTTCAGTAAGCTCACAAGGTGATTTATTGACTCTACTTACGGTTAGATTTTCATTTCGTTGAGGTAGAGAAAACACGATGCAGTGGTGAAATATTTTAATTACAGCTTTTTGTGACACAAATGACTTCAAGGTTTCATGGGTTATTTTTAAAAGAAAATCTATATAAAAGACACTATTTACAAGTCAGTCTTCACTGCCATTGACATTTCTTTTATTAATTGTATCATGAGAAAGCAACAAATGGGCTGAATGATGACAATACTGGCCCCCAAAGTCATCTGGAAACTATCAGACTAACCAAGATAACTTGTTGTATTATGTTGGCAATACATGACCGTTTTTTTCCAGCCAAAGTTTCAGTTCTGTGTAAGGAAAAAGCTGAATAAACCTAAACAGAAGTCCTAGTTTGTGTTGATATATTTAGGCTAGTTGACCCTTATTTGGAGATGTGGGTCTTCTGCTCTCACTCTTGGTTCCATGGTGGTGATGAACAGTGCTGGGCATTTGGTACCAGAGGCCTAGATGGTGTCATTTCCAGCACAGCAAACAAGGAACTCCTAGTCATCCTTGCTTAGAAATGTGATAAAGTGCTGATGAGTAGAAGGAAGAGAAAGGAACCGGTGTGTATTGAACACCTGTTGTGCATCAGGTGCATCGTATATATTGATTCAAAGAGACAAGGCTGCTGCTGAGAGAATATAGAATTTCCCACTATATAGCTTTTTACAATTATCTCTAAACCATGTCCAACAATGACCTTTCCTTATATTCATTGTTAGCATAATAGGAGTATAAATGAGACCGTGAAGGTTTTCTTGACCCAGACAATTGCAAAGACCAAAGGGGACTAAATGAAAACAGGTCATTTATATATTAGTTCTTAAAAAAAAGAGGAACCATAAAATGTGAATGGAATTTATAATAACGTTTTCTTTTTTCTATTCTGAGGTAGTTGTCAAAAATTATGGTCAAAGACTGATGTCTACCAAGTAGTGTTATCTTGACACAGTCAAGAGTTCCTTGCCAATCCCACTCTTTAACTATAGTAAGCTAAATGGAAATGCAGTTGTGGGAATCTTACTGATTATTCACATGTCTTACCTATCAGATAAGGTCCGTGCCCCCAGGAGGGTTCATTTTACTGCATCAACGAACTACAAATTGTTATCACTTCAAGGCAAGTCTAAAATCTGTTTTACTCTCAAACATCTGTGACTTTTTCATTAAACACACCCAGAATAAATTAACATTGACAACTTATGCTCTAGTAGTAAATCTTCTGTGGCCTTTATCAAAACCTTAAATCTAGTTCCTTTACCCTTAAGATACTGAGCATAGGGGTAAAACTTAAGGGAAATATTTCCTCACTAAAAACTGAACTCCTAGGACCATAGCCACGCTGTCCAGTACTGACTGGGCAAGGTCTATCCGCATGTCAAGTGACCGGCCTGCTGTTGCAAAGGTGAGCCTGGAACACACAGCAGCAAGGTAAGCCTACTTCTGTGACCCTGCCATTTCTACGGCAAGTCTGCCCCAAGGAGAGATGTTAAGTTCCACAGCTTCTGACCTTTGAGACCGAGCCAGACTGTAGAGGTCTCATATGTCAACGGTGACCGCTCACTGGAATTAGGTGCCGAGGCATCTGGTGGTGGAATGGTGCCGTCGATGCTCCTTTTTCGCGTCTATGTAGCATAAAGGCATGCGATGGGTATACTGGTCAGTGGTAGTGTTCACCTTCGTCTAAAAGGGTAATGGAAGACAGGCTGCTACTCCCGCTCGAAGAAGGAGCGGCAAGGCCCAAGGGTATGGCCATTTGCATTTTATATTCTGAACAGAGTTCTGGCTGTGGTGGATTTGTGGGGAGACTGGACTTATCTCCAGACACGGGTGAAGCCACCTGGGATACATAATTCAAACTACTTTCTCCAGCTGGGATTTCTTCTAAGGAGTTCATGCAGTTTTTTTCTAGTGCCGTTAGTAAATTTTCAGATGATGTCAACAGTCCCAGCTGACTTGGGGCTTTCGTGGGTACTGGGACATGGCCACAGGAAGCAGAGTCAGAAGCTGCCTGATTATAGGTAAAGTTCTCAAAACAGATGCAGGGGCCAGGGCCGGAGTAGCTCTCCTCTGCTGGGAGGAGGTAAAGGTAGGTGGGCTTGGCAGCCTCAGGTTCTGTGGGTGACTTCCCAGTGCCTTCGTGCTTGTTTACAACTTCAATAGTGTCTGGAACACAGTCTTTGATATTCATAATTGTTAGGCGAGGATTCTCCTGGAACGGACCAAAAAAGCATGCAAATATTAAGAGTGTGTATGTGTGTGTCAGAGTATACAAAGTATGTGAAATGCACTCAAGGCTTCGGTTTTTGTGTTTCATCCTATCACAAGTTAACTGGGGCCGGTGTTGCAAACCAAAGGATCTCCCCTGTTGGAAGAAATCTCAAAGCTCCAGGCACCCACTTCACGGCTGCGGGAGCCAAGGGGATTGTTGCTTTGTTCTATCTTCCTGAGGAGGTCTAGAAAAGTAGGATGATAGCCCCAACCCCAGGTTAGTCTTTATTTTTTTTTATTTTTAATCAAGGTTTTTATTTTATTTTTTAAATTTTTATTTATTTATGATAGTCACAGAGAGAGAGAGAGAGAGAGAGAGAGAGAGAGGCAGAGACCGAAGCAGACTCCATGCACCGGGAGCCCGACGTGGGATTCGATCCAGGGTCTCCAGGATCGCGCCCTGGGCCAAAGGCAGGCGCCAAACCACTGCGCCACCCAGGGATCCCCAGGTTAGTTTTTAATAGAGAGATGGCACACATACAGTTTCCCAGCATTTACCTTGGATTTTATTAATGACAGAACACTGCTCTTGTAAGGATCTGGAATGTCAGGATAACACTTCTCCTTCATCCTAGAAAACAGTGAAAACTGGACTTGACTTTTAGAATATAGTGACTAGTTAAGACAAGCGTGGAGTCCCGTTCCCGGGTCCCAGTCCTTGCTCTGTCACTTGCTAACTTGGGCAGACTGCTTAGCTCCCCTGTGCTTACATCTACTCATTGACTCAGTGGAGATAATTCCGGCGCTCACGGTGGTGGTGGTGTGAGGACTGAGGAGATGTATGGAAAGCCCCTGGACTACTGCCAAGCGCACAGTAGGCGCACTACCGGTCTTAGCTACGGTTCTTTTTTTTTTTTTCTTAAGATTTTATTTATTCATGAGAGACACAGATTGAGAGAGAGAGAGAGAGAGAGAGAGAGAGAGAGGCAGACACACAGGCAGAGGGAGAAGCAGGCTCCATGCAGGGAGCCTGACAGGGGACTCGATCCCAGGACTCCAGGATCACGACCTGGGCCAAAGGCAGGCGCTAAACCACTGAGCCACCCAGGGATCCCCCTTTAGCTACCGTTCTTGAACAGGCTTTGAGATATTTTCAAATGGCTATTGTTTTCCTTATGTATTGACCTGGAAAAGCAAAACTCTTCTAAAAATGTCGTATTTTCAACTGTCTCTGCCCTTTGCCTCTTCAGCACCTTCTCTCATTATTCAATGTGATTTCTAGCTTCCTAAACTCCTGTCTAGATTTTACCCCCCTCTTTCTTCTTGGATAAAAATCTTCCCCACACACTTACCACTGACTTTTCAAGTAGCATAGGATCATGATGAGCAAAATGCAGAAAATCATAGGGAGTATGATACGTATCAGCATAGGGGCTGGAGAAGAGAACAGAAAGTGGTATTTTCAATGAGTACTTTTCCCTCCTCAAAGGAACAAAAGTTAAAGATTGAGATGAATTTTACTGTTATTCCTCAAAAGTCTATTTATGCAAGATTCAAAAAAATTTTTTAAGTTATTTATTTAAGAGAGCAAGCAAGAGCCTGAGCAGGAGGGAAGGTCAGAGGGGGAGAGGGGGAGGGAGAGAGAGAGAGAGCACGGGAGTAGGGGAGGGGCAGAGGGAGGAGAAGCAGGCTCCCCACTAAGCAAGGAGCCCGATGTGGGGGGATGTGGGGCTCCATCCCAGGACCCCAGAACCGTGGCCTGAGCCCAAGGCAGATGCTTAACCTATTCAGCCCCCCTGGGCACCCCTTGTTCCCTCTTCTAACAAATTGGATCACTGCTTCCAATTGTTCACTGCCTCCTTGTGTTAAAATCATAGTCCCCACCTCTGCCAAAGCCTCACAGGTGGGTATACACCAGGGCCCTTGACTGGGGGTAGGGAGGGTGGGAGGGGGTGTCGGTCACATGACTATTCGGCCAGTGGGCTGGTAGTAGTTGTAATCCTAGTCGCTGCTCTAGGTGCTCTTGCCAGAGCTGGGTTTAATTAGGGGATGGGGACAGGGTAGCTAATGTGGAATTTGGTAAGGGGGGGCAGGCGTGGGTAGATGCCCAACCCGGTGCTGCGAGGTGGCACAGGGGGCTAGAGGCAGGGACACCCAGGGGGAAGAGGAGCCAAGCAAGCCCCTCAACAACAGGCTTACAGTGAACCCCGAGGGCGGGGAGGGGAGGGAAACACTCCTGTCCACTCCACTAAAGAACACTTTGCTCTCAGATCTGAGCTTTTGACAATTATAACCCATTTCAAGATTTGGTGAAGTTGTAGAGTTAGGACGCATTTGAGAACAAGCCCGGGGACCTAACCACGGCAGTTTCCAAGTCGCAGACTGGCGCGGCTAAACTCTTTATTGAAATGCAATACTTGTGTTTGGGAAGGTGCTCATCAAGGAAGCTCGAGGGATGAATTCTCACACGCCGACAACAGCCATGTGATGGGACCCCGGAGAGAAACAGAACAGGATCACACTCCCCAGAGGGCCCGCGTGCCGCCCCGTCCAGTCGTGACCCCCTCCCCAGGTAACCACTGTCTGGTGGGCATTTGCCTCTCTCTGTAACGGACCCACAGCCCCCACAGCCCCCACAGCAGGGGTCGGGGCTGCCTTCCATCAGGCAGCAAGGCAGTGGTGAGAGTCGCCCACGTGATCTTTGTCACTGCAGGATGTCATTTTCATTGCTGTGATTATGCAGGAATGTATTTTCCTTTTTAATAATAACCAATATAATCCACAGAGTCACAGCCAAGGCTAAGGGAGGTTTAGCATGTAGAAGAGAGACAGATGAAACCTAGAAAATATACTGGAGGTAAAGATAATCATTTGTATTATATATGTGTGCGTGTACACACACACACACACACACACACACACACACACACACAGTCCTCTACCAGCTAAATAAATCCCAAAGCTGGAATAAAAATAGCCTGAAAATAAATTTAAATATTTCAAATGTACCCCAGGCAGCAAATAATGCAAATCATTGACTGAAATCTCAGTGTGACTCTGAGAGTTGGAAACCTGAGGAGTGGGCATTGCGTGGTGGCCCGACCTGCTGGCAGAGTCACCTGCCTGCTGAGTGGCGGCTGTCCTCAGCCCCGGTCAGCGCCCCAGGGCCAGCAGCTCTACCTGCTGCACCATCCTGAGCCCACAGTGCCACCCCCAGCAAAGGGACCCTGCCCTGAGCCCTGAGGACCAAGGACCGAGGACAGAGCCAGGGCCCCTGGTAACTGCAGGCAGCGGGGAGGAGTGTCTTCCACGATCCACCATGTGATACCCACTGCCCCCCTTTCCTCCATCAGGATCCATTTGGCTGCAGGTCTGTGTTTACCTTGACAATCTAACTGACCGTCAACTGGTTCCCACCGTGCTCCCCGCCCTCTTCTCTCTCTTTCAAGCCACATGCATTTTGAAAAGTGTATCTCTCTCTCTCTTTTTTAAAAAGATTTTATTTATTTATTCATGAGAGACACAGAGACAGAAGCAGAGACACAGGCAGAGGGAGAAGCAGGCTCCTCACAGGGAGCCCGATGGGGGACTTGATCCTGGGACCCCAGGATCATGACCTGAGCCAAAGTCAGATGCTCAACCTCTGAGCCCACCCAGGAGTCCAGAAAAGTGGATCTCTTGAGGTCACTTTCCCCCACCAATCAGCAAACACCAGGCCCCTCCCCAGCCAACCCCACCTCTACTCTCTCAACTGCCTCCAGAAACACAAAGTCAGGAGGCAGCGGTTTTGCCAGGGCGGGGAACCAGCCAGAAGGCCGGCCTGCAGACAGCAGCTCTGCCGAGGAGAGCAGGTTTGGGGCTCTTCGAAGTGGACAGAAAACCATGCCTTCTGTGATTTTCAAACCATTTTGGGACCAAGTTCCAAGTGTGCCTTAGGGCCACCGTGGCCCACCAGAGAAAGGTTCCAGGTCATAAGCCAGTCAGACCGGCCCCACTGTTTCCTACTTAAGGTAGTGGGATTTTGCATAACAGTCTTCCTGAAACAGAGTCGCATGTAGAGAGTGAGAGACAGAAAGAGAAGAAAGGCCTAAAAGCTCGTGATCTGGTCAAAGCCCACGGCAGCAGGTGCGTGACCCCTTAGTTTCCAGCGGTATCTAAGGGAAGCGGTTTGATTTGGGAAAACTCACAGTATTCATCGGGAGTCGTGACCTTTGTGAAAGCGCCATGGGGGCCCTCGCCCACAGCGCTGTACGGGGTGACCAGGAACTCATAGAAGGATTCTGGCTGGAGGTTTCCCACGACGAACATCTTTTGTTTTGGGTCGTCAATTTTGTACTTGCAACACACTGAATCATCTGTCATTTAAAAAAAAAATCATTTTCAAGAAAGATAACATTAAGAGTGAGAGAGAGAGATGATCTTGTGACAGGGCTGGGGGCTAATATTCTTGTCTCAATGCGGTCAACATCGTAAACCCATCAAAAACTAAATCATAACTTCATCACTCTGGGTCACTGGTAACATTTCTAGGAGATGGCAAGCAAAGCAGAGCAACCACTGAACAAGGGACGCTGGGCATCCAGAAAGAGCACACAAGTCTGCCGGACCCCGTAAGAGCTGAGAGAGACTTTAAAAATTGTAATATTTTAAAAATATTGTTAAGGTTATTACATTGTAATAACCTTAAACAAATCAAAGGAGAAAAAAACAAAAGGAGTTAGCAAGAAAAGTTTCATAACTGGCAGGTTTTCTTAAGGCGCTGATGGTCCTCAAATGCTTCCAGAACTACCAGGCATGGTGTTTTAAGGAAGTTAAAATACGGACCCTGCCCTCTGGCCCACTGTTCTGTTGAAGAACACGTTGGGCCATAAAAGCCTGCAAGAACAGGTCATGGCCATGGTCACACGTGGCCACCTTGCTTTCTTTTTCTTTTTTAAAAAAGATTTTATTTATTCATGAGAGAGAGAGAGCACAAGCAGGGGGAGCAGCAGAGGGAGAGGGAGAAGCAGGCTCCCCGCTGAAAGGGAGCCCCAGGACCCCGGGATCATGACCTGAGCCAAAGGCAGACACTTAACTGAGCCACCCAGGCGTCATGACCACCTTTCCGACGGTTTTGCATAGTGAGGGCTTGAAAGAGTGAACAGAAACGTCACCTGAAAGAACTGCCTTTTCAGATCCTGGGTGGCACTGCCCCGCCTTGGATTTCAGGTAGACGTGGTACCCTCGGATAAAACTGGGCTGGGATTCAGTGGAATAATCCTTCCAACTCAGAGTGAAGGAGTGGGAGGTCAGGTTACTCATGACCACTCGAGGGTTGTCCGAAGGAGCTGGAAGGCAGGCGGGGTAAGGAGAGTCATCACCTGGAAACATTCTCACGGCACTCGTGTAAACTAAAAGTAGGGCCACAACCAAGTCCGGAGCCCGGGGGCACTTAAGCCAGTTCACGGGTTTTCTCTTTTTCTCTGGGGTATTCGTGCCTTGACATCATTTGCGTGGGAAAGAGCTGAGCCATCTTCCTGTCCAAGCCCGGCCTTTCACGGGTGAAGAAAGGGACCGCCAGAGACCCTCAAGAGCTCGCACGAGGTCACGCAGCGGGAAAGGGAATAAAGGGTTCCTTCCACTTCATTCTGCTCTTGAACTCGAAATAGTGTTTGACAGAGAGGACCCTGCCAGAGAACGGACTGCAGAGGGCATTTGAGGAACTCCGGTTCCCAGGCTGTGACAATGCCAAGCCATCCGAGTGTCACTCAAACCATCCGAGAGCATTTATTCTGAAGGCTTCCGGAGCCTGTTGTGCACACACGTGTGTGCACACAGACACGCGCACCACCAACACCCCTCCTGCGGGTCTCAGAGGGCACCCTCGATCGGAGATTGGGAGAGGTGACCTGATGCAAGGTGCAAGGCGGGGAGGTCCCAGGGGCCCAGAGTTCAGTGGGATCGAAATTGCCTTCCACTGCTGGCGGAATCACAGTGAAATTTCGGGATGGGGGGGGGGGCAGTGGTTTCACAACAGGTGTCAAAAATCTTAAAAATTGTAAAAGGAATGAGAAACTAAAGTCAAACCTTTGGACTCAAGTATGCTGAGACTTCCTCTATAAACCATCACCATGGATATGGATGGAGATTTCGCTCAAGTGATGGTGACTCAGGGCATGAGAGATTGGGCGAAGGATAAGAGAGACTGGGCGCTGCAGGTGGAAAGGTACCTGACGACGAATTTTGTGGCTTATAGTTGAAAACCACTGTAATCATCCTAAATGTCCACTGACAGGTGACTTGACACATGCAAACAATTAAACACCTTGCAGTGACGTAAATAATATTTAGTGACATGAGTCAAACCTGCCTAGACTAAGATCCCACCCTTATTTAAAAATGTGTATCTGTACAGAGGGAGAAGGAATACCTGGTTATACACCAAATACTTACTCTGGGCATCTGCCTTCGGGTGGCGACATCGGCAGTGAGCTTGTTTTCTTCTTTGGTATGACATTTTATAAACGGTTTACAGTTTATGATTTAAAGTCATTTTTTAAACCCGATTTCCAGAATCAATGGGACACTGAAAATCAGGAAAGGTGCGGAGACATCCCCGACCGCACAGCTGGGGTCCCTGCATCTTTCTGAACGACCCTGCCCCCGGCCCCGTGTTATGCCGTAAACTTACCCAGCTCCTGGGAGTATCCTGTTTTTTTCTCTAATAGATAAGGAACCATTTCTGTAGAAATTCCATAAATTCTGAAGTTGTAGCGGACCCCTGGTCTAAAAGCATCTAAGGAAGAAAGGTCAACAGATTTTCAGTAACACAGAGTGACATTCTCTTTATTTCTGAAAAGGAGCAGAATGAGAAATGAACTGGCGTCTCCTACGTAATCCCTCCTCAGGATTTCTGCGCTCCTCTCCACCATCCCCCCCGCCTCCGGTGGCCTCGGCGGCGTCCACTGTCTGCAGCGGCCTGTCCTCCACGCCGTGCTCTGCCACGAGAGCCCTCACGCCCTCTTGTCCGCATGCATGAAACCGGGCGGGGAGTTCAGCCAGATGCAGAAAACCGTTTTAAAGTCTCTTGGACTCCAAATCCCCTCCACTGACTTGTCTTCTCTCGCTGCCCCTGCCCCTCCCCGAAAGCTGAGCATCTGGAAGGCTTTGCTGGCACTTCCTGGCTTTCCCCTCGCACCTGCCCTTCTGCAATCCATCTCCAGCACGACGCTGCTCTAGCCAAGGGCCACCTCACTTCCTCACCCCCACCAGCCACAGAATGCCCTCCCCCGGGGCCGCGGGCACCCTCTGGACACTGGCAAGTCCCACATCTTTATCTTGAACCCAGCAGATGGCGCTGCTGACCCCTCCACTCAAGCCATGAACCTATGCTTCCTTGACTTGGCTAAACTAGGAACCTTGAAATGACAACTCCAGGGCGGAAGGTGAGAGGTCAGGGTCTATTTTTTCCCACTGAAAGTGAAGGAGTTGACGACTGACTCCTAAACTCTATGTCCTAAATGTCTCCCAAATCCATACGTGTCTTTGCTTTTGTAAGAGCTCTCTGGAGAGGCAGGGTTGTAATGTCCCTTTGCCACTCATTTGAGACCACTGATTTCAAGGCACCAATTCATAAACAACATGAAAACCCATCCCAGGGTTTGCCTTAGGTCCAGACAATCTCTGTAAAAGTAGACTGAAGGCCAAATCTGAGGCCACATCCTTGTAAATTCTGAACTCCTAGCACCCATGCTGGGTCGGTCATTTCAAAATTATTAGTTTGGCACAAACTGTGAGATGGGCCAGAGGTCCCAGATGAACTTGCTCCGAGGTGGAGGGAACGAGATGGCAATACGCAGGCTTCTTACCTGAGCTAATAACTGTGCTTGTGGTGTTGGGACCTAGGTGTTTCCACTGGAGGTCACAGAGCGGGTCCCGGGGACGGTCACACCACTCCACAATGTAGCCCGTGATGTTTCCTGGTTGGGGTTTCCATGACAGAGAGAATCCATCTTCTGTGCCTTTGACTCTTTCTTCCTCAACTTCTTCTGTGCATTACAAATAGAGCCATGCTTCAGACATAAGCCATCGTACGTGTTTAAAAAGGGGTCAAAGACGACAATCAACTTGAACGTGCACTGTCTCTGACAGTTAAGAGCCCTATCACTTCAATGGCTACAGAAGCTTGGGGGAGAGCAGGATAATGTTTCCCAGCAAATATTCACTTGGGCCCTCCGGAGGTCTCTTGTCCTAATCTTCTGAGACCCAGCGAGACTTCAGTCGCTGAAACAAGGGTCACAGCAAAGTACTGCCAGCAGGACAAGTCCAGCTTCCAAAGCTTGCTTTGTGACCCTTGAGCTAAGAAGAGGTTTAAGATTTTTTTTAAAGCTGCAAAAAACAAAGACTATAGGATATAGAACAGAGGCCGGGTGATCCGTGAAGCCTAAAATACTTACTATCTTTCCCTTTACTCACAAAGTTGCTGTCCCCACATCTGGTACTTGCTACTTTCAAATAATACCTGTTGAACAAATGAGTAGTATGTCTTCATTCCCGCCATGTGACGCTGGCTGCTCCTGAGCTAACTACTTCTGTGATGTTAGGGGTAGAAAGTGAGCGAGTCCATCAAAAGAAAAAGAAGTTCGGACATGTCCTAAGTTGGATCATGTGGAGATGTGCACGCTAACTCGTGACCAACGCCGCCACCTCAACGTACTTTCTGCACCAGGGTAGTTTTCTACTGAAAGCAAGATCTCCAGGGACTCCCAGTCCTACTGACTGCAAGCAGAGTCACCCTATACCTTGGGGGATGAGCATTTCTCCTATTTCCCGGGGCTGCCTTCATAGCCTGCCACTGTTAATAAGGCAGTGGTCCCCGCTGGTAGCTCCACGGACAGCGGAGATAGACCAAGGAGTGGGCCTGCAGGCAGCTGCTCAGAAAAAAAAAAAAAAAAAAAAAATGAGGACCAAATACTGCATGGCTGAGACTTACACTGAAAATTTACTCATTATTTATCTGCCATTTGAATTTAACTGGGCACCCTGTATTTTTTTCGGCCCTCCTAATTACAGCTGGACATGGGGGTGAAAGCACAGGGCTATTAATTTTTCCAGTTACTACCCAGCCAGGGACACCTAAAGGAATGTGTAGCTCTAGGTGTAAGACAAAGGGTTCCCCGTGAGGGCCTCTGTATGTGCCACCTCTGTGGCCTCCTTGTCTTCTTCCATGAAAGAAAGAAATTTCTTTCACAACAAAGCTGGCATTTTTCGCTTTCCTTATTCACACTGGCTAAAATGTCGTCCCGAACTCAGAATCCTAACCCTTATCATACTGCCTTTTGAAAACTGCAAATAGTGCTCGCTTCGGCAGCACATATACTGAAAACTGCAAATATGTTTTGAGAAGTGGAGACAGAGGAGGGAAGGAGAAAGGAAATTTTTTTTTCAGTCATTCGGACTCTAGTATGAATTAGTTTAACCTTAACATTTGGCCTTTTAGTGCAACAGGGATTTTTTTAGACTGTAGTGATTTAAGAACATGGGCCACTTAGGGAAGGCTGGATAGAGCCTCACTGGAGAAGATATGGGGACCTGAGGGCAGGGTGTGGGGAAGGAAAGTAGGGTAGATAGAGAAGGCCCCCAAACAGCTGATAGTGCTCATCAGTGTTATTTGGACGGTGCTTCACGCAAGGCAGTGTTTCTGTAACTATCAGCTCCTCCAAGGTGAATGAAATGCTCACTTTTCCTGTTCTTATCCGAATGAAGACAAAATACAACTTTTCACTTTCTTTTCTAATGCAGTTCTTGACAAGCAAAGGTCATGTTAAGTAACTCCTTAGTTTTTCTTCTGTGCCACCATCCAGATTTCTTTTTTTTACTTGATGCACTGGATAGTTTTTTTAAGATTTTATTTATTTATTCACGAGAGACAGAGAGAGAGAGGCAGAGACGCAGGCAGAGGAAGAAGCAGGCTCCCTGCCCCAGGAACTCGATCCCAGGACCTCGGGATCACAACCCAAGCCAAAGGCCTAGACACTCAAGCACTGAGCCACCCAGGTGCCCCACACACACTGGGTAGTTCTTCAAAAATAAATAAACCACCACCACCTAGTGATCCAGCCTTCTCAGCCCAAATCAAAGGCTAACTAGGAAGAGAAGTGGAACCCAACGTGCCGCAACCCCATGAGCAGGAAGCCCCACGAGCAGGAAGAAGGGCGCTACGGCCGGTGCGGAATGCCCGTCGCAGAGCCTGTGGGTGCGTGTTGGGGGTGGGCAGTGGGTCCGGTCTCTTCTCTCCGCTGTCCCAGGGACGTGGGTCAAGTGGCCACTGATTGCACGTCAGGTCATTTCTGCCCTGTCTGGTGTCTCACAGGCTAGTGGCCAGTGGCCGTATTTCATCTTACAGCTTCAGCGAAGCCTTCTGGAAAGATGATGGCCAAATATTGCACAGCATAATAAACGCAGGCCCAAAGCGTGTTTCCAGCAACTCCGGCTCTCAGGGGAGGCTTGCGAATTGGCGGCGTGTTTCCTCGAGCAAAGGTGGGCTAATTCTCCGAGCCCGTGGGAGCGTCTCAGGCGGCAGTGTCCTGGGACACCGAACCCCCATTCTCCCCACGCCGAGGGGGTCTGTCCCAGGAAAGCCGCAGCTGAGCTTAGACAGAGGAAAACGACTAGCAGCGTTTGGCAGCAAGATGTTTGTCCCCCCACTGGGGTGACTGCCTTTCCAGTTTGTCCACGCCTCCTGGATGGCATCCCTCATGCTCTCCCAGAGGATAGAAACAGAACGAGGGCAGCCCGGGTGGCCCAGTGGTTTAGCGCCGCCTTCAGCCCAGGGCGTGACCCTGGAGACCCAGGATCGAGGCTCCCTGCGTGGAGCCTGCTTCTGCCTCTGCCTGTGTCTCTGTCTCTCTTTCTCTGTGTGTCTCTCATGAATAAATAAAAATTAAAAAAAAAAGAAAAAGAAACAAAACGAAACTCACCATCTCCAGGATCTCCAGAGACCACGAGGACCGAGGCGGGGGACGTGCCCACACTGTTATTGGCCGTCACGTGGATCTGGTAAGCACGCTGGTCGAGGGTTAGTTCTGTGCGGTTGGCGGGGGCCGGAACGGACAGGAGCTGCAATCCAGACGGTCTGTCCAGATCTTCGACGACGATGTTATAGAACAGGATCTCCCCATTGGCCTGCAATCTTGAGAGTGGCTGAAAAAAAATGGATAATCATTTCAAAATGGGCTTTCCTTTGAAAGGAGCTTGTATAATTACTTTTTCATCTTTTCTGTCCATCAGTTGCCTTACACACACACACACACACACACCAAATTTTTAAAAAAGGCTTAGGGCACCCGGGTGGCTCAGTCAGTTAGGCACCTGCCTTCGGCTCAGGTCATGATCCCGGGGTCCTGGGATCAAGGCCCGTGTCGGGCTCTCTGCTCAGCGGGGAGTCTGCTTCTCCCTCTCCCTCTAACTCATACACTCTCCTCTAACCCCCCTAACTCATGCGCTCTCTCGCTCTCTCAAATAATAAATAAGTGTTTAAAAATAGCTTAATTAACAAAATAACACTCTAAACCAAGCTTGAAGTCAGGCATCCCAGTCCAACTGAAGCTGAGTAGAGAAGAGGACCATTTGGGCTCCTCAAGAGCATGTGTCCAGAGAAGAGTGAGCAGGCCGGAGGAGGAGGGCTCTCTTCAGCCTGGTAAGAAAGGTGTCCGTGGGCACCATGAGGAGACAGGAGCAGACCCTGGAGGGAGCAGCCTGGCCCCTGCCTCCCTTCCCCTCCCCCGGCCGTCTTCTCTCTGCACAGCTGTGCCCTGAGCCATTCATGGAGCACACGGCCCCCTCTAGACCTCCATTCAGCTTCAAGAGAATTCCCTGCCCGCACAATCCCGAGCTCACTGCCAGGACCTGCCCCCAGCCTGCCCTCTCAAGGGTGTGTGCGCCCCTGGGTCCGAAAGGGCCACCTGTGTGCTGGGCTGAGCACAGAGCCCCGACAGAGACTGTGTGAGCTCCCAGGGCTCCTTGCAGAGACAACCAGTGTGAGGTGGGAAGGAGAGCCAGGACAGTCATGTTGGGTGTGAAAACACGAGCTGAGGATCTGAGAGTCCTGACACACACTGGACTTTCAGGTGGATTAACACCGTATCTAAGGCCATTTTCCTTTTGCACCTTTTGCATTCAATATCTAAATATTCATAATTTTTCTTTTTTTAAATTTTTATTTATTTACTCATAAGTAAATATGAGAGACAGAGAGAGAGATAGAGAGAAAGAGAGAGAGGCAGAGACACAGGCAAAGGGAGAAGCAGGCTCCATGCAGGGAGCCTGATGTGGGACTTGATCCCGGGACTCCAGGATCACGCCCTGGGCGGAAAGCAGGCGCTAAACTGCTGAGCTACCCAGGGATCCCCAATATTCATAATTTTTTGACATGGTGTCTGCTTCTCCCCTCACGCTACTGCCCAGGGCCCTGCAAACATTGGAGCAGGCTGGAAAAGACATTTGGGAGATGCTCTACCAATCAGAACTGGCCATCCGCCTGATGGGCTGCCAAGGAAGGGGCAGCCGGGGCCTTCGGGAGACGGGTGTGGAAGGGGACTCCTCCACTGGGGTAAGACCTTCTACTGGACTCACGTTAAGATGCTCCCCCAACTGGAAGACAGCACCGTAGCCAGTGAGCCGCTGAAAGACGGCGCCCAGCAAATCTGTCTCGTGGAATCCGTGCATCTTACCTTCCAGAATAAAGTCACAACACAATATCCCTGCACTGACTTCACATTTCTCCAGACGTCAGGAGCCTCCGAGGGAGCTGAAATTAACCAAAGATGGGGGGGGGGGGGGGGGGTCATGACATGTGTGTAGGACAATATAGTTCAGTCAAATGAAGTGATGATGACCTGTCCTGCCTGAGACTTGCTTCTCACTTTTTTCACCCTCTGTGACTTCTTCCCACTTGTCCACGGCCACATCGTTCACGCCTCACTAAGTGCACATAGTAGGTGCTCTACCAAAGGTCTGCTGCCTCAAACCAAAAGTTCTTATGAACATCGAGCCTGAGCTTCCAGAAGCCACCAGAAAATTTTGGAATCATTCATCAGTTAGACCAACTGTAGGAGGTTAGTTAGGTGAACTTCTCATTGGTTGAATTTCTAGGAGCAGCAGACCGTTGCTACTTCCTTGCTTCATTTGCAAAGGTTGCAACAGAGGTGCACTAAGTGGCAGCCCTAGGGGCCGGGGATGCTCTTACATGTGACCCTGATTTCACATTGGCTGGTCCTCTCACCAGTCCTCTAGCCTGGGCACCCCTCTCTGATCCCCCTCCACTGGGAAGGCCACATCCCCCTCCTCCCCACACCCCTTTCTCTCCCAGCTGCCAGCCTGCCCGGGACAGCTACCTGCCTATTGGACACCCAGGACATCCACTCACTGCCGTCACTACTGTGTTCTAGAAAAGCCTGTCTTTACCGCCAATAAACCATGAGGACATTTGTGATTTGATTCAAAACTTCTCTGTGCAAGAAGAACTATTTTGGAATGTAACACAAAGATTAAGCTGTTTTAAAAATATATAAATTCTTTTATAAAAAATTTTAAAAAATAGTTTACTATCCCCAAGAATTGCAATTCAAGGAAGTCCCTTTTTAGTTGCTGACCCTTTCTCCTCAACTTAAAGATGACCATACATTTTATAATATATATTGAAGCAGATTTCAACTTCCTAAATAATCCATGGGAGAAGCCAATATTCATTCAAAAACTTACTGAAATACTCAGAAAGAGCACGAGACTCTCAGCTCAATGCAAAATCTTCAGCTGGTTTGTAAGTCAGTCCTTGTGAGGACAGCCCTGAAGCACAGCTGCTGCGCTCTGTATTTGGGCCCATAGAGTTTCTACTGTATTTCTACTGGTGCCATTTCCATCTGCTCACTACGATTACACTGAGGTACGGTTATAATACACAGAAACGTCGCCTTTCCAGCATCAAGCAAAATGTCGTCAGTAAAAAAAAAAAAATGTATATGTAGATATAGATGTATCTATAGATATATAGACATGTATGTACATCTATCTATACCTAGCTATATATATTTACAGATTCACCACCAGTAGCTTCATCTCATTCTCTTGTTACCATCAAAAGCAAAATTTGAGATTTTCAGAATTTTTTGAACTAAAAGAAATACAGTTCCCTAAAAACCCTGTCCTTCGGCCATTTTTCCTTTTGCACTTAATTTTAGTTATAATGTTAAAATGAATTAGCAAAAAAAACCCGAAAACCCAAAGCAGAGCGGTATCATTAAAGCAAAGATTCTTTAATAAAACACAAGTGAGGAGCGTACCACGTTACTGTCAGGAGCAGGCCATTCCATAGCAGGGATTCCTGAGGAGCCTATGCCTCTAGAAAGATCTATGGGAGGCCCCGGGGAGTACAGGAGTGAGGCTGAGCAGGAGCCCCAGATGAGGAGAGGAAGGCTGCTGAGCACAACCAGTGACCAACAGATGTTTAGTCTGGGACGAGCTGTCCTCGTCACCCCCTCAGCTCCAGTCACTGCTTTAAAGGGGTCCTCGGGACGCCTGGGTGGCTCAGCGGTTTAGCGCCTGCCTTCAGCCCAGGGCGTGATCCTGGAGACCCAGGATCGAGTCCCTCATCAGGCTCCCTGCATGGAGTCTGCTTCTCCCTCTGCCTGTGTCTCTGCCTCTCTCTCTGTCTCTCATGAATAAACAAATAAATTAAGTAAGTAATAAAGTAATAAATTAAAACAAAATAAAGTGGTCCTCATGGGGTGGGGGGACAGAGAGAGCCCTGCCGGCCTACACTCACCAAGAGAAGATGGAATGAGATGAATACATAAACTCCTTCCTTTGGGGTAAGAGAGCCAGGACCTGAACCGACAAGATCTCAAGGTTGTAATAATATCAAGGACAGAACCCACAGGGTCCAGCTCTGGTTAAGGGCAGAGCTCTGGAGTCGGTGGCCTGGGTGGGCGGCACAGTCAACAGCTCCGTCACTTGCTGGCTATGCCAGGGAAGGCACTGATGCTCCCTGTGCCTCTGCGTCCTCTGATCCAAAGCCAGGCCCCGACCTTGGTGCCTCCGGCCTCCTGCCATCAGGAGGAACAGACAAAAACACGGCAAGCACCGTGAGCCATGGGTGGCGCTCAGCCAGTGGTTGCTGCCACCACAGTTGCTGCCTGCCATTCATCGCCACTGTCAACTAGGCGAGTCTCCCCCATCTACAGCTGCAACCTGCCTCCTCCATAAACTGGGCAACAACGATAATTTGTTGTTCTGAATTGGAAGATGAAAGCAGGCCGGGCCCATCTGACCTCCGGAGGCCTGCTGGAGCTGGAAGCTGCAGTTATTGCCAGAAAGACTCGGGGTTTGATCAGTGGTGAGGGAAGTCCCACCGCAAGAATGGTCGAGAGGACTCATGGTTCACTGATGCTGAATGAATGACATATCAATGAAAATTAAGTTTCCAAATGTCATTACACGTCCACACATAGCCTGAGTTGTTGGTATGAGATCAACACTTTCCTTGGCAATGGACACTACTGTTTGTCCCTCGTCCTTAATTTTCAAAGTCTATGCTAATTCACAGAGCCCCAGATCCAATGGGAAGCCAGCAATACCAGTAGCTTATAAACCATCTTGGCAAAACGAAAGAAGAGAAAGTGTATGAAAGAAAGAACACTGACTGACGTATGTTTGAGGTGGATGTCTTCCCATCCACAGGCCACTAAGCATTTAATTCAGCACTTTTCAAAAAGATGGCATTCAGCCTCTGTTGTAGTATTTTCCCCTTGGTTTTGGTATAATCCAAAGCTCTCATGGAGACCAACCCACCTCCCGTGGGTCAGTTTAGATCCTTGAGTTAAATACTGGGGAGCTGAACATACCAGCTTCCACTGTGGTGAAGTTCTGACGAGTCCACTCACTCCATTTCCAGAAGTGGTTGGCATTAGCACAGCGGACCTGGGCCGAGTACTCTGTGTCTGGCTCCAGACCACTTAAGACGAGCTCCCCATTCACCTTGACGGAAACATTGTGCTTCTTCAAAGGAAGGGAGGGAGGAAGGAAAGGAAGAAAAGAAATGAGAAGAAAAGAAAAAACGAAACAAGAAGAAGAAGAAAGAACAGAGAAGACAGGAGTACTGGTGAGCATGCTTCAGTGCAAAGTCAAATCACAGCATGGCCCATTCTGATTTGGGGTAAGACTACTTCTCTGATAAAAGAAAATCTCTAAGACACTCTGCCCAACTCTAAACTTTGTGATTTAAATTTCATGAACCTTTTGAAACAGATAACCCTTACCATTTGAACCCACACATAAATAAGATTTTTTAAATTTTATTTATTAGTTCCAGACGTAGAATTTAAGGATTCATCAGTTGCATAGAACACCTAGTGTTCATTACATCTTGTACCCTCCTTAATGCCCATCACCCAGTTATCCCTCACCCCTGCCTACCTCCCCCAGAAATAAGGTTTTAAAGAGGTTTTATTCATTAGTCTCTCTGTTCAGGACATAAAGAGATTTTTTGAAAATAGAAAATTAAGCAGCATTCTTACTTGTATCACTTTTCCTTCACCATAGAGTTCAACTTGGCACAACAGTGTGTAATAATTCCCAGTGGAGTGTACCTTCCAGGTCATGGTGGCATTTGTGACACTTACATCTTTAAACAATACATTAAAGGGAGCCATTGGGTGCACTGCCAAAAAGAAAAAACACACACATACACACGCAAGTAAAAAAAAATTCAACACAAATCCAAAAAGATTTTGGTAAACAGGCAGTTCATTTCTTCATTTATTTATTCAGTAGCATTTTTTTGTTTACTTTTGAAAACATGTTATATGAAACCAGACTTCTAGCCAAGATAGAGTCTGCCAACTACAGCCTTTCTCTCTTACTGATTATATTAGAAATTCTGAACAAAACATAAAAAGAAACTACTGAGGACTCTTAAACAAAAAGCAAGCACACTGTGAAGGAGAATCAAAATTTGAAGTGGCTCATGGGAGAGTACAACAGAACCCAGAGTCTAAACAAAGTAACATCAACAATGACAAAAATGACATCAACAATGTCAATCATAACAACCCCAAATTATTCTACATAAAAAACCCCGAAACATATCACCAATTTACAAGGGAAAATACAATCAACAGATGGCAACCTCAAGATGACCCATGTAGCTACAATTATTAAAGACTTAAAAGACAGATCCATGTCATAAAAGTAACCACATTTGAAATGAATAGAAGAAAAACACTTCTCAGCAGAAAATAGAAACTATGCTTTAAAAAATCAAATGCAAATTTTGGAACCAAAAAATATAATATCTGAAGTGAAAAACTGACTGGATGAGTTCAGGTCTTCTAAAGACAAGATAAGCACTCCCAATCTGTGTATCTCACTGAATCCAGTCAATAGAGTGCATGGAATATTCTTAAATATTCTGCTTCAGAACTCTGAAAGGTTAATAGCAGCAGGCAGATTGGAGAAGATCCAAATTTGAAGTATTGCTGCCCTCAGTGGAGGGCAAAGGAAGACATGTTGTAAAGCTTCTCCATTTTACTTGAAGAGGAGAATATTAACCCTAAGAAAACTATGAAAGATTAATAACATATTTCAGTTTCCACGGTGGGGCGGGGGAACAGGGATACAAAGAGATGTAGGCAAAAGTCATAGATAAATTGAAGTGGGATACTAAAAAATGTTCAAATAATCCAAAAGGGGGCAGGATGGGAAAGATCAGAGGAACAAAACACAGAGGGAACAACTAGAAAATAAATAATAAAATGGTAAGCTTAAGTCCCACCATGTAAATAATTATGCCATATATAAATGTTCTAAACATGCCAACAAAAAGAGAAATTGTCAGGTGGTAGAGAAAATAAAACCAGTCATGGACCTTGCCTTCAAAGCGCAACAGGGGAGCAAACATGAATCGATAACCACAAAAATAAATGCAACATTGAAAGTGAGATGACAAGAGTGAAAGTGTAAAAGGCCTTTTGACCTAAAAGATGGAGTTCTAGAAGCCCCTATCCTGAGCCTTCATCTTTATCTCATATCCAATTGGCTGATGACTCAAAATTTTAATTCTCCTCCTATGCCCTCCAAACTCTATACCCAACGGTCTCCTCAGAATCTCCACTGAGATATCTGAAAGACATCTTGAACTTGACACCACTGAAACAGAACTCTGTGCTTCTGCTCAGGGCTGCTCCTCCCCCCAAATCCTCCCCATTTCAGGAAATCGTTCCAGTATTAGCTCAACTGTTTAAGTCAAAACCCTGGGAATCATCCTAAAATCCTCTTTCCCTTGTAATACACATGCCTTCCCTAAATAAGTCCTACCAACTATATTCCAAAGTGAATTCAGAATATGACCACTTCCCACCAACTTTTTCACTCCATCTGGTGCAATGTCTCGGCCTGATGACTGCAACAGCCTCCCAACCATCTCCCTGTCTCCACCTTCGGCCCGGACACTCCAGCCTGAGTGATCTTTTCCCACTGCGTAAGTCATATCATTTATCTGTCCTGATGAACGCCTTCTAACACACCCCGGCAAGACTACCCTCTTCGTGCCACAGTTACTGCGTGACCGGGACACTCCAATCACCTTTCTCTCATAATATGGGCATAAGAACATTCTGTCTCGGGGATCCCTGGGTGGCTCAGCGGTTTGGTGCCTGCCTTTGGCCCAGGGTGCGATCCTGGAGTCCTGGGATCGAGTCCCACATCAGGCTCCCGGCATGCTTCTCCCTCCTCCTGTGTCTCTGCCTCTCTCTCTCTCTCTCTCTATCATAAATAAATAAATAAATAAATAAATAAATAAATAAATAAATAAATCTTTAAAAAAAAAAAAAAAGAACATTCTGTCTCTCAAACAACCCAGAGCTTGTTCCCATCCCGTGACCTTTTCAAATCCTATTCTTTTTACTTCAAATGCTCTGCCCCTCGATGTTTTCTGCTCCTGTCTCATTCTTGGACTGCCTCATCTTAACTGAAGCAGCATCCCGGGCATTCTCTACCACGTTACCTGAGTTTACAATCTCCACAGCGTATCTCAATACTTGAAATACTGTCTATTTACTGTATGTGTCCAATCCCCAACCTCAGCACCCCTCCCCCCTTGACACACTCTAGCCTACAAGCTCACCAGGGGCAGTTACCCAGCTTCGTCCACTGCCTGGCTACACTGGAGCCACTCTGTAATTATCTGGCTGACTGAGTGATGATTAAGCTGAAATCTAAAAGATGTGTAGGAATTAAGAGGGCAAAAGGTGAAAGATGAGCATTCTAGAAGAAGTGAACACGGGTAACCATTCTGCATTTCATAAAAGAGAAAACATGTGGTCAAAGCGTAGGAAGAGATACTCAACTTTGTAGATCAAAACCATCATAGAATACCACGGTATTCCCGGTAAACTGACAAGATGAAATGGGCAACCATACCAACGTGGACACACTGCAGAACTACAACTGGTAGAGCCACTTTGGAAAACCATCAGCATTGTGTCCAAAGTTGCACATCTACATTCTCTATGTCCTCACCAATTCCGCTCTTAGGTACACACTCAAGAAAACTAATGGCGAGTCCTACGTAGATAATGCTCACATCAGCACCGTACCCAAGAGCAAAACCCTTCATGTAACCTGAAAAACCATCAAAGGGGATGCCTGAACAAAATACCATACATTTACACAATGAAATACTTTACGGCAGTAGGACTCAACGGACTATATAATAACACTCAATGATATGGGTCGCTGTCCGTAATTTAATATCACAGAAACAGTAGTTACTCCATTATTACATATGGCTTGAGGTCTTTTACATACATCAAAACCGATCAAAATAAAAAATACAGCATTTAAGGATGACACCAGAAATGAGAATACACACACACACACACACACACACACATCCACCATTTAAATCTGTAATTATCTCGGGGGACGGAGCGGGGTGGGGGTGCTGTGGGATGGGAGATGATGTGAGTTACTGTTCTAGTCTCAAGGTGAGTACTGAGCATGCACGTGCTTATGACATTATCAAAACAAATAACAGGGGACCACGGGCCACACATGCATCCATGAAGAGAAGTGTGGCATCAACGAGAGTTATCAATTAAAACTTTCACTTAGGATATGAATTAGGCAAAAATCAACAGCACATTCCCTGGATCACACAGTGCGTCACACAGTGGAGGAGCAGAACCACAGTGGGCTACGACACCAGTCTCACCTCGATGAGTCAGGTTAAAAAGAATGTGGACACTTCTCTTTCTTAAGTAGTTTTCGGCCGTGAGGGTGAAGTTATACATTTCTTGGGACTCTGGAGCTACTTGCCAATTACACCAGCCTTTGTGTTTACAAAGTGTCTTTTTCCCAGAAAATCTTAAAAAAAAAAACACACAAAACACAACAAGTTCAGGGTTTACACTTTTGTCAACACAGGTACGTATCCCTGTGCTCGGGGCACACTCAGTCGCTCCTCACATTATGTTCCACAGGATGGCATCGGTCCCCCATCAACAAATACCACAACTGAAACTGTCGTTTCAACAAATTCGATTCTGGGGTTAATTGTGTAACCATGAATCAGTGACTGCCCCCCAACCCCGCCACCATCCAACATGGGTGGTGAGAATACTCCTTAATTTATTTTAAAGACTCTTAAAGAGTTAGAAATTAGGTAGACCCAGATCATCAGATGGAACTATTTTCACATCAAGATTCACCGTTAATGGTCTTATCATTTTTAAGCTGCGTTTTCCTTTCATGAAAGTCAGGTGGAAAGTCTCCTATAGTTGCGACCGCTTCAAGATTTCCTCCTGGCAGGGCGGTTGCAAACGGCCTGTTCACATTTTCCACGGCAACACCTCAGGGTGGCTCTTGTTGTCAGAAGCGCCTTGAACAAGGAGGCATCTGTCAAGAACTCACTCAGAGCTGACTTACGATTCGAATAAAGTGTAGCTTTGGGGAAGCTGCTTGAGCAAGCCAGTGTCTCTCCCGGGATCCCAAGTACAGCTCAAGGTCTGAAAGTCCCGGGTTTCACAAGAAAAATCCTTGGGCTCCTCAAGTATTTCTGTCCAAACAAAGAGAAAAACAGATGAAAAGACCTTTATCGAAAAGGGTTAAACCCCTTTATCGAAAGACAAGGGGAACAGCAAAGTTCTGTTTGGGTCTGAGGCCTCAGGGTCCCCCTGACTGATAGGAGGACACCAGCGCCCCCAGAACATCACATTTCGGGCCCCTCATCTCGGCCCCTTCTCTTTCCTTCCCTTGTTCCTTTCTGAGGCTTCACCCGGGATGGGTGATGGGAGCTGGCAGGGCCTGCACTGTGTCCACGTGAGGGATGCTGTCCCCCCAGGGCCTGCTGGTAGTCGCTCCAGTATCGCTGCGGGACAGACGGACAGACCAACAGACCGACCAAACGAAAGAAGGAATGAATGCAATCAGTGTTGCCCGCTGTTTCACCGTGGAAGCTGGGGCCTCGGGGCTATTATGCTTGGGACACCAGGAAGCCCCCATCTGGGGGACTGCTACACTCAGCAGCAGGGCACTGAGCACCCACGGACCAAGGCAGCCCCCCCGGAGCCCCTGTGACAGGCGGGGGCCTCGGTCAGGGGGGCAGAGGCGCCAGGGGCCCAGAGCAGCAGGACGGAGCCGTCCCAGCCGTTGCCCTCCCTGCAGCACAGGGGCAGGAGGTCTCCCGCAAACCCAGGAGGCCACTGGGCACCGGCACCCAGACCTCTGGAGAAAGGGACACGCTCCCTCCCCGCCCCCGCCGCCAGCCACGGGGGCCCCTGCCGTCTCCCACACCCGCTTCGGGACGGGCGGCCTCCACCTGCTCATTCCCCCTGTGCATGGCCATGGGGGGAATGAGAAGAAGATCCAAACCCAGGCCCCCCAGGCACACCACCGGCTGCCTCCCTGGCCTCGGCTGGCCGGCCATCTGTGTCCCCGCAGTGCCAATCTGCGGTCACTCCACACGGCCAAGGCGAGGCACGGCCTTGCCCTGAACTTTCTCCCTTTTAGTAATTTTGGTTTCTAGGAATCAAATTGTCAAGAAGGACAAGAAAACAACAGGAAATCCTTCAGGGTGTCTTTTCCGGAGTCTCTCCTAGAAGACTCTGGGGACCAAAGAGCATCCAGACCATGAGCAGAAATGTTGACTTGTCTTCTGATAAAGGAAATTCCATCTATTCCATAGAAGCGGGAAGAGAAGAGCACAGGGACGTGCATACTCACTTGACACAAAGAGAACGATGCCCTTTATGTCATCTCCTCGGTCCACCTTACAATAGATATTTGTCCCCGTTTCCCTAATGAAGGCAACATTGTGCAAGTTGAACATGGAGACATTTGGATCGAGCTGCTGCCCCTGCATCCGGACGCCTTCCAAATAACAGGATATGTTATTTTGCTGGCTCCTAGAAACGTAACAAATGGTGACATTGGAGCCTTCTTCCACCAGCTTATCTTTAGGGAAAACGAACAATGGCTCGTGTCCAAGAGAATTCTGTACTACAAGATAAAATTTAAAAAAACACAGCACAGTTAGGACATCGCTCAAATTTCAAACCAGCCCCTCTGGTCTCACTCTCAACAGACAGCTTTAGATTCCTCGACCTGCTGGAGAGCAGAGGAGCCTCAATTTCTAGATGAACCTATAAACTTTGCTGCCTGTACAAGGGCTCCCACTGTTGGGCAAAATGCTGCCGCTGTTCCTACTACAAAGACCACGTCCTGTCGCCCTGGGAGTCTGTGGCACTGCTAGCCCTGCTTACGACGCCCACGGCTGCTCGCCATGGGCTGCAGCCACAAAGGAGGCTCTGCATTCCGTGGGATGTACGTTGTCCCGTGGGCCGTACATTGTCTCCTACCAGTGCCATCACCCGTACAGGTAGGCCTGGGCCCACCTTCACTCACCCAGCAAGCGGCAAAGCCCCTGCCAGGTCTGTCCATCTCCGCAGCCACCTGGCTCCCCATCCTTTCTTTAAAAAAAAGATTTTATGTATGTATTTATTTGAGAGAGAGAGAGAGAGAGAAAGAACATGAGCAGGAGGGGCAGAGGGAGAGAGAGAACCTCAAGCAGATTCCCCGCTAAGTGCAGAGCCTGATGCTGGACTGAATCCCACAACCTGAGATCAGGACCTGAGCTAAAATCAAGATTTGGATGCTCAACTGATTGAGCCACCCGGGTGTCCCCGTGTGTCCCTCTTAATCTCTAAATTGTACCACTGACCTCATCTCTGCCCACCTTCTTGGGAATACCAGTCACTCAAATCTCCTTTTCGGGATGCCTGGGTGGCTCAGCAGTTCAGCATCTGCCTTTGGTCCAGTGTGTGATCCCGGGGTCCCGGGATCAAGTACTACGTTGTGCTCCGTGCATGGAGCCTGCTTCTCCCTCTGCCTCTCTCTCTCTCTCTCTCTCTCTCTCTCTCTGTGCCTCTCATGAATAAATAAATACAGTCTTTTTAAAAAATAAAATAAAGGTCCCCAGGTGATTCAAATGTGCAACCGTGGCTGAGAGCCAGCGTTTGGGGGTTAGGAATAATCAGTCAGGTCTTTCCATTCATTCTTGAGTTAGTTTGGAAGTTACAGAGTTTGAGAAATCTAGTCCATTCTATCACAGTTGCTTATAATGTAGTTCTCTCTTACTATCTTTTCAGTCTCTGCTTTTTCCTGGGTGCCCCTCTGTCAGCAGTAGGAGGTCATGTCAAGAGGGCAGCCTCTGGAGCCAGGTTGTCTGGGCTGAAATTCTGGCTCTACCGCTCAGTGGCTTGATGACCTTAATGGATTCCTTAAGCTAACTGTGGCTCAGTTTCTTCCTCTGTGAAGGGGGGATAAGAATAATATACATTTCAAAGGGCTGATTTGAGGGCTAAATTAATATGTAGAGTGCTTAGGACATGGCTAAAATGCAGATTTGTTACCAGTATTAAATAAATACTAGGCTACTTGTGGGTTCATGTGTTTTCAGTTTGGCTTAATAAATTTGCATAAACACTTAATGGAGGAATGGTTCTATGGGCAAGAATTGCAGATTATCTGGCAAGGTATGCAAATGGAGAGAACCAAATGCCAAGGCTTTAGAACCAGCCAAGAGTCGAAATGAAGCATAAGAAATTGTGGCAAATTCCACTCTAAGTTTTAATTAATAACAAAATTAAATTATCAAAATTAAGAGACACTTAAAACATACTTATCCCTAATCTCATTACTCAAATGAAGGCCTGATTTCCCTATTCCGTATTTCACCCCTTCTCTCTACATCAGGGATTGGTAAACTATGGCCCATGGACCAATTCCAGCTTGCCATCTGTTTTTTAAATAAAGTTTTATTAGAACACAACAATTCTCATTTGTTTACATATTGCTTAGGACTGCTTTCATGGTACAATGGCGGAGTTGGAACAGCCTTGACGGACACCAATAGGGTCTGTGAAACCTAAAATATTTCCTATCTTATCTTTTACACAAAAGCTTCCCAGCCTCTGCTCTAGAGGCATACACGTTTTTGTCTTATTCTAATAAAAACATAGGTACAATTTATGTCCTGCTTTGTTCTCTTAGCATTCTATAATAAACACGGGTCACGTGTTTGGAAAACGAATACAAAACTGCCTGAATTTGCATAATTACCTCTAAGAATAAATTCTGAGGCAAGATCATAGATGTCTATCTCCTGGTGGCAAGCTTCACACGCATACTTCTCAGTTCCGATGGAAGACAAAGAAAAATAATCGCGGTTTCTACTCAGTCTCCTTGAAAGAGACTTCTCCTATTTGACAATTGATCCCTCCAAAATATTAAATATTTAAATATTAAATATTCAGCCTTTTCCCTCTTTTATCACCTTCCTTCTTACCATCCACTTCCTCCCAGGAACTCCAGTTGCTCCAGAACCTCTGCTCAGGGGTTGTGGCATCATCCACCGCACTCCTCATTCTTATAAAATGTTTCGCACATTCCAAAGGCAGCTGGGATTCCCAGCTCCAGTGCAGAAGCTGGTTCCCCTTCACAGTGGTGCTATAGTTCTCCTAGAAATAAAGAGAAAATTTGGAAACATGGATAATGCCATCCTTGACTCCAGTCAAGCCATCCTGGAAAATGCCTTGACTAGAGTTACCCCAAAGCTCTCCCCACCCCGGAGCCCAGTGCAGTGGCCACATATGCACAGGTGCAGTCCATTCCTAATCCGCCGGTTGCCCTGCTCTGATGTCTCAGCAGGACCTGCCCCAGCCTCCTGCATTTGGAGCCCTCAGCTCCCGCCCCCTATGGCTTTCCGATTCCAGGGGGCTCGTGGGGAGCAAGTGAGAGAAACCTGAAGCTACCTAAGTCTTGGGGGAAGAGATCCAAGCCAGAAGGTTGGCACCGCGCTCATCACACGGAGCCTGCTGAGAAAATTTCTGCAAACTAGAGAACTAATTGAGTCATTCTTTAAAAGCAAGCAAGACTGAGGAGTATTTTTTTAATATTTAATTTTAGCCGCAGTCAGATCAAGTTGGCCAAATCTTGGTAGAGAGGGCAGTCCTATCTGGTCCCCAGGAGAACGGATGGCTCCCAGAAGCCAGCAGGTGGGTCTCCATGAGGCCCTTGGGCTTTATCTGTTTTCTGTTTGAGTTGGTTTGGTCTCTTATCTTTGCAGATATGGTGGCCAAGGAGCCATATCCTCTTCTGTGAGAATCTTTAGTCTCCAGAGAGGTCAACCACACAGGAATGTCCTACACTGTGCTCTTGGGAAGCTTGCCCAAGTTGAACTGCAACTGGTCTTCCCAAACAGCCTTTTTCTTGTTTTGTTTTGGTTTTTTTTTAGATTTATTTATTTATTTGAGAGAGCGAGCAAGGGAGCAAGGGAGCACACATGCATGAGCAAGGGAGGGGCAAATGGAGGGAGAGAATCCCAAGCAAGCTCCACACTCAGTGTAGCGCCCAATGCAAGGCTTGATCTCACCACCCTGAGATCACGACTGGAGCCTAAGTCAAGAGTCAGACACTTAACCAACTGAGCCACCCTGGTCTTCCTCCAAACAGCCTTTAAGCTTGATCTTTCTAAAATACTTTCTTTAACAAAATAAGCTGCAATGGCTCTTTACCACTTACCCTCCCAGCCATCTACATCCTGCCTCCGTTACCTCTCCCTCACAGGCGTCTCCTCTCTGGACACAGTGGTCTACCTTGTACTTTTATACCTCAACACTTGCTCACACAATGTCCCTGGCTTCATGTCTCCACACTGCCCGTGCAGTGGGTCACATCCATCCCCGCCTCTGCACTGTGTAGTTGTTGGCATTTCCTCTGTGGTTGCGTCCCCGGCTGGAGCATGGCCCCAAGAGAGCGGAGACTGTGCTTCATGCTTCTTCATGGACACTCATGCTCCTCAGTGGGGCCCCCCAGGACACTGGCTTTCTTCCTCCACAGCTGGGTGACAGGGACAACAAACACTTGCACGTCCTGGAAAACTGAGTCTGCATCCCCATTCCTGGGGCCAATCTCAAGCCCTACAGTCATGAGGACGGGCAACATGCATGTCACACACAACATGGAACCAGCAAAGTCTGAGGCCTTCTCTCCACCGACCCCTTTTCCCCTTCCCAGGCTGCTGACCGGCGCCCCCGGCAGAGGCCAACACAGCCCTGGGGAGAGGCCACCTCCGCCCACCTGGGCGACATCTAACAGTGCGCATCCCTTGCCCTCTATGCAGGACTCCAAGTTAGAAGATGGTTCCATTTTGGTTTATTGCATTACTTTCTTCCTGCAAGTTGAGCAGGTAAATTTGGATCAGAATAACTAAGTCATGCTAACCAGATTCACAAGGCGTTGATAGAGAAGCCAGACATGCATTCATTTGTTCATTCATTCATTTATATGCTTCTACCTTTTTTTTTTTTTAAAGAAGATCTTATTTATTTACTCATGAGAGACACGGAGAGGCAGGGACAGAGGCAGAGGGAGAAGCAGGCTCCCTGTGAGGAGCCCGATGCAGGGCTTGACCCCAGGACCCCAGGATCACACCCTGAGCCAAAGATAGATGCCCAACCCCTGAGCCACCCAGGTGCCCCCAAAATATATTTTTTAAATACAAGTTTTGAGGTCCTGACCTATGCAACTTTTCTTTTTAATATGGGCAGTCTTGAGTACATTTTGATTAAATTTTGTTTAAGAGCAAATACCAAAAAGCAAACAAACAAACCCAGAAACTCTATCAGTAATGGTGACTTTGCTGTCGACAAGTCACAGTCTGGATTTTACGTCCTTTATCTCTTTGGAATCTGGCCACTTTTGTCACCCCCAGGGTCACCAGCCACTCCAGGCCCCTCTCCGCTGGACCCAGCCCACAGCCGGTAATGCTTTGCCTTCCCCAACTTCCCCACCTGTTCTCCACTGTGCAGCCAGAGAGGACTTTGCAAACACTTCCAACCAGATCCTGTCACCCCTCTTCTTCCGTGGCTCTCAGGATAATGAAGGAAACTGAGCATGACCTCCAGCATCCGGTGTGGTCCAGCCCAGGCCACACCTGCCCCTCTGTGCTCCACGCTGTCAGGCCTGGGAGCTCACAGCCCTTCCCTCTGGGCCTCAGCTCACGGCCATGGGCTCTCCCCAGAATATTCTTCTCCACCTTCCCTGCAAAATTAGCTTCTAATCCTCTTTCTTCTGGTGGCACCAAGAGACCTTCTTCCAAGTTGCCGGAGAAGGTCAGGCCCCTTGTCGGCAACCAGCACCGCCCTTCCCACACCTGGGACACTCCTGTTTGCGGCTTCGTCCCCTCAGCACTGACAGACCTACGCCTTGAATAACTGCTGGACCCAGGCTCACGGTCCCGAACCATGTGCTGAGTGATTTCAGCGGCTCATTCATGTGCAGAGGGCTCTATCTTTCTGACACTCCTGGCAAGGACTCTGTCCAACCCCAACTTGTGCTTCGTACTGTTTACAGCCTTTAATGGAGGAGATAAAACTTTCCTTGAATGCATCGATTCAGTGACTTTTTTTTTAATGTGATGAATCGTGTTTGGGCTGTTTTCTTTCTTTCTTTCTTTCTTTCTTTCTTTCTTTCTTTCTTTCTTTCTTTCTTTCTTTCTTCTTTCTTTTTTTAAAGATTTTATTTATTTCTTCATGAGAGACACAGAGAGAGGGGGCGAGGCAGAGACACAGGCAGAGGGAGAAGCGGGCTCCACGCAGGGAGCCCGACGTGGGGCTCGATCCCGGGTCCCCAGTGGCGCTAAACCACTGAGCCCCCAGGCTGCCCTGGGCTGTCTTCATTCATTGAGGCGGCAAGTTTAATTCGGCAGATGCCAGTAAGTCGCAAGAAACTGGCGCGTACATCTCTTGGAAGCGCGAGCGAGGCCCCGGACTCTTCCCTGAGGCGCACACGACCCCTGGCGGCCTCGGCTCGGGCCTCCTCAGGCTTGGGCGCCACCCGACGCTGCCTTCTCCTGCCACTGACAGGACCACAGAGCAAGTGGCCGGAGGGCGGACACGGAACGGGCTGTGGGCGGCCCACGCCATCCATCCGGGTCCCTGGCCCGGCCGCAAGCACCTGGGCCTCTCGGGCCGGCCGTCCGCGCGGGAGTCCTGAAGCGGCCCCTCCTCAGCAGCAACGACCGGGCCGGGGCCTGCGCTCCAGGGAACTGCCCCGCGAGGGGAGGTTGTGCTCCTCACAGAAGCAGCCCCGAGGCGGGCTCCGTTCCCGCAACCGGAGGGGGATCTCAGGGGTCTCCTGGACTCCGGGCCTGTGAGGGTCAGACAAGGGCTTCTGGAGGCACTGGCTGGGCCGGGAGGCATGACCAGCCACCGACGACCGGGGGTGCCTGTGGCCGTCACCCCCGTGTGGGCCTCTGGGAGGCGGTGGATGCTCTCCTGGCTCTGGCCCCTTGAGCAGCACAACGGACCTCTCCGGGCTTTGGTGTTCTCCTTTCCCCAGTCAGGCTGGCCTGGGTGACACGGGGACCATACCCTGGACAAGCAGAACTCTAGTCTCAAAGATCTGGGGCCTCAGTAGGTTCCCGGAAGAGGTTTCACAAGCTGTTTTACCCTGAATAAAGAACTCTTAACGAGTAAGTGAAAACAGACATGAACAACTCCCTGTCAGAAAAATTTAAAATGGGATCCACTGGGTCTATGGTTAGCGCTCCTTCTGCTGACGGTGTTATTCGGTACTAGTTTTCCATGAATTCTTCCAGCATTTCTCTCAAATTCCTTTTTCTTAGACAACTGGCCTCAATATATCCTTCGTACAATATTGTACTGGGTCCAAGTCAACAACTGGTGAGTGTATCCGTTAAGAATATAAAAATATGAAAATATAAAAATGATTGGTATGAGGTACAATAGCGGGAAGATGCGCCGATAATGAAAGGTGAGCAGCTGTACATGAGCAATGCAATCACTTAAAATCACAACACGAAACAACTCTCATTAAAAAACAAAACAAACAAAAAAAACGAAACAACTCTCATTGTGGGAAACTACTCTTAGATGAGTGGAAATGGAGACCTGGCATCAATCCTAAATTGACAGAATCAGAGTTATATAAAGTAAATTTATATTTATATAAAGTAAATTTATATATACTTTAAGGCTCTCACTCAGATCTCAAATGCAGTCATGAATATGAAATGTAACTAGAGGCTTTAAAATTAACGGCATTTATACTTTACTAAAGAAACAAACCAGGGGATCCCTGGGTGGCTCAGCGGTTTAGCGCCTGCCTTCGGCCCAGGGCGTGATCCTGGAGTCCCGGGATAGAGTCCCACATCGGGCTCCCTGCATGGAGCCTGCTTCTCCCTCTGCCTGTGTCTCTGCCTCTCTCTCTGTGTGTCTCTCATAAATAAATTAATTAATTAAAAAATCTTAAAAAAAAAAAATCTTTAAAAAAAAAGAAAAAGCAAAAAAGAAACAAACCATTCTGAATCCCTGGGCCCATGCTTCTACTGCCTGAGAAGAGAGCAGCCTTCTGCTGAGCTAATGAAGGTCCCCAGGAGTGACACATCCCTGTGTTCCCCTTCTCACCAGGCAAGTTCCCCTTCAATGAGAAAACATTCCATCATGTTGTCCTTCAACATCCGGGGATAATGAATGAACATGGTATATGCAGGTAGATTATTAAGGTTCCCCAGACCAGACAATGGAAATTGAAAGAAACCACCAAAGTGTCCCAACACTTTGGAGAAGCATCAACTAAATGGACATAGCCATGAGTTGAACCAAGACAAGTGGAAAATCTACCCCAAATAACTCAAAGGCAAAATGATTGTGAAATGAAGGACTTTCATGATTTAATTTGTTGTAGAAAAAGCCACAAGTGAGACAACAAAGGACATCTTGAGCTACTCTCCAACATGGTGGGTGGGTCCAGGAAGAAGCTCTTTGCTGGATAGAACACACAGTGCTGAGACTCATCCTACCTCGTATTTTGGCACAGTATGAAACAGACAGGAAGCCACTGGCCAGAAGGATGTTGCCAAACAATTATATCTTACTTAGGAAAATGTCTGGTGGACAGGGAAGAAAGAGGGAAGAGGAAAAAGGTTGATGGTCATGGATTTTTGGAATTAGGCTCAAGGGCAGCTCCAGTGTCCTGCTTAGGGGACAGAGCAGAAATGAGGAAATGATCTACTTCCTTAACACACCTCATCCAACCTACTGAACCAAAGCTGTCATGTTACTTGGTCCCATACTCTCTTAACTAAAAACACAGAAATGTAATTGTTTTTGGAAAACCATATTGAGTTGCCAAAATGTTTGCATATTGGCATTTTTGCGGATGTTATAAAAAACAAATCATGGTGTCAGGAAAGGATTTTTAAAATGTTGAGCCAAAAAAAAAAAAAAAAATACTTACCACCCAGATGACATTAGATGTTTTAATTCGACTGATTTCTATCTGAAAAACCATTTTTAATTCCTGATGATAAGCAAGGTTGTGGACACTCCATTGTAAATGCAAACACTGATGTGTAGAATTGATGGAAACTTTCAAGGATTCAGGGGCCCATGGCAAAGGTTCAGACAAAACTGAAAGACCAAAAGCAAATACGAAATAATGTTTAATGGGAGCGCAATTGAATAGTTACAGATAATAAGCAGGTCAATACCACCACTGTTTAGTTTTGGAAAATATTGCTCACATGTACGTCTTAGAAGCAGACATCTTGGAAGTCTGTAAGGGAATTCAGAAATCACTTGGTAGATAAAGAAATTAGGGCTTAGATAAATGAAATTACTTACTCAACAATTCATAGCAAGTTAATAAAGAGATAAACAGTAAAACAAAACAAAAGGATACTTTATTGGACAATCTAACTGGTTTAGAAATTTCTAGCAAGGCTATATAAGAGGACTTTTGGCTGTAAATTTCATATTTCTGGAAATCAAAAATGAGTTTTCTGCTTGGAAATCAATATTTCACAGTTTATTAAAAAACCATAAAGTGGGAGCATACCCTATCTCTAGACATGATTGCTTATATCTCAATGCACTAAACTTAAAACACCTCTGGCAAGAATTTACTAATTTACTAAACTCTGTGGATGAGACCAGCAAGACACTTAGCGTGAAGTAAAATAATGATGACAATGTCTTTAGCTCAAGGAAGGAACCCAGTTGGAGAGACACAGGGGTTCAGGACAGGAAAATCCACAGAGAGATAAAGCAGATTGGTGATTGCTGGGGGCTAAGGAAGAGAGCAATACTGCTTCATGATTACAGGGTGATAAAACTGTTTTGGAACTACACAGAGGTGCTAGTTGTGTATTTCAAATGTACTAAATGTCACTGATTTGTTCCTTTTAACCATATAATGATTAATTTTTTGTTATGCAAATTTCACCTCAAATTTTTTTTTTACATAGACATAATCATGATCAAAATGTTCAAATGATACAGAAATTGAGAACCCACCATCCTACCAATTCCATTCTCTCTCCATTGCCAAGTTTAACTATGTGTTTTTCTCAATCTTTCCCAAACACTGAAAAAAATACACTGGACTATGCATTCCATTTTATATTTTTTTAAAGTACTTATGTTATTTTTTATGTATTTTAAGTACTTATTTATTTTTTTAAAGTACTTATTTATGTAGTACTTATGTACTACAAAGGGAAGTAAAATTATAATGTGACTATTCATTATTTCTGGATGGCGAGGTTGAGTGATTTTAGTTTGCTTTTTTATACTTTTCTGTATTTTGTAAATGTTCTTCAGAAACATGCATTACTTTCAGAACCATATGATATGCTAGATTTTACAAGAAATATTCTTCACAGTGGTTCACTCCACTATGATGATACTTCAGAATGCGTAATTTAGTTTTTCTGGGTCAATTTGTACCAAAAGACTGGCACCAGTTATTTTTCCAGTCTTATTACCCACTTAAATTAACTAATTGGCATTCTGAGTCTTCTTTTGTTTTATTTATTTGTTTGTTTATTTATTTATTTAGTATTCTGATTCTTGATGAGCTTTGGCAGAGTGAATCCTTTATCAGACCCTGTTTGGACAAAGTGTAATGAGGTAAGTTGGAATTTCTGAACGCTCAAAGCCCCAAAAATATGGTGGCCACTTTCTATTATTATTATTGGTTAGAGACTTTTTTCTCTACTTTGCAAATAAAATCTCCCTATTCTTAGTTCTAGTTAAAGGCAACAGCCATTATTCATCTTCTTCTTAAACCAGTCCGTTGGGTGAGTCTTCCAAGCCTCAGATGTAAGCTAACCTAAGAGAGATACAGGAAAATGAAAGAGCAGTTCCCTTGTGGAATAGGAGGAAGTGGTTTTAATAATTTTGGCACCAATAGCACCAGAGAATGCCGGGTGCCTATAGAATCATCCTGTCTTCCCTAGCCCTCGTTCCATCCTGTCTGTAGAGTAGTTTGTGGCGTCAGTTTCACAGTGTAGATGCAAACTCCCTGGAGGGTAGAGGCATAGACATGTTTGGCATAGACATGTTTGTACAGACTTTTGTCCCCAGCACTTGGCACAACCTCTTCCCCGCGGCAGATGTTGACCTCAAATTACACAGACCCAGGATCTCCACATGTTCTCAAGAGCATGACAAGCAACAGTTCACTAACCCCTCTACTCATCTTTGGCTTCTCTTCTCCCCAGGGCTGTTTTTCTAAGTCCTTGCTCAAGCACTGATCACAGCGTGCTATCAGAGCCTGTCCCGGGTTTGTTTCTCTAAGGACTGTGAGCTAAACACAGGTGGGCCAAGTCTTACTCAGCTCGGTGACACCAGGTCTAATAACACACCTGTCATGGGAGATACCCAGTGACCGTTTGCTGAATGAATGAGTCAGCTTCCAGTATCAACTGTATTTCTGGAAGCTCTAGAAAGCTACTGCATGAGGCTCTAGGTAGAAAAGGAAGTAGGTATTGACGTATACCATCAGTAAGTATGGGATGACTAGGGTAGTTGAGAGACATCAATCAGGAAGAATTTGGTCAAAGGCAAATGAGGACTTCCTTGGGAAACAGTGGGAAATGTCAAGGTAAAGTCAGGGAGACTAAGGGACCACACAGGTTCTTAAGTCTAGCCCTGTTATTTCTCAGATGCGGAAGCTGAGTTTAAAAAAAGCGAAGTGACTTTCCCAAGCTCAACACAACCAGACAGGAATACAGGGTTCTTGGCCCTGAGCCCAGCTCTCTTTTTATGACGCTGTACTGGATCGTGGCCCAGAAGGGCAGACTTGGTGATCAGAGAGCCTGGGGCTTACTCATAGACTCTCCTCCCACTTTCCTCACCCAGTTTCTCTATGGCCCCAACAATAATTAAGAAAAGAAACCATGTCCCTTTAGAAGTTGGGACATCACGGAGCCATTAAATAGAATGTTATTTCTAAAAGAACACTGAATACCAAAGGTAAAAACCCTCATCATATGTTGTACTGCTTTAAAAAGTATAGGGATGCCTGAGTGGCTCAGTGGTTGAGCATCGGCCCTGGCTCAGGTCATGATCCTGGGGTCCTGGGATCGAGTCCCACATCAGGTTCCCATAGGGAGCCTGCTTCTCCTGCTTCTCCCTCTACCTGTGTCTCTGCCTCTCTCTCTGTCTCTCTCATGAATAAATAAATAAAATCTTTAAAAAAATTTTTTTTAAGTATATATTAAAGTATACAAACAAAATACACATATTTTACCTGGATATACTTTTTAATACTTTACTTATATTTAAGTATTATAGTACAATTTCCCAGTATATATATTTATACTATATACAACATAATACTTTATATATAGTTTAATAACTATATAGAGTATAAATATTTCTAGTATATATAGTATAATTTCACTTCTATAAAAAAATCTACATATTTACATCTCCGTCTTGGTCTGTATGTATTTAGATAAGAGAATGGAAGAAAAGACCACCAAAATACAAACCAGTCACCACCTCTGACTGAAGCAGACAGGGCCCCAGTGCTTACTGGAAGTGAGTCTCATCGGTCAGGAGAAGCTAGGACATCTGAACTGGAGTCTCAGCCCCGAGCCTGGCTGGGTTATCGCGTGGGAGGCCCATTCGTTTTAGTGGAGGTTTAGCAGGTACTTGGCAGATGCACAAAAATTGAGACAAGAAATCCAAGCAGTGTGAGGACAAAGACAAGATTACTTGGCAAAGCAGGCACACTTAGCTGAGAAAGCTGGAAGCAGAAACAAAGACTGGTGGAGAGAGAAACAGGTAAATTCATGGCTGATCGACATAAATGAAGCTGAAAGGGTACTTTCCTCACCCAAGCTGCTTCTGAGAACAGAGTGTCTTGTACGTACATAGTTGATCGTCATTGGATCAGATGAGACTTCGCAAGGGGAGTGAGCTGTGCCAAAAGCTAGGACTTAAATAAATACCCAGGAATTTCTGGAGAGCCTGGAGTTGGGGGCATGGGCCTGTCTGAGAATCAGGAGCTCCCACTGGACCTAACCTTCCTACAGTACAGACTGCCCCCTCAGCCCAGATGTGTCACGCTCAGCAGTAGGACAGATCGGGTGAGGGGTATACACACTACAAATGAGAAATCCTAATTCCCATCTTTCAGCTCCAGATCAAGGGAGATTGCCAACAAACTACGAGTTTTAAGAAGCCAAAAAAGTAGCATCTTCTTATGTATGCTGAACCTAAAAGAAATGGACCCAAACTTAAAGAATACCAGACAGAGGACAGAGCTATTACCAGAACAAAATCTCCTTTGTATTTCCAACTATCTTTTCACAGAGCTTTAAGGGAAATAGAAAAATCCTATGGGTATTTCTTGCCAACAGCACTTTCAGAAATCCATGGAAAGGGAATCTGTGAGTAATTACTAAGAGCATATGCCTGTACTCTGTTACAAAGGCAGTACAGCAGAGAATAAACACAGAAGGAGGAAAATGCAGAGCTTAGTAAAACACAGGCAGAAGCAACACAAACTTTATCAACCAGTAGGCTCTCTCAAGCCTGAGTACCTTCAGACTGGTTCAAAGTAATACACAAAGTACTTACAAACATTTTGTACGTGTGGAATTCTTATTGCCACCACTCACAAAGCTGACTTCCTGAAAAATGCCCTCACTGGGACAGCAGCTAAGTGACAAATACTGTTTCTTTTTCCATAAACAGGATTTCAGCACTTAACATATCATCTTGGAGCACATAGCTTCTCAGTGGATGCCGCTGAAGGACATCACAACTTGTTCTAACCCAGTGGCCCACCCCGGTCTGGTACATCCCATCCCCACACAGCAACTCCTCTGGAGACAGCCACTCACAATATATCTACCACGAAGTTCTGTGGAACTCGAGCCACTCATGAGCGCCCTGGTGGCCAGCGCACTGGCCAGAAAATGAGGGGTAAGGTGTGGCTAATTACACGATGAGCTACCAAGACCTTAGCTCAGGACTAAGGAAACACTGCCACTCACCAATTCCAAGGAATTTCCAAAGAAAAGACTTGTGCAACTTTCCTCTTCAGCACCAATTACCCTTTTTTTTTTCTTCTGTGTGATTTTCTTTTTCTTTTACTATTCTTTCCACAACTTACCTTCACTCTGGAGAGTTCTCAAGGACAGCAATGCCAAGAAGAATGTTGTCTGAAAGACTGAAAAGACAGCCATAGGTTCTAGATTGCTGGAAAAGATAAATGACACAGAAGGAAAATTTTATTTAATTTTAGCTCCGAGCTAAAATTTCTTTGACCCCATGGTGGTAGATGATGGTGTTGGGGGCTCCCACTCTTCTCTCCTTCCTCCATCCGCACCCCCTGTCATGTGAGTCTGGAGTCCCCCCTGTCTCCCAAAGGAAGAGTATGTTTCCCTGCTGCAGGTGACTTGCACTGGCTCCTAACTGCAGAAGCAATGGTGTGCCACCTTGAGCCTGGGCCTCAAAAGACCTGTGTAATTCTGCTTGCCCTTTCATGTTTCCGCCTTTGGCATGAGAAGAGCACGTCTGGGCTACCCTCCATGGAGCCAGGAGAAGGAGCAAGAGGGTCGGCAGCAGGGCTGCTTCCCCTGGGGCCAGCTTCGGTCAGCCAGCTGGTCAACCAGCAGCCAGCCCAGAGCCCCCACCCCAGATGCAGGAGTTATGGGTGCTCACCGCTGTTCCAGCACAGAAGTGACCTGCCAATTTCTTCAAACCAAGCGAAGGCTAGTAAAGAAAAGTAAAGCAAAGAAACAGTAGTGAAACATAAAAAAATAAAAAATAAAAAAATAAAAAAAAGGACCATGGTCTCAGACGAGCTAAATTTGAATTAATTACTTATAGGGGAGTCATCCTCGATCTTCCCTGTCTCCCTTATTAAAATTTCACCGTGTTAACCCCAGCACATTCCACCTAAGGAGATTGGCAGTATTTCATTGTTCAAAATAATTTCCGGTTTTCCTCACTTTAGAGGAGGGTTGTAAACAGCAGGTCAAAGAGCGTCACTGATTCATCGGGTCCTTTGACCACAGGACAATCTGAGGGCACAACAAGTGAACCTAGATGACTTCAAGGAGGCTAATGAGTTCTTAATTTAATAATAAGTGTGTTAGTCAAGGGAAGCCCGAGGAGTTTCACTTTTCTACTTCAAAGTCTGACTCATCCCAGAGACAGGCAATGAAACCAGAGTCCATTTTGCCTCTGTCTAGCCACCTGGCCCTCATCAAAGCCAGAAGAAATTCAGTGACCCAGATCATCCATTTTCACTACCCACAACTAAATGGTAACAACAGTGAAGACAGAAAAAGAATACACCAAGCCCTTAAATTATTCTACAGTAGTCAAGTCTGCTTCCCTAGGAGCCCAAGTGCCAGCAGAAGAAAAGTCTGCAAATGACAGCTTTTACTCATATGCCTTTAAGCCCCCTTTCCTCTCCTTCTATTTTTGGCAAACAGGTCCTTGACACCTCTCTCAAATCTCTACTGACAACTTCAGGTAGGTTCCTACTACCACTAAATGCCAAAGCCAGGGAGAACACGAATTCAAGAGAAAATCATTTCTGCTCAGAACCAAAGGCAAGGCAAAGGAAAATGCTAACATATGAAGTGTGTGTCACTCAGTGTGCAACTGAACCATCCTTCCAGTCCCAGTCTATGGGCACAGATCGGATCCTCCTAACACTGACATCCCCCGAGGACACAGGATCCAACCCCCTGAGGAATGCAAGGCACCACACTGTAAGGAAATCTCATCCCATACATTGGAAAACAGATGATCAGGGAGTGATGTAGGTTGTCTCGTGTTCTCTGTAGGAAAGGGCTGTTTAAAATGTGTTTTGTTTTTTTTTTTTCAAATTTTGGAGTTCTGGGACATCAAATATTTCATGTCGCAAAATTTAAACAAATTTGTAGGGATAGAGGAGTTTCAAACTACAAGTTGGAAGCCACCTATCAACTAAGGGTAACCAGAAATGAAACAATAAAAGCTGCCGTGTAACAGCATCGAAAAATAGGGGCAGCCCGGGTGGCTCAGTGGTTTAGCGCCGCCTTCAGCCCAGGGCTGATCCTGGAGTCCCGGGATCGAGTCCCATGTCGGGCTCCCTGCAGGGAGCCTCTTCTCCCTCTGCCTGTGTCTCTGCCTCTCTCTCTCTCTCTGTGTCTCTCATGAATAAATGAATAAAATCTTAAAAAAAAAAAAAAAAGAAAAGAAAAGAAAATAGTATTTACGAGGGACTTGTTTCCATGGTTTCCACGGCCTGGGGATCACAGAAAGTCCTTGAGAATCACCGGGACACTTGTCTGCGGTCCTGCCCCTCCCCACCGTCCTGCCCGTGGCAGGTTGTGAACCCGGGGAGGTGAGGTTCAGCAGCCGTTCAGGTCCGCCGTTTCTTCATCTCTCCCGCCGATGTGCACAGGTTTACACATGCTGGACAGGTGGCAACCCTGACCCAGCGGTCCCCGCGGCTACTTCTGGCCGTGTGACTGGCCAGCCGCCCTGCCAATGCCTGAGGCCCCAGGCCACCTCAGGACCGCTTGCTGAGGGACTATGGGGTCTAGCTATTGCCTGAGCACCTTCCAGTAAAAGCAGGAGAGGTCACCAAAACTTGCAGAAAGAGAGTCAGCAGCCGGGAACATCCCAGAGACAGGCTGGGCTCTGAGCCAGCTGCCCCCAGGCCCCAGGCCACTGACCGCCCAGCCCACGGGCCTCCCCTCCCCTCCCCTGTACATCGCCTCCAGCTACCTGGGCCCTACCCCGAGGGCCCCGGCTCCTTGCTGGTGAGCTCCCCACTAGTACCACTAGACCGTGAAGGAGCTGGGGGGTGGGGACAGGTTGTGCCAACACCCCAAGGTGAGGGGGGACAGTGCCGGGCTTATTCAGGGGACAAGAGGACCTGGTGTTGCAGGAGGCAAGGAGGTGAGAGGCAGACGTGCAGTCAGAGGGCCGCAGACGGGGAGCAGCGGGGAACCTCGTCCCACCTGCGGCTTCTACCCCGAACCAGGTGGGAGCCACGGGGGAGTTTCGGGAAAGGAGTAATGCGGCGTCACTCAGAGGAACAGGAAGGCCCGGTGACAGCGACGGGAAGGGCTGGAGGGGACAGGACGGGTGGGAGGGCAGCGGAGAGGAGGTGACGCAGTAGTCCAGGGACAGTGGCGCTGGCTCAGGTCAGGGTGATGGCAGTGGGGGTGGGAAGAGGGCTGGGATTCGGGAGATTTTAAAGGGAGGGCAATGGTGATGCTCCGGATGGTGGCCTGGAAAGGTGGCACAGAGAGAGAAAGGGGTCCGCGCAGGAGCTCTGAGGGCTCTCGCCCTAAACTGTTCCTCGCGCCCCGCAGATCCCTGACAATGCAGCATCTCATCTCCCTGCCACAGACCCCTGACAATGCAGCATCACCCCCCCATAGACCCTTGACAATGCAGCATCGCCCTCTGCAGACCCCTGACAATGCAGCATCTCATCTCCCCCCCAACAAACCCCTGACAATGCAGCAACCCCCCCTGCAGACCCCTGACAATGCAGCATCACCCCCCACAGGCCCCTGACAATGCAGCACCTCATCTCCCCCCCCCCCGCCCCCGCAGACCCCCGACAACTCAGCCCCCCGCTTCCTATACCCCCTGGAGGATGAGGGTGCAGTGTGGGATGGGGGCCGTGCCCCTTCCTGGAGGCTGGCGGCTCTGGCACCTTCTCCCGGGCATTCGGGGCTCCGGTGTGGCTGCTTTTCCTCCCCGCCCGGCTCCGACGGACAAGGCCCTGCGCCTCTTCCTTCCCAGCCTCTGGGTCCCCACATCCCTGGGGGAGCGCTGGTGCTGGCGCCCCCCGGGGGAGAGGGAAGCCGGGCGGGAAGCAGCAGGGTTCAGACAGCCCCCCCACCCCACGTCACCCCAAATCCATTCCTAATTTCTCTCTGCTGTTCAGATCTCCCTGATTCCTGACCAGGCTCGGAGCTGGGGGAGGACAGGCTGGGGGCCCCCCACTGCCGGTCACCATCCGAGGACACGGTTGCTCCCCAGAAGTATCGGGTCAATGAATCAAAACGTGAACCAAGTTTCTCACATCCTTCCTTCTTGGCTTTCAACTTTATTTTACGAAATAGGTTCCTTTTCAGGCCCTTGCACTTTTTCTATTGCCAAATACTGCCCAATCCAGAGTCTTTCACATACGTGTCCTCGCCGGGGAGGAGAGGAAGAGGGAAGTCAAAAAATCACCTACTCGTTTTGTAGAACTTCTCATTCAAATCCTGTCTCTGGGCAAACTGGAGATGCCTTTGAGTGTCCCTCAGTACAAACACTCCCGTGCACAACAAAGCACAAGGTTCACCAGAGGTAGAAGAAGTCTGCCCTCCTTCACTGGCACTTCTTGTTCTGTCATTACCAAAATATTTATTCCTGGGAGGTTTCCTCACCATAAATAATCCTCATGAGAAGCAACATGACCAGTCATTTGCTTCCCAAGAACATGAGTGTGTTGCCAACCGCTTCAAAATTGGCTGGGTGCCTCATGATGTCACATGCAAATACTGTCTTAAAGAAAGAAGCTATTCATCCAGGACGTGTGCTCGGGTGTTGGGGTGTGTGCTCCCTGTGAGAGAGTTCTGTGTGGCAGCACGAAGAGCTGCCCATTCCCCCCAATTCTCAGATTCATCTGTCTTTATTTCTTTTTTTATGAGCACTGCTACTTGTCCTTGGGGGCCCTTTTGAAAGGGCCTCCACCATAATAGCACAGGATGGACCACCTGTAGGGCTTCACTCCAATTCCACCATCCCTTCCTCCTAAAGTATCCACCACGGGGAGGTGTGCCCAGAAGAAGGTTCAAGCACACCTTCCCCGCTCTTCTCACCTACCTGGGTAAGTGTTTCTACTAGTTTTGTAAGGTCATTCCTTATTTAGGAGCCCTTATGCACAGCTGATTTTCTTTTTTTTTTTTTTTAAGTAATATTTTACTAAAGATTCATGGATCTTGTGATTCCAGCTAGGATTAAAGCAGAGGGAAAAGAAAGCTGGAATAGTCAAATGTGTGGGCCCTGATGTAACGTTGCTGGGGGTCAAATCACTGCCCTGGCACTTAATAATCATATCAACGTGGGCAAGGTACTTTACCCATTGAAGCTTTAGTTTCTTTTCTCTAAAATGAGAATAAAGAACCTACTTCATAGGATGGGCACGGAGATTAAATGAGATTATGAGAATCTGTACATAGAAAATTCAGTTAAAGTTAATTTTTAATCATTATCGCTATTGCCTCACTCCCTTCAATGAAATAAATTCCAGATGAACAAAGATATAAATGCAAGAAATGCAAACATTAAACTTACTAGAATATTTGTATAATCTGTTTCTGCATGATATAAAACCTAGAAGCAATAGAGTATACACTCATTAAATGAACACTGAAAAAATTTTAGTGCTATAATTGGCCCAACAAGAAACTGGGAACAATAGGTTCAATACTTAGGGCAAAGGGTTGCTATTCCTAAAACACAAAGAGCTCTCAGAAGTTAGAAATCAGTCAAAAACAGACAAGCAACCCTACAGAAAAATGGCAGAGGATATGAATATGTAATTCAAAAAGAAGGAAATATCAATAACCAAAAGGAATAAAGAAAAACTAGACAATATCACTAATAATTAAATGAATGCAAATTACAATAGTAATTGTGTATGTCTGTAAGAGTGTCTGTGTGGTGTCCAACAGGCAAAGCCTAAAAAAGATTTTAATATCTAGCACTGGTCAGAGTTTGAAGCAGGCATTGTTACTCACTGATGGTCAAAAAGTACAACTTTACCAAGGTCATTTTGGCAATAGCTATTAAAATTTCAGTGTGTGAAAAAAAAATTTTTTCAGTGTGTGTTCCCTTTCATCCAGAAATCCTATTTCAGGAATTTTGTCCTATAGACAGCATGCTTGTGTATGTGTGTCTGTACACAAAATTTATGTATTTTAAAGAATATTCATGTAGGATTCTTAATATTTAGGAAAAATGAAAACAATCCAAATATCTGTGAAAAAGAGTCCGAAAATTTAATGATGATGCGTTCCCACTGAGGAATACTATGCAACTGTCAAAAGGATGAAACTGATCTACGTGCTGCCACTAAAGAATATTCAAAAAATACTGAGTGAAAAAGCAAGTTTCAGAATAGCGCGTGCACACAAACACCTCTACAAGAATGGTGTGCAACCGTGCAACCGTGCCACTTAGCACCCTCATTAGAAGGACCTACTGCAGGAATGTAGATGACTGGCAGCTTCCACGGCTGTAGCTTTGGATCCACTGCACATTCACACCCCAGCCCACAGTCTCTTCAGGCTGCTCCCAGCCAAAGATCAAGCCAAACCTTTTCTACTCAACACAGGACTTCGCTAATACGCAACATTTGATTGAAGTCTCGCCATTGGCCCGGGCAAAACATTCTCAGAACTGCTTTGCAGGTGGAAGCGCTTCCTTCTCAATCTTCCTGCTTCCCTGTCACCTCGCACTGGGTCTGTAGGCTTTCTCTCCCTCCTCCTGCTCCCTTCTTTCTTTACCCCTCAGGGCTTCCCCCCAAATCTCTTGCACATCTATTTCTGCCTTGCTGTCTTCTACTTCAAGCATCCAAACTGGCCCCAAGAGACACACCCAACTACTAACACTTAGAAATTTAGAGCTGGGATGAGGTAAAGGAGGTGAGCAGGATGAGGGAAATTATGGTTACCTCTCTCACGCTATGTAATTCTGCGACATAAAGTGTTCTTTAAAACATGTGCATGTTCTACATATATTTACGAATGCAAGTAATTGCAATTCCACTAATTTCATAGTTGAATCATATACCTCAACAAGTTAAACTAGTTGACAGTATTTTGTGATTCAAACCCAATCCATTGCAGTCAAACAGACCTAAAAAAAAGGTTGGAATTTTCTAGGTACTAGATCAGCCTATGAGCACGTCATGTGTTTCTGTACAAAAATGTGATCTCTTGGGTCCTGTGACAATACAGGCATTTTAAAAATGCATTTTCTAGGGAGCCTGGAGGCTCAGTTGGTTAAGCGTCCAACTCTTGGTTTCAACTCATGTCATGATCTCAGGGATCAAGAGATCGAGCCCCACATCAGGCTCTGTGCTAGGCGTGGAGCCTGCTTAAGATTCTCTCCCTTTCCTCTGCTCCTCCCCCATTAAAAAAAAAAAAAGCATTTTCAAATATAGAAAGTAATCAATGTCCTAGGTCAAAAAAACATACTGCCATTCCCCTCTGACAGACCAGCATGCTTGCTCAAAGCCCCCCATTAGGAAGCCTGGGTGTAGAAAGAAGTGACCAAGAAATCACGTGAGGGGTGAAAAATTTATTCACATGACAGTAAAGCTTCTGTTGATTTATAACTTCTCAAGAGTTGACACATGCTATGTTCTCACACAGTGAGACCTGATTCCATGTTTTCCAAGAGTTCTTTTTATCTTATACTTTTCCAGGTGTTCCTTATAGCTTACATTTTTCTATTTGGTAAGACTCTTGAAATTATGATTTTTCTTGTCGTTGACTTTAGATTTTATACTCGGACTAGATAGATTTTATGTGGCTGTCTTCAACTGAAAGCAACAGTTTTAAATAATCTAGGTAGTTAATTGCTTCAATGATTTCAGATCTAAGACTAGAACTTGGTATCATATTTAGTGCTCTCACTAACCTTCTTTCCTTTGGGGGGAAAAAAAAGAAGAAAGGAAGGAAGAGAGGAAGGAAACAACACAACTCTAATTTAGTTCTTTAGCATGTAATATTAAAAGAAAGCACTTTACAGAAAATGAAGTGCTGGGAATCCCTGGGTGGCTCAGCGGTTTAATGGCTACCTTCAGCCCAGGGCGTGATCCTAGAGTCCTGGGATCGAGCCCCATGTCAGGCTCCCTGTATGGAGCCTGCTTCTCCCTCTGCCTGTGTCTCTGCCTTTCTCTCTCTCTCTCACTCTGTGTGTGTGTGTGTGTATGTGTGTGTGTGTGTGTGTGTGTCTTTCATGAATAAATAAATAAAATCTTTTTTAAAAAAGAAAGAAAATAAAGTGCTTTCTGCCAACCATATCTAATCCAATAGGAAGTAGTATCACTAGCAGCATGATTTTAAATACCAGTAAAAGACTATATACTCAACATAAGGATAAACACATCATCAGGAGATTGCTAGAAACGCAAAATCTGAGATCACACCAACTAAAAGTCTGCATTTATTTTTTTTAAAGATTTATTTATTAAAGCAGGCTCCATGCCGGGAGCCCAACGCGGGACTCGATCCTGGGACTCCAGGATCGCACCCTGGGCCAAAGGCAGGTGCCAAACCGCTGAGCCACCCAGGGAGCCCAAAAGTTTGCATTTAAACGAGACCCTTAGGTGACTTCATATGCACACTGAAGCTTAATAAAAGCACTACCATATTTTATATTGATTACATATTTTTGTCTCCTAGGGTACTACTGATACATACAGAAGATTTACTGGTTCCTTCTATATGAAGTGCACTGCAGAGGCCACAGTAAGATATGAAAGTTAATATGAAATGATCCTAACTAGCATGAATTAGATCTAACTCTCTGCCAGAGAATTAATGAATTTTTTGAGTCCCCACAAGAATCTTATGAAGGAAATTCTATTATTATCCACATACACAGACGAAGATATTCAGGCTAACGAGGTCAAAAGTAACTTTGACATAGAGTGATGTAGTTAATCCAGAACTTGAAACCAGGTGAGTCACACCCCAAAGCACAGCATTTTTCCACCTCCCACTGCTTCCTCCATACTTGGAGTTCATACCAAAATGGAGTTCAAGGCATAAAGAATTATTAAGAATTATAAACCCAAGAAGTCCCAACAAAAATTCCAACAGTTTTTAAAACTTGACAAGCTATTTGTCAAGTTTATACAAAAGAGAAAATGTACAAGAATCATTACCAAAAGAATTTTTGGGGGGAAAAATACAAATGTATACAACTAGATATAAAAACAAAGCTGTAGCATTTAACACGGGTGGTACTGGCATAAGAAGAGACAAAACAGATCCATGAAACAGAGCAGAGTCCTGAAATAGACTCTTGTATGAGTAGGAATTTATTTCACCATAAAAACAGAATTTCAAATGAGCTGGAAAAAAATATGGGTACTTAAATGGTATTGGGTGAACTGCCTAAAACTTTAGAAAGAAAAAATAAATAAATAATAAATAAATAAATAAATAAAAATAAAAAATAAAAACTTTAGAAAGAAATTAAGTTACCTCCTTACCTTTCACTTTATACAAAAATCTGGTAAAGAGCTAACTGTACCTATCAAAATAAAAAAAGTATTAGAAGATAATTTTAAAAATAATTTCTAGGTGAAAAAAGATCTCCCTAAGCCAGATGAAGCACAAAAATCGTAAGATTGCAGGGGTACCTGGGTGGCTCAGTCCATTAAGTGACCCACTCTTGGTTTTGGCTCAGGTCATGATCTCAGGGTCGTGAAATGGAGCCCTGTCGGGGGGAGGGCTCTGAGCTCAGTGCAGCGTCTGCTTGAGATTCTCTCCCTTATCCTCTGCTCCTCCTACTACTCACTCTAGCTCTCTCTCTCTCTAAAAAATAAATAGATCAGTAAAATCTTTTTAAAAATCCTAGGAGTAAAAAAAAAAAAAAAAATCCTAGGAGTGCAGAGTTGATTATACAAATACATAAAACTTCTGTGCATGGGGGGGGCACTTGATGAGCACTTGATGGGCACTGGGTGCTATGCTATATGTTGGCAAATTGAACTCCAATAAAAAAAGATAGGTTTGTCTAGCACTATATATTATCTTCAAATGTATGACTCCTTTCACAAACAAAGAGGCAGTGCTCTATAAAAAACAAAAAATAAAAAAATAAAATTTCTGTGCAGCAAAACATAGCTAAAAACAAAAGCATTATGAATGGATAAACCAAATGTGTATGCATACCATTGAATATCTCTCATTCTTAAAAAAGGAAAAAAACTCTGATACTTGCTACAACATGGATGGTCTTGAGGACATTTTTGCTATGTGAAATAAATCCCAAAAAGACAAATGCTAAGTCCTCTATTCATATGACGTACCTGAGATCGTTAAATTCATAGAGAAAGTAGAATGCTGCTTGCCAGGGGCTGGGATCAGGAGGAATGGGGAGTTATTGTTGAATGGGCAGAGAGGGTCAGTTCTGCCAAACGGAAAGAGTTCTAGAGACGAATGGTGGCAATGGCTTTACAACAATATGAGTGTATTTAATAACACTGACCTGTATACTTAAAAATGATAAAATGGTAAGTTTTTTTAAAAGCTTTTATTTATTTATTTGAGGAGAGAGCACAAGCACTGGAGAGGGAGAAGCAGGAAAGTTAACATGCAGATTTTTAGGCACCGTATCCCCTGCCTTGTTCCAGGACCAACTGCGAAACTAAAATGAGAAGGGAAGGAAGGGCGTAGAGCCAGTACCAGTCGCTGGGAAAGAAATGCTCACTTTATGTCCCTTTTTTTTTTTTTTTTTTTTAGATCAAGGAGGACTTCCCTCTCGAGGGAAAGGAGGGCCAGGTCTCACTGTTCCTGTAATTGAGCAAGATGACACTCAGATTTCCTTCTACCCGAGCCAACAATGTCCCAGCCCAGTTCCCACAAAGAAAACATTCTCCTTCCTCTTGTGGGAGCATATTACCACTGATTGCCCTTTCAAAACCATAGTAGTTTTCTTGATTTGGTTCCTTTTTCAGGAAAAAAGGAGTTATACGGAACATCAGAGACTCTGAAACACCTCGACGTGTCTCTGTGGGTCTTTCAGGTTAAAGAAAGGGGTAGAAGGAGAGACCCAGTGTGTAAGTATCCCCCTCCCCCCGCCGTAGGCTGAGTCCTTTGGACCCTGTCAAGCTTGCCTGTGATGTAAAAGGCTCAGACACATCTGCTTGGGACAAGAGACAGGCCTGGGGCCAGGGTGTCAGTCACCAGGAAGCAAGTTACAGCTGAGAATGAATTTTGCCCAGCAAACCACTATCAGGTCGGAGGTCCCTGCCACTCTTAGTTTCTAATACTTCTCTATGCTACCAGGGCAGACACAAAGTGAGCATGACCTGAAGATTCTAAATAGGCAGCTGAAGCTGGAGTTCAATGCGTTAAAAAGATCCAAGATTGGGGCGCCTGGGTGGTTCAGTCGGTTAAAAGTCAGTCTGCCTGGAGCTCAGGTCACCATCCCAGGGTCCTAGGATGGGGCCCACCACAGGGTCCTTGCTCAGCAAAGAGTCTGCTTCTCCCTCTCTCTGCTGCTCCCTCTGCCTGTGTTCTCTTTCTCTGTCAAATAAATAAATAAAATCTAAAAAAAAAAAAAAAAAGGATCCAAGATTGATACTGAGGCACAGCGCTTCGGAGCCCTTCCATCTCAGCAGCCCAGGAGAGAGACCAAGGAGGACTGGA